>NC_136605.1:16788780-17233780 GCF_910589615.1 Taurulus bubalis
AACGTTCAGCTTTTTATCTGCGATCACGGCGAAATTATGTTTAAAGGTTTCTCAATCTGGAGGTTCCCTTTTTCAGAGAAAGTGGGAGGAGTTTTACGAGTAGTGCACTGATGTCAAGCATAGTTTTTCTCGCCAAGAGTGAGTCAGTTTACCAGTGTAGTGACAACAGCTGGGTGGTGGTGGTTTAGGGTGTTCACACAATAACAAACAGGTCAACCCCTGTCCGGCTCTCTGTTAAGCGACATAACAAAGGAAGGATTCGTCTCTCTCTCTCTCGGCCTGTTTCATTGTGTTAAATGTGTTTGATGTGTTGTGTGATATGTGTTTTACTGGCCTGTATTATTGTGGTCTAAAGTAAATGAAAGGCCTGTGGGCTCAGCTCTTTGCTGGTTTTGCTGCTATGGGATTGCATAACAAAACATAACACCAACAAAGACTAAATAATACAAACACTGTATTGAGGAATTGAGGACACTGTTGACATACGCTTCAATAGTTCTTGTCGAGAATTAGATGAGAAGAGTCATACCATATGTGCGTTATCTAGCTATATCTACTTGGAGCCAGCAGCAGGCTAGCTTAGCTTAGCACAAAGACTGTAAACAAGGGAAGTCCGTCTCTGTCCAAAGGTAACAAAGTCCCTCACAAAACCCACAGTAAAATGGTGGATTGGAGTTGTGTACTGATTAAACAAATATATATATATTAACGTCATTTCTGTGACTGAGCTTGCTGGTATGCAGGTCTTGTTGCCTTTGGACAAACTTAGGCAAACTGAATCAACGCCTCTATAAAGCATGAACACAAACTTATAACCTTCATGATGGAAATATGTATTTACAGTTATACTGCGTACCAAATACACTTCAGTGCTGCTGAATGTTTTCATGCCATTTTGTGCAGTTACAGCATCCACTTGGTGCTAATTTTAGAGCAGCAGAATTTAGATGACAGATGTTTTTGGAACATGGAGATATCTAACCAGAGGCTGTTATCACTTTAGAGCGTTATGTAAATAGTTTGCTGGTGTTGTCAGACGGCCCTCACCGATAAAGCACATTTCTGCACAGTCAATGCTTTGTGGTTGTTCATTTTAGATCCTGTTTGCATCTATTTTTGAAATATTAAATTCATTCTTGAAACCATTTGAATCTGCAGCCTTTCAATTTGACTTTTCCTTTCAAATGTTTCCCCACTTTGAGTGTTTGTTGCGATCAAAAGTGACTCAAATGCCCGATGTATGTTTGCGCCTAACAAGTCTGCATTTCTGAACACATTCTTCACATTCTACTCAACATGGACTTTTCCTCTGGTGCTTGGCTCAGACACAAACTCTCACGATGAAAAACACTTACCCGTGAAAGTCTCCGTCGTTATGTTCACACGCCCAGCGCAGCTCAGACTGACTTACAGAAGTAGGCAGACCAGTTGATGAGGAGGAGACCGTGATGAAGATGACATGGAGTTGTCTGCTGAGTGTTGTACTCGTAAGCGTGTTCGTTTGTTGTTGAAACGCTCGGTACGTCACGAGCAGATGGAGATAAGCAGTCGGGTTGAGATTAAGGTGAAGAGGAGTAATTCCTCAGGAACCGATGAGACTCTGCATGTGGAGTGAAGAAGAAGAAGAGAGATGACACAAACAAAAAAGCCTTCATGCTCCTCTTAATGCTTCTCTTCTTTGGCCCTCCAGGCTTGTTATTCTTGGTGTCTGCTTCCAGAGTAGTGATCTGCTGTGCGCCTTAGTTTATTTTGTTCTCTTCCTGAGAGGCTGTTTTCTCTTTGGCAGTCCTCCCTGGGAGTGACTGTTGCTTCAGAGTCTTTGTTTGCCGCTCTGCCTTTCCCCACCTCCTTTGGTGGAGCTGCTCTTTCATGGCTGTTTCCAGCCTGCTAGTTAGTGTGTTGATGGCTGTTTCCCATCACAGTGTATGCCTGTGTGTGTGTGTCACTTTGTGTGTGTGTCACTTTGTGTGTGTGTGTGTGTGTGTGTGTGTGTGTGTATGTATGTGTGTGTGTGTGTGTGATTGTGAATATTGGCTGTTACATAATACCTGATTTGACACAGAAGTGTGAGGCCTTTTTAAAACCCAACTAATAATAACTGTATTGTGTCCAAAAGACTGTATTGTGTCCAAGAGATTTATTTATATCAAGATTTCGTGAATATGTTCTTGTTCTCAGTCCATGAAGAAGTACTGAAGTCAATACTAGAGCGTATAACTCTGTCTATTAGCGCGGTTATTTTCGGACAGTGGTATTTTTTTATTTCATGGCACGACGGAGCCCGTTTGACTCGTAGAGGAACAGAAATATTGATCACAGTAATGTGTGACGGTTACATAAAAGCTAATAGATCAATTACGCACTAGATGCTGGGTGAACAATGGAGAGATGTTTGCTGTGAGCTGAAAAACACGCAGACTCAGATATGTAACCTGTGTGACTGGATTCAGGGCCTTTGGTTGCCCTCAGTGGCAACTACTCTTTAACATAAAGAATGGTGACAGAAAAACGTGCACCTCGAAATAAGTAATGATATTTTTGTTCTTTACAGTTTCAGGGAAAAACAGTGAAACAAATTCAGAAGTTTTCACTAACCCGTCAACGTCACAAACAAATGTGCAAATTGATTCAACTGATAAAGAATCTGATGCAACTGAACGAGGGGAAGTATCACTCGCCTCTCTTTGCATATATTGAGTTTCAACAAGTGTCTCCCATCTTTCCACCAGTTGTCGCCATGCCACCATCTCTAAGTTCTTTGGCGACCAGACGCCGAACTGCGCCAAGGCCTGCGACTTCTGCCGGAACCCCAAAGCTGTGCGCGCCCAGCTGGAGCGCGGGTCGGTCCTCAGCACCAAGACCGGAGCGCACAGCCAACAGGCCGCCGGGCCGTTCGGCTTCCAGCGGGACCTTTACGAAGGAGGGAGGAAGGGCTACGGCTTTGAAAGGCAGGACGACCTCAGTGGATTTGCTTTTGTAGCGTAAAGTAGTGGTGCACCTTGAGATTGACACTGACATCACACGTTGCAGGTTTGACGAAGAGGGCGCCAGTAGTGGCGAAGAAGACGGCGGCGGCTCAACGAGGAAAAAGCAGTTTTCAAACCTCTTCAGGCAGCAGATGAGCATACGGAAGGTGGGGAATCATAGCGATGAACACACAAACACGCTTTAGAAAGCTATATTTTATATAGCTAGAAAAACAGCTCCACGCTGTGATTGTTGTGTGTCTTTGTGCGTCTGTTGGCCAGCTGTTGGCAGCAGGAAGGCAGCGGCTGTTGAGCCCATTGAAAGTCAGGATTGTGGTAAATCGCTCCCACATGTTTTAGTGGAATTTGGCACAAAATCGAAGTAAAACTATTTGTCAGCAGGTCAAAGTGGAGCTCGTCCAGTTTACAACACAACATCAATAAAAGCAGGAATGTCGGCATCATAAAATAGTAGAAGAAAACAACAAATTCAAACTTTAAATCTCTTCTTGTAGTTGAGATAAGCGGTTTATGTACTATTCCATCCACAGAACATATTTATATGGTAATTTAATACTAATCCCATATGAACTTTGTAGAAGGCTAAAACCAAAGTATATCACTGTTTGGATCATATTTATCATACTGACATTACGGTAATTTGTAAAGGAAATGAAGAATATTCTATGGAATATCCTTATTTTATGTATATTTATTTATATAATACAGGCAAAAATAACACGCCTAACAAACATGAACGAGAAATAATTATAAAATAATAATAATATATAAATAAAATAACTAGCTTCAAAAGACTATTAACTTCTGTCTCTGCTCATGTTTCTTTAGATAACAGAGAGTCAGAGGAACGACTTTGTCCCGCCAGGTAAATATACACAAAGTAGCGGTGCCTGTACATCCAGGCTGGCCTGCAGGCTCATGTTCCCGGTGTGTCTCGCTGTGCAGACGCTGACTGCCCACTCCGAGAGGCCGGCAGCCAGAAGATCCCCAGACTCACCGTGAAGGTACCTCGAACGCTGCAAACACATTCCTCATAGCAGCTGCGCTCATTAACACGTTGGCATGAAGTCAGTGACTCGTGGTGTCATGTGGCGTGAAGACGGGCGGCAGAGCCGACATGTTGGCGGAGCAATATTAACACTCCTGATGTGCTAGAAGAAAAGAACGGGACTGCGATGGATGTATTGCAGAAAGTTTCCATCCTTCAAACCTTTCTGTCGAACGTGTCTTTCAACAAGATTATAAACATCAGTAGCTTCCTTTTTGACAGTTTTAGTTTGAATTTGATGAACCTAATATTCTATTTCAGGCCCGAGAGCACTGCCTGTGCCTCTTGCAGGAAGCACTATATAGCCACCAGGGGGCAGAAGACTCATTCAAGTAAGTCTGCAGATGCATGCCTCAAGCATCATTCATATCATTCATAAACGTTGTGAACTTTCAAACCTTTCGTTCCCCGGGGTCGCTCTACATTGACTTTCATGTCTCTGCAGTGACACCCGGTCCCTAGGAGCCGATATTGAACACGAGGTCTTCAAGAGCTCCAAGTCCTCCAACTTGTACAAAGCCGCTGTCCTGAAGAAGGTAGCTTCCAACCGCTCTGCCTGTCAAAGCATCCTTGGTAGCTGTATGGCAGGTATCGTGACATATGTTCTTTTAAAGGTATCGGAGTTGAAGAAAGCAGCACCTGGAGAAAAGAGAGGCGGTGTCAAGACTGACAGCAGCAGTGAAAATGAGTCCAAACTCAAAGAGGAAACGGCCTCGTCTTCTTCCTGCGCCTTTTCTGAGGAGCTGCAGGGGTTCACATCTGCATCTGAGGTCTACTCTGTGAGTTTCACTTTACCTCACACTTCACCCGGCAGTTATTGTGGATTCTTATGGCTGCATAGCAGTCAGATATGAACTGTTATTCTTTTTTTTTGCATTACTCCTCCAGCTGAAGCGTAAGAGAGTAGGAGCCGGCCAAAGAGGATCATCCGACCCCTTCCTGACTGCTAAGGAGCTGCTGAAGACCTCCACGTTGGACACTTTGTCCGACGAGTTGACGCAGAGCGGCAGGTTTTACAACGGCAGCTCCGGAGAGACGAGCGAGGATGCGTCGGCGGCGGTAACGACGTCCGTCAGAGCCCGAGCGAACGCCGCCGCCGCCACGAACAGCCCGACGAAGGCCGGTCGACCCGTGAGCAAGAAGCAGCAGAAGCTAGCGGAGGCCGCAAAGAGCTCCCGCAACATTTCCCAGTATTTCACGATGAAAGAAACGACAGAGAAAAGCCCCGAGGAGGCGGAGACGCCGAGCGCCGCGTCGTCTCGTACCGCGGCGGCGGTCGCTCAAGAAAACAACGAGCAACACTCGCCCGTCTCCGTGGAAAACATGGAGATCGGTCCTGTGGAGACTCGGGACCTGATCCGAGAAGGAAGTAAAAAAGAAGTGATAGTTATAGACGATGAGGACGAAGAAGAGGAGACGAATAACATGGAGACGTGGGAGCTGGAGCGGCTTCCAGACGCATCTGAAGAGGATATCAAGTCCACTGCAGGGTAAGACGCCCTAAATGCACCATTTTAGAAAACATTTGATGGAAAAGTGTCTTAACATGTTTGTTTTTTTACCGCTCACACAGGCGAAACAAACCAGAGAAAGAAGCTAAACCAGCTCTCACAGAAGGGGTAAGTGACCGTTTCCCATCCCATCCCATCACGGACCGCCCCCTCAGGGACTGATGGTACCCGTGTGTGCGTGTTTCCAGTTAACAGACGATATGAAAGCGGCCAGAAGGTCGTCTCCTCCGACGAAGCGCAGCCGCCCCGCAGACAGAAAAGTAACCTTCAACCCCGACGTGCAGGAGAGGGCCCTGCTGCCCGACAGCGTGGCCCCCAAGCCCGTCACGCTGAAGGAAGCCGCTGACATCGTGGTCCGCTACCTGGACCCCTTTTACACGAAGGGAAAGTTCGCCAACAAGGTGAGAGACGCGAATATCACTTCCTGTTTGCGGGGATGAGAAAGCGTGCGATGAAATCTGAGCTCTTGTTTTCTTGCGCCGCAGGAGTTGTTCAAGTCCTTCGCCCGCTACTTATCGCACATTCTCGCGGAGGGGAGGAGTCGGGGGAAAGGCCCAGGTGAGCAGGGGGGATGAATGATCTGAAGCCTGTGCTCTGCTGCATGCGGCGGACTCCTCTCTAACGCCGGTCTCTTGTTTCCAGTTAAAGCAGAAGCCAAAGCTCTCATCAAGAAGTTCTTCAGCGGGGTGGAGCGCTGCGAGAGCGAGGCCGACTGGAAGCACCTTAAAAGATCGCACAGCTGTGACACCACAGAGAACAAGGAATGATGGGAAGTGGAAACGTAGTTCTTTTCAAGGGTCGAGCCCTTCTTCCCCTTTTGTCAGTGCCTAAGCGTCACCACAGACGCCTGCTGACCAGGTTCATGGTTGATTTGCTCCGAGAGTTCTGCTTTTTCTAGGTTCGTTGCTACTGCAACATCAGCTTATGTCAATAATGAAGCAATGCCTTGTGGACAGTGACTGCTGGAGAGAGCAGAGTTAAATCTGTGTGCATAATGAATTGAGTGTTCGTATGTTTCAGCTATTAACTGAAAATTGTGTACAGGTTTTTTTGTTTCACGACAGTATGTTGTACTGCACTCTCCGTTCTTCAAGTTGATCTGCACTTAAAGCTTTAGTAAAAACCTGTTTCAAGTCTGTGTTGATTTGTATACTGGGCTGAAATGAATGGAAACCATAGGCCTCTTAAGCCATGCTAGCAAACTGGATGCTAACAGAACACAAAGCTCATGTGAATGTCGTGGGTTTTGCAGATATTTAGTCATAAACGGAAGTTTAAGTTTGACCTGACGGTGCGAGATGAAAGGACATGGTTCATCTTCTGGGGATCATCTAATATGAACCAAATGACACGGCGATCTCTCAGATGTTTGTGGAGATATTTCTGTGTGGGCCAAAGACGGACGGACCCACTGACATGCTCCTTATTTTACATTAACCAGACGATTCTGGGTTATAGGAGTTTGATAGATTTTTTTTTTACTGCTGCTACATATTTTGTCTTTGGCTGCTGGACTGCAGAACAAAAACCAAAGGAAATGTACAGATACTGTATGATGTGAAACTGTCCGGTTTGTGTGTTTTGTTTAGTTTATGTTAAAGATGAGCGAGATTAATTTTTATTTCCATGTATTTTTCTTGACTAATCGATCATCATTTAGCAGATTGTTTCTTAATTATTTTTTTGTGACAAACATTCCCATGAAATGTTCCTTTGTCATAGTGCTTGTTGGAGCTGTGAGAGGCCACCGCCTCTGTCTCCACAGTCCAGAGGTAACAAAGCATACTGGGAGCACTGGTGGACAGAGGCCTGGCTGTGTGGGCTGAACAGTCACGGTCTATGTACTCTTTGCGCCTAAATGTTTACAATAAATAATATCATGCTCAATAAGACTAACCGCAGTGTGAGAGCCGCACTACTGTGTTATATTCATGAACACAAATGTCTTCAACTGGAGCCCTGGGGGACTGCAGGGAGGAGACGCCCGTGCTGGGGTCGTTGTCAAATAGACGCTGACGTCACCTCGAGTGGTGGTGCCTTCAAATGCCCCTTGTAATTTACGACGTTCATGTCCCTACATCTAGAATATGAAATGGAAGGGTTGCAAATAGTAAAAGATGATTACATTTACAGAAGGAAAAAAAACATGACAATAGTGTCACATTTAAAGGGACAGTCCACTCCCCCCAAACCAAAAAAAAAGAAATCTGCAATACATATATTTCCTTTTACCTGAAATGTTGTTTATCAGTCTTGTTTTGGTATAAGTCACCTATAGTTTTGGAGAGATGTCTGCCTTCTCTCAATATAATGGGACTCTGGCATTCTACTTGTTTTAATTTGGGGATGAACTGAGACACATTTGAAGAATGAATGTAGACGCCTGGCCCTAAACAAACCCTGTTTAAAGCCTTAATAAGGACGATATGTATTTAATATAATGCTGAAACCTCACTAAACTTGGAGGATGAGTCATACCAGTATATATATATATATATATATATATATATATATATATATATATATATATATATATATATATATATATATATATATATGCACAAATAAACCAACCTTTTATAGGCGGCGCAGCAGCAGGTTAAAGAATCGAAGTCCCCACAATATTGCCAGCGTTTCCGACAGCACCTGAACGCAGCAGCAGCGCTCAGCCGACGCGCGTCTGCAGGGCCGCTGCACATCAAACACGGAGGAGACGCCGCGGCTCTACCGGCCGCCGGGCAGAGCGTTTCATTTCAGGTCTGCAGGTGTGAACGTGGTCACGTGGTTTGCTTCATCTCGACAGGCGGCTCCGGAAGCAGGTGCGCTGCCGTTTGCCTCTCAAGGCGTGTGTCTCAAAGGGTTACACACACTTGGGGGGGGGAGGCTGCTCGTTTGTTGTCACTTCCGCTCGAGCCGGCCGTGAGTCCGCAGATCACATCGCCGGAGGAGAGGAGGAGGAGGAGGAGAGAAGAGAAGAAGAAGAGGAGAGGAGAGGAGGCTCATCGGCTTCGATGCTCCGTGCGTGCAGGATGGAGGAGTTTATCACCGAGGAAGAGGAGCCGTGGTACGACCAGCGGGACCTGGAGCAAGGTGAGACCCCGCTCCTCTGTCTCAGGATGAGCGGGGTAACAACGCCCCACACACAATGCACGCAGGAGAGGTGGATGGACAGCAGTCACTGTACAACACGTTACATGCACGTGTAGACCCATGTCTCTGTTATGTGTCCTTTATGTCTCTGTTATGAGTATGCATGTCTCTGCATGTCCCTGTATGTGTCTGTTATGTCTCTGCATCTCTTATCCGGATCTGCTCTCTTCCTCTGGCAATTATTTTGATCTTGTCAGTGATGTTTTCCAGAATAGTCCTGCTGCCTGAGTGAATGTTGTTGTTTCATCTCCCTTCTAGCCGAGTCATTTCTTACATCGCACCACTCCTTTCCTCCTAGTGTTTTATTTTTTCATCTACCAAACTCTGTGTTCATTCTGCTGTGTGACAGAAGGGAAGCACTTGCTTATCTGCGGGGAGGAAGTGGTGTATGATTTATGCAGAAAACCACCTGAACTGTGGAGTTGTGTGATCAGTGATTTGATTCTGTGACTATTTATCACCACGAACACAGACCATCAGTGATGGCCGTGACCTCAAATGAACGAGGCGAAGGCAGGAAATGAATCGGAAGGCCTTTTTCACTGCTAGCTCTAAGAGATGCTGCGTGTTATCAGATCTCTCAGTAACCCCGCTGAACGGAAGCCCTGTCGATGGCGGTGCGTTTCAGGAGAGATGTGCGTCTCTCTGCAGCGCCGGCCTCGCCATCGCCCCATCCCCTGATTACCTGCTGACCCGCAGCACTAAAGCAGCTTTGTGTCTCATTATTTCACTAGTCAGAGAGCAGACGGGTAGGTGTGTTCTGTGTGTGTGTGCTGCCATACTGCCTGCATCTCATCTCAGCATTGTCAAAGTCAATAAACCCCTGCTTGATCTGATTAGGGAGCCCCAGACTAGACCTCCTTAGTCGGGATCATGGATTCCAGGCTTTGGGGTCGGATCAAGCTCACGTCATCCTGCATGGGCTCAAAGTCGGGCAATGCTTTCGCCCCAGAAATGCTGCTGTTATGCAACTTCTCGGCTGCCAGCTCTGAGATTCGGTGACCTCCCCCTCTGGGTTCATCATGATCTGGCAAGCGTGTGAAGTGTGTCTGGGCAGATGGCGGTGTGGCGATGTCATGTTGGTCATCCGGGGAGCCTGTGGGTGAACGTGAGGACACGGCGGCCCTCTGCCTCACGAGGTGTCAGGTGGTGATCGTTATTTCCTCAGCGCCGCTTCTTGCTCCTCTCATCCGTGCCCACAATTCTGAAATTACATAACTATAAGACTCGGCACGTGTCGGCCCTCAGGAACAGGAGCAGCACTGGGACTGAGCCGTCTCTCTCTCTCTCTCTCTCTCTCTCTCCCTCTCTCCTCACACACTCTCACTCGGCTCATTATCACCACACACAACAGCGTTCTGTTATCGGCTCTGCCTTGTTGAAACAGGAAATGAGTCGGTCCCTGTCTCCCTCAGCAGCGTTGGAGGCAAACGTAACAACGCAGGCGTGTGATGATACTTGCATATAAAACAGAGGGATTCCAGCTGCGTGCAGTACATCACACCTACGTTGATGCACGTGTGTGTTCGTGTCACTGCTCAGGCCCAAAACACTGCTTCCATGTCCAGTAATGAGTCAAAAGCTCTCTGTTCCTTCCCGTCGCTCCAGTCCTCCAGTGTTGTGTTGTTCTGGGCTGCAAGTATGCAGAGCCAGCAGGATTCTCCTCCTCCTCCCACTCCATCCAGCGAGGCTTGGGAGATGAATAATGTAACGCTTCAAGCTGCGTTGTAAAATGCCAGCATCTGTGCGGTGCTTCTGTTGTGTTATCGCTACTCGGACCCCCCCGGTGTGCAGATGGCCACCGGTTTGTATCGATATGATCTGTGTAGTTGCATCTAGGTCCCATGTTGTGCAAACTGACCCTGGTGACCAGGAGAAGTCGGTGGACTCCTCGTCGCTGTCGGTTTACGTCTGTCCTTCTTTCTCGGTTCCCGTCAGACCTGCACTTGGCAGCCGAGCTCGGCAAAACCCTTCTGGAACGCAACAATGAGCTGGAGGACTCCCTCCAGCAGATGTACATCAACAACGAGGAGCAGGTGCAGGAGATAGAGGTACGTGAGCAGCTTCCATAAGGCCTGCATGAAGGCAGCTCTGAAAAGTTAAAAAAAGACAGTGTATGTTGGAAGGTATAGTGTTTTTTAACAATATCACAAAAAGTGGCATAGTATGTAAAAAAAAAAAAAAAAGAAGTGTTCAGCCAACGTATGGTAGAAGTGTAGAATGTCATATTGCAAGAGATATTTTCTTTATCACATTTGGAATTCATATCGTCTTCAGCCTGGTCAATGCAGAGGTCCCGCCTCTGGGCTCCAAGCATCCCATAATGGACTCATTTGAATCTCCACTGTCTCCCTTGCAGTACCTGGCCAAGCAGCTGGAGATGTTGCGGGAGATGAACGAGCAGCACGCCAAGGTGTACGAACAGCTGGACGTCACGGCCCGAGAGCTGGAGATCACCAACGAGAAGCTGGTGCTGGAGAGCAAGACCTCGCACCAGAAGATAGACAGGTGTGATGTCACAGCTCAGCCTCCGAGTCCTCGCCATCGCTCTTTAACGGGAATGTTTTGAAACCGAACGAGCATAAACCAGCTGGAGGCCGGCACATTGATACGACATAATAACTGTAGCATTGTATAATCATAATCGGGGGTCAAAGTTCTTCACAAATCACATCAGTGGTTAATGCTACAGAGTTCAATGGCTGCCTCTGTTCCCCTTCACATTCTTTATGTTGCAACAGTGGCTCACTGTGGCTTTAGGGGAACGGCGTGCTCCGCAATGACGTAACAGGCTCTGAACAAACGTGTGCGTGTGTGTGTGTGTTCCAGGTTGACGGGCACCATGGAGACCTTGCAGGGTCAGGTGGAGAGCCTGGCGGCTCGGGTGGAGGAGCTGCGGACTCTGGAGGAGCTGTGGGTCCGCAGAGAGAAGACGGAGCGGCGCAAGACTGTGCACTCGTTCCCCTGCCTCAAGGAGCTGTGCACGGCGCCCAGGTCACTAAACACCTGTTCTAGTGTTCAGTGTGTGTGTGTGTGTGTGTGTGTGTGTACAAGAGGGCACCTGTTCACACAGATTGGAATGGTACCAATGCAAAACAAGATGAGCAGATTATTCTGCAGGACACCTTCTGAGTTCTTCTCCAACAGGTTATCAGACTGCAGCTAAAAATTATTACATATTTGGTTACATTTGAGTAACTTTCTGACATCGTACCTTACTATAGAAATTGTTATACAATCAAATGTATATTGGAAATTCATAACGACTAGAACTAAGGTTAAAAAGCAGCCCAACTAGCATAGCAGAGTCTCTGTAGTCTCTGTTGTGGAATTTGCATGTTTTACACATTTTAAATGTATTTCATTAAAGTGGATTTGATTAAACTTACTCATTAGATGAAAACTGAAGATTTTCCAAACAGAGCATCACATAAATATCTAATGTGATCTATAAAATACTTAATTATCAGCATAAAAAGCGTAACATTTTGATTTGTATAATGTATTATCTGTTTAGTAACAGCCTTCAAACTTGAAAGCCAGTCATTAATATGATTGATTTATTGTCGGCTTCATGCTGCCTTTAAAGACCCCAGGTTGGTGCACATGGCTGCATGACTGAGTCGCGACATTAAGTGAGTGAACTCTCCACCAGGTATGAGGACGGGTTCCTGTTGGCCAACCCGGGGAGCGTGGACCTGGTGGAGCCGCGGCCGGTGGACGAGGAGAACGAGCGGCTGACGGGCGTCGTGTCGTCGCTGCGCAGCGCGGTGGCCGCGGAGCGGGGCCAGCGGGAGGCCGCGGAGCGGGAGTGCGCCGCCGTGCTGCAGGAGTTCGAGCGCCTGGAGCAGCGGCTCTCGGGGGCCGAGGGCTGCCAGCTGCGGGTCCAGGAGCTGGAGGCGGAGCTCCAGGAGATGCAGCAGCTGAGGAAGTCCCGGCTGTGCCTGCTCGGGGGCCTGGAGGACGGCCTGGAGACGCTGCTCAGCAACGGCCCCGAGACGGACACCCCCGAGGAGGGCTTGGGGCCGGAGGAGGGGGGCGAAGGAGCTGATGGGGAGCCGGGGGCCGCGGGCCAGCAGGGGGGCCCGGTGAGGAAGAGCTGCAGCGACACGGCTCTGAACGCCATCTCGGCCCGCGACGCCTCCGGGAGGCGCCAGGGCAGCTACGCCATCCACGCCAACGGAGTACGCAAGCGCGGAATGTCCATCCTGCGCGAGGTGGACGAGCAGTACCACGCGCTGCTGGAGAAGTACGAAGGGCTGCTGGGGAAGTGCCGGCGGCACGAGGAGAGCCTGTGTCACGCCGGGTCGCAGACCTCGCGGCCGGTCTCCAGGGACGCCTCCATGAAGGACTACATGGTCTGCGCGGGGCCTTCGACGTCAGGGGCCACGGCCGCCGGCCCGCCCACCCCGCCTCAGACGCCCTCCACCCCGGAGGCCTTGGAGGGCATCAGCCGGCAGGTGGAGCAGGTGGACAAGCGGCTCAGCCAGAACACGCCGGAGTACAAGGCGCTGTTCAAAGAGATCTTCTCCCGCCTGCAGAAGACCAAGAGGGACATGCACTCCACCAAGAGCAAAAAGAAGTAACGCGAGCGGCTGCTGGCGACATAATCATTTAATATACAGTCTGGATGCCTGGCCATGAGTGATTAGTTAGTGCTGATTAATCTGAAACCGTCAACCGGTAACTTTCACTGGAAGATTCTGATGCGGATGACATTATTTTCTTCTGTGTGAGCAGAAATGATCCAATAATTAGAATGGAGGGTCTTAGTCTATATAGCGTGTGACGTATTTGTAATTTACTGATGCGGAAGTTTAATTATTTTGTATTTATTGAAACCAATAATTAAGCCAACAGCAGCCATTGTTTTTTTAAAACTCCTTAAGGCATTTGAAGCATGTATCCGACTGATAACCACTAAGTGCTAATTAAGACTAAAAGTTCAAATCACACAAGCGTTGGACAGCTCGAGCTTGCTTTATCATGGTGATATTTGACTGCGTGTGTATTTAGGGTTTCTTGGATGGTAAACACCCTTCAAGACAGCTGCCAAAGTGTACCGTGCGTAAGTGTTTGATGGTTCTTTGTTTACATGCTTTATTCTAACGGATGGAGTCGAGGTTTACAGCATGCGTTACGAGCCGCTGAATGATTCAGGGATTTGTTTGATCATTTCAGACATGACGATATAATCAGTTTGACGCTGTGCTGCCACATGGTCAAAGTTCTTCTTGTAGCCGCCATTTATGTTTTCTGTTGATTAAAATGAGAAACGTGTCGACCCCGTAGTTCTTCGTCTGTTAAATGCTCCGGGAGGCAACGAATCAGATCCTCCAGCGGGTTGAACTAGAACTATGAGTCAAGAAATGTCATCACATTAACATTTTAACCAAGACAATTTTAGAATTAGCATTTATTCTTGAGCTGTGGTCAAACAGCCCAAGAGGAGAAGAAATTCTCTCAGGCCGTCTCAAGATATTGCCTTCAAGACAAAGAATGGCACATAATATACAAATGTAGAAGTATTTCATTATAATAAAGCAGCAGGACACATGTGGACCCAGTCTGAGTACTTTAATGTGAACACAGGAGATCAGTAAACTGTAGGTCATACAAGTGGCACACATCAGTCGAACCCAACCCACCTAGAAAAGCATCGACACGAGCGCCGACCGAAGCCGACCGATAACACTTGTATGTCTGGTTGGGGACTGATGTCTCTGTACGGGTTCAGAAGTCGACTCCGGACGTTTCACCTCACTGATGTTGAGCACAAGGTGCTGCTGAGTCAGCAGGAGCAGCGTGTAGTCGTAGAAACTGGAGGCACAGTCAGCATTAGTAATTTTTAACTTGAGTAAATAATACGAGGTGAGCGGTTCAACAGCCTTCGGACGCGATGGGAACGTGACCTCAGGGACTCGGGAGGACACTGGGTGACTAAAGGCCACTAGCACACGCAGGATATTTACAGTTGTTAATGATCTAAAACAAAAAGTTAATTAACTGATCTTTAGAAAACTACAAATACTAGATGTTTGTAAATAACACGTTAATTGCGTTTACAAATCATCAAACCTGATATAAAAAAGGTGATAAAAGTCCTGATTCCCTGTCCATGTTTACAAGTATTGTTAAAACAGCTCACATGATGGTCTGGCAAATATAATCTGAAGGCGAATGGCTCCCTAGGTTGTCTTATTTCCTTCTGTGGGTTTTTGTTAAGGCCACATGGCGGCTGAAACACCTGCCAGCATACCCTGCTTAGGAGAGGAACGCCTTCAGCGAGGGGTCAGAGGTCATTTAGTTTACGCTGTTCTCTCAGCAGACTTCTTAGGGTGCTAAGTCAATTGAAAGAGACGCGGCATGAATTCCAAATAATTTACCAAGAGCCTGGTACAAATAATCTGCTCAAAGGCTTTAGGAGGGCCGTGTCCAGCAGTGGTTGCCAAGGACCGTACAGCTGTGCACGCAGCACGACTGCTTCCTGTACCAAGCTTTCCAAGGCAGATCGCGGTAATTGTACAAAACAATCTGAAAAATAAAAGAATGAAAAGGGGGGGGGCGGGGGAATGATAAAGGGTTAAAGGAAAGAGTGATTCACAGGTTATCACTTTTCCAAAAGCAGTTTACAGACTATATATTTTTTAACTTTTTTTTCTTCTTTTATAAAACGAACCATAATTGCAAAATCTGGATTGTGCACATTGTTGCTTTCTCCATTTTTAAAGATAGACGAGCACGTTACGACGGGAGGAATGGTGAAGTGATCGGAATTTAGGAAAAAAGAAGAAAGGGTCGTCGATGGACGGAGAGCAAAAGCTCCAGACAGGAATAATGGAAAGACAGCAAGAAGGAGGAAGGGGGACAAAGCCGAGGAAGACGCTGGTGGACGACGCCGAGGAGGAATCAAGTGGTCCAGTCCTTCTTGATGGTGAGGCTCCAGTCCCAGGAGAGGTGGTCGTGCTCATCGTCGTCGGTGAACTTGGACTTGATGTTGTAGGTGCCGCGGGCCAGCATCCCTTTGGGTGTCTCCTCAACGGTGGTGAGGAACTCGTATTCCTCGTTGGCTTTGGGCCCGTAGCTGCCGACCATGTAGTCCGACTTGTCAACTGTAGAGATTTAGTCGTTAATAAGTGGCTCATTACCAACAATAAAGTCGGTTCATTTGGTCTTTTTAAACTGTAAAGTGTTTTAAAGGAATAGTCTGTCATTTGGGGGAATCTGCTATAAGCTTAGCGGTTTTGGGCTATAGCTTCATATTTAGTACAGACATGAATGATATGAATCTTGTCATCCAAGTCAGAGCGTTAGTAAGCGTATTTCCTAAAATGTCAAATAATTCCTTTATAGTGGTTCTCAAATGGGGGTACGTGAGATACATTTTTTTTTTTAAATGAACATCCATTAAAAAAAAATCCTTTAAAAATAGTTATTTCAAAACTATTTAATAAAACATAACTGTAAATTCATAAATTGAACATATTCTATATTAAATCAGACGCACTGTTTATTACAGCTTTTTTTCCCACCAAAAATGCTTTGCGCTGGTTCAGGGGTACTCTGCTGAAATAAATATTTCACAGGGGGTACATCAGTGAAAAAAGGTTGAGAACCACTGATCTATGGTAAAGGAGGCTTCTTTACATGTCACAACCAACCTAAAGACTTGCAGAGCTTGAAAGAGATAATTGAGGCAGCCTTACGTTTGATTCCTTTCCTGAATGTTTGCTGGGTGTACTTCAGGCCCGACACGATATCCTTGTTGACCTGCAAATGGCGACATGCATCACTTCCTGCTGAACAGCTTCCCATAACAAAGACAGCTCACGAACAGCATGAGACGACAGAGGAATCCTGCGTTGGACCAAGACCAGACTCTCACCTTGAAGTTGATTTTTATTCGGTATTCGACTCCCTCCTTCAGCACAAACGGGTTCTTCCTCAAGTTGTCCAAGTCTCCTGGGAGGGAAATGAACACAGCTTGGTTTACTTTGACCAGAGAAGGAAGAATTACATTCTCAAAGGCAAGTTGTATTTAGATTTTTTTAAATGCCCTTGTAGTAGTTGTACTCTCCACCAGGTGGCGCAGTGAGCCCAGCTCTTGTCGCTCATTGTGACTGAGGGAGAGCAACCAGGAAACGGATCATTAACCCGCCAACACAGGAATCTTGTCATTACTAATTAGGAGACTAATGACCCAGCGGGTCACTTAGTCCGTATTTGTAGTGATTGCTGTTCATAATTAATATTACTATGAGCTCATTCTTCCAGTGAGTCTGCTGTGAGGAACAGAGCTGCCTAAATTTGGGTGTCTGTGCATTCAGGTGAAACAATATTAACGTCGTCAACTATAAATCATCAGTTTATACTCCCAAAATGTGGTGTTGAGTTTTGTCCCGGTCCCAAAGTGCGCCGTGCTCTACTCACCCTTCAGGTCCAGGACCAGAGGCTGCGGGGCCGTCTCACAGAGCAGAGTCATTCGCGTCACCTCGACGTTCGGGGCGTTGGGATCTAAGAGAGAGAGAGAGAGAGAGAGACAGAGAGAGAGAGAGAGAGAGCAGTCACAGGATACAGTTATTATTAAGTATGACCATAAGACCAATCAATCAAGTCGTAGCACCTGAGAGAAATACTTTTTCATTGAGATTTACATAGACGATGTATTGAGGCATTTATTTCTTCGGTTGATTTATCATCTTTTTCCTCCTCCAAACTATCGTTATTATAATCGGCCTTTAAAAATACACTATTGGCCGGCCTCTGCTGGAAATGATAACTTTCCATACTTTTTTTTTTTTTTTTTTACTTTTGAAATGACCCGGACCGCCAAATGTACCTGGTAATGTGAACATTATTCAAAGATTTTCTATATCAATATACAAGATATAAAAACTGTACTCTGACGTTACTTTGCACAGCGTATTACTAGCAACCCTTTTTGTATTTTACCAGAGCCATACTTCATAAATGCATCAGCCTTGAAACAGATGCAAGTGTATGACTCTGTTTAATGATTTGTTGTTAACCAACTTAACCGTTTTCAATCCTGCAATGACCGAACTGCTTTCACAACAAATAACTGAGGTTTGATCCCTCTCTGTGGCGACGGCCAACTCACAGAGCAGCAACATGAACCGCTTGGAGAGAATGTTATGAACCCATGAGCTAATGGGTCAAGTTACATTCACATTTATTCTAGAAGCCAAGAGTTACTGAGCAGACCACTAACCTGCCACTGTGGCCACCTTGCCCAGCAGCGCCTCCTTGTACTTGCGCAGGCTTTCATCATTTTCGTCCAGCTGCTGGATCTCCTGTAAGCTCTTCTGGGCAGGAGGTTTGTAGTTGACGGCGCACTCGGCTTCTCTGTTGGCTGCTGCCAGCACTTCCAGCTCCTCTGGTGTCGGCTCCTGTTCTGCCATGGTCTGCTAACGAGAGAGCGACAGCAGAGGTTAGAGAACGGGGAGATGGAGGAATAAGGACAGACAGCGGGGATTCACACAGAGCACTTATTTTTTTTAAACTTTACTTTGCTTTAATGAAATTTGATCTCCATAAGGAGCAAGGCAGCACATGGTTAGACATCCGGCTGCTGGAGGATTGTTACAGACGACTTATCCAGAGGAAAACCTCTGAACTTTGATCTTGGGAAGGTCCAGCAATGTGAAGCAGCATTTCCTGTAGAAACACACATTGTTCCTCTTGCCGTCTGTAAGAGGAACAATGTGATCTCTGGGGTTTGCACCTTTAGCATTTATTTGGCATGAAACTGAGTGTATGCTGAGACATAAGCGCACAAAACGTACACACTAGCACCCATTACGCTCTCAGGCTACTTGGCTGTGGAGCCGGTTTAATCCCGGGGCGCTGACATAAAGCCGATGATTATCGGAGCTCCCGGCTCGTCTCAGAAAACAGCAGCGCTAACGTGGACATTGAACACCCAGCTGCACGGTTACACCAGTCACTCCTGATTAGAAGAGGAAGCTGATCCTCAAAAGGGAACAGCACCACAACAAAGTGAGATCATCTTCATGAGAACAGAGGTGCTAAAAAACTCAAACGTTGCTCATAAAAAGCAAACAATTATTATTCATTAATAACATCTGGTGCACAGATTCTGGCCGCAGAAATACACAATGCTGATCAACACCTGCAGAAGCCAAGAGGCAGCTGGAGGATTTTGCCCTCATAACAGTTGTTCTGTGTGGTCTGTTCTCCTGCACACACAATGACGCTTGAAGCTGTTTTCCTAACAGCTTTCAAAATGCAAAATATGTGCTTGTTGATAAAGTTATGGTTTATATTTCCTGATTTGGGCAGGCATGTTCTTTTCAACATGTGCGTGTGGAAAGAACACAACTTCCTGTATTTAAGTGATTCAGCCAAGCAGGAAACAGAGCCAACAAACTGTAGAAGAGGATTTATTGCTCTGAAAAAAATGTCTCCTTAAAATGGTGCAAGATACAAGATTGGGAGCTCTTTGCTTCTATACTAATTCTCTCAATGTCGCATATTGTTCCTTTAAGTTATGCTAAAGGCTTAAAAAAAAGGCCCATGAAGAGCGATGCTTGGATGTCAATGGTGTGATCAAATCTACAAAGAGAAAAAATATCTACCCTGAAAATGAAAGAGGAAGGTAAACAAACTGCTTCTCTATTTAAGTTGAATTAAAACTTAACTTCTTCTCAGTGTAAATAATCCCTTAATGTGTGTTGGCTGGGTTTTGTTTGCTGCTGTAAAAAGGTCATCATAAATCCACACAGACAAGCCAACAAATCAGAAATACATGCAAAAGCAGTCTTCGCTTGGTGAGCAGAAGTGATCCACCAACACACCATTCACGATCTGAACAACAATAAATCACACGGCTACAAACAGACACTCTGCGCACAATAACTGGTTTGTCGCTCGGCCGGCACGACGGCCTTCTCCGCTCCGTTCTGCCGCACGCAGTTGGCCATTAACCCAGCAGGAACTGAGAGCACAGCGACGTTTACCAAGCGGGGCCTCCGGGCTCCCATAAAAGCACAAATCACTTTGCTGCCAGTAGGTGGTCGGCTGTGTGCGAGTGATTCTAGTCAGAGGGAATAAGCGAGAGAGAGCAGACAACACAGCTATGGGGTCTTGTCATTCTTAAAGTATTCAACAGGTTGTTTTTCTCGCTTCGTAAGTATGTTGCACTCTGGTTTCAGCATACCGAACAGTCACAGAGGAGGAAGTGATGGGTCCTTTTAGACACAGCGTAGGCAGAGAGCTGACCTAGAGCACTGGAAGGGTCCCTTAGGACACGGAGGAGGCGTCTGCTCCATGTTTACGGCTATGGAGGACAAAGATGAGGGACTTTAAGGGAACTACTGGGATTTCAACACTTTTAAACAGAAAGAATGTTATAGATGCAATGCTAAATTGGCTAAATTTTAGGATTTCTGATTGTAGTGCTTCAATAGTCGTTTAACCAGAAACAAATATACTGATAGCTACACATCTGACCAAATCTCAAGTGTTGTCTTTATTATAACACCAAAAGTATTCAAATATCCCTTGTGGTTGCAGAGATAAATTCGTTTTAGTATCGGTATGCAATATTTCGCAATAAAACGTCTCAGGCCTGAAAGGTTAATTGATTGGAGTAAATAAACAATAAATTAATTTGCACCTATTTTGATAGATGATAAAGAAATGAGATAAGTGAGTGTTAAAAAGGTTCAGACAGAAGCAATTCTAACTTGAACACAATATGCTTTCATAGTATATGATATCATATCGTGTTCATATATTGCTTAGTGTGCATGCACCAGTGCAGCTTCCCTGCAGTGTTTCACTCTCAGCAACATATCCAACATTAGCAAACTAAAAATGAATTGTTTATAAGTGCGCTATGTAATGTCTGCACACAGACGCATCACTCATAGATCTTTACAGGAGTATGAAACAGTCAAATGAGCAAATGAAAAGACACATGCACAGTAACTGGGTTAGTTCAAACACCGTTGACATCACCACCCCCATAATGATGCACATTCTTTCTGACCAACAATACGGGCTGTGGCTAACCGGTTATATACAAACATGAGAAGGTGAAACCACACACAGGTCATGAGGTCATGCAAACAAACACTGGAGATGCCATCGACCCTCTTCCTCCTCACCGTCACAGCTCTCTCCTACAGGAGCATAATCGGTTTGCTTGATGTGGATAAGCAGCACAGTTGTACTAATAAACCAGGCTTGGCAGCAGCTGAGGCTTCAGATTACGCCGGTTCCTTAGCAACACCGCTGAGCTGTGAGATTATAGAAAGTGGGATTACAGCTAACGAGGCATTCAGGGACAGGAGGTGAACCGGTTGGGAGGTGTCGTTTTTGACAAAGAGGATTCTCTTTGACAGGAGTGATTAGTGTCATCAAACGTTACTGAAGATCAACAAGCTTAATGAGGATCAGGGAATCCCTGTGGGACGTTACAGGCTTTATGTAGTGGAGGTGTGTGTGTGTGTGTTAGAGATGTCGGGATTAACCTGCCATAACCACAGTTACACAACCGTAAGAACTGTATAAGCTACGCAATCTGTGGTTTCCTCACCCCTGCATTGTTGCTCTACCACACAACTGTAGCATTTAGAAGAAGCGCTTTATAAATGCCAAAAAGCACCTTAAATTGGCGGTGTGGATGCATTTTGTATATCTACAAGTTGTTGGACAAGGGGATACCCAATTTGCAACACATGCCGTCAAATAGAAAGACTGCAAAGGGGTCCAACACTTAAGCCACCATCTTCAACATAATCATCCACCCCATAATGCCCAAGACCAGGTGTAAAAAACGAAACTAGCTAACGTACTAAGCCAAAGCAAAACATATTAAACCTGGCCTGTAGGTCTCAGCGTGTGACGGTTTACTTTAGGGATCTCGTGTGATAATACTGTGCATCCATAACTTATTCCCAGTTCACCATAAATAACTTCTCAGTAGTCAAACGTTACATAAAGTGGTTGCACTGGCCATAGTTTGATAAATATTGTTGTTCATTGGCCTTATTAGGAATATATTCAAATGATTATTTGTCTGCAGTCGAATAATAAATTCCCTGATAAATAATTGTGAAAACCATGTAACCTGATATTTCCGCTGACAATTATATAAAAATCGCAAATATAACTCGCCAGTGTGTCTGAGTCATTTGAGGTAATCCCAATGACGTCTGATGTCGTGAATCACACAGTGGACACTGCCGGTCCGGCTCTCCACAGAGAGGAACACCAATGTGGCAAAGGTTAGAACGCAGCAGGCGTGTGGCAGCCAGACATCAGAAAAACATAAAACCCAACAGGAGCTTTGTAGTCTGTGCGCAGTAGAGCCACCTCTACAGATAATTTGGGAAATTGAAGTCATACAGAAGATGACTAATACTCTCAAATAAAATGTTGCTAGGAACACAGCGCCTATATCAGAGACAACAACGGGATGTGAATGTTCAATAAACGCAACTGAGGATTGGCAACCTTTGTGAAGCGACCTTTAGCTTTTGACTTGACATCCTGATTGAAGATGTCGCTCACAGATCTACGGCTGCTTTGATCTCGTTTGGTCTCTTTC
Source organism: Taurulus bubalis (assembly GCF_910589615.1). Taxonomy (NCBI): domain Eukaryota; kingdom Metazoa; phylum Chordata; class Actinopteri; order Perciformes; family Cottidae; genus Taurulus; species Taurulus bubalis. The sequence goes on from NC_136605.1 coordinate 16,811,074, forward strand.
ATGCAACGCTCAATCTGCCAGAGACCTTTGCGTTTGTCCCTTTTGTTCCTCACACGATTTTGCCACAAGTCAATGTTTCCTCATCACACTAATTTAATAAAAGCTGATCAATTACAGATGAAAAAAAACGGAAGAAAAAAAACATTTTGGTCCCATCATTGTTGTTGTGAATAACTAATTCTGCACATATCTGATGCAACTGGAGCTTTTGAAGTGAGAACATCCTTCAGCAATGAGTCGATGCACAAAATGCATCAACCCAGATGTAACTTTGGACACCCCTTCAGAGCACTCCCCACTGACCATTTTCTGTGTTTTGTAATACTGTTTTTCCTCCATACAATTGAACAGAATTAGATGTAAATCAGCTGATATGTGGTGTAGATTTAGATTTTCACAGACCGGTAACCGAGTGGTAACAATGCAAAGAGTGGAGCTGTGATAGAGGTATCTGGATACCGCTACGCTTCTATACTTGATGAGATAAGTTACCAAGTAGCAGCAGTAGCTTTTTAGTTTATGCAAGCGCACCTTGCATGTCAGACTGCCAGCAGGCCCGCCTGTAAAGAAAGTCAACTTCCCTTTTCAAGCGAGACGACTGATTCATATCCGTTTGCTTGCAAAACCACATGGTTCAAATCTAAAGCACCACTCCTATTACCAACGTTCCACCTGTGTGGCTAACCCACCCTATTGTATTTTTAAAGATGCTGTAACGATATTAATATGACGAGAGGCCCTGGCTATATGTGAAGTCAGTAGATCATGCTGGGTCCTGTCAAGTTGAGGGTGCAGTGCAATGCACACCAAAGTCTTGAGGAAGTGTGACACCAAGAGCTGCAGGCAGAGCTGTAGAGGAAATCAACCTCAACGGAATTCAAGAAAGGGGTGAGCGTAAAACAAATGGAAATAAGATAAGATGCAGTCCAGACAACGTGTTATGAGCTTATGATTATTGATTATGTGAAAAGCTATTGGCCAAAGAGCCACATAGCAACCAAGATAACATTTTCAGAATGTCCATCAAAGAAATTGCTTAATGAGAAAAGACTGATCTGATCACAAAGAGAATGAGCCACAGAGAGAGAGAAACAAAACATTACTCCATCACAGGAAGAACCAGAACAAATAGGAAGCTTTAAAAATAGCCGTTGAGAAGTCCCTGAGTGCAGCAGCAGGAAGCTGCCAGTGAATGGGAGAGCCAAGGTGCCAGCGGAAAGGTCAGGGTTTATTCCCAGATCGGAGTCTACTTCCCCGAGCAACAGCCTTGGTAGAAACATGATGAAGAACTACGGCGGCACGAAGGTTTCCCTCAATGACGGCAACCACCTGATATTACAGCCGGTATAAACCCACAAAGCCCCAAAAAATAAATCACGGGTGGAAAATGTATGGCGCTTTTTTTCTTCTTTTTTAAATACCAGCAACTTTTTACTGCAATATAGTCCATGGTTGAGATAATGTGTTTCTAAAAGCTGCTGTTCAGGCCAAGAGGAGAATTATATTGGTCCCCACAATACTTTAGTGAGATCAAATAGACAAACCAAATAAATGGTAGTGTTAGTGAAGCTTTTAACAGCTTATATTGAGTAACAGACAGGATGGACACACCGTTGCATTCTAAATAAAGTACAATATGTTACAATTCAGGTCTGTGGTTTTGACCCTGACACTGTTTGATCATGCTGGAAGCTGGTTATACTGCTCATGAAAACGCCAGACTCATTCTTTAGAAGTTGATTATACCTCCTCGGGCCGACTCACGATCAACCAGGTGAAAGCAGAGGAACAGCTCTGCAGAATGAGACATTCGGCCGCAAGGTCTCAGGTAGAAACAAAGCAAATGAAAAGGCAGTGACAGAAAAGTGTTATCTGAGCGTCATCAAAGATACAACAAGGGGATCAAATAAAATAATCCAAGATAACAATCTTCCAGGACATTTAGAGCACACGGAGGAAGGAAAATGGAGGATTTGCGTGATCTCATAAAAAAGAAAAATCCTCATCAGTCATTCAGCACACAACTTCACACCAAAGTACATAAAGGGGAATGTCACTAAAAGGTGTAATCTATGTGCACTCAACGATGAAAGCATTTAAAACGCTTAAACGGTGTCTGGTTTAAAAAGATATGAGCCCTGCAGGCCAATTCAAATTCAAAGAGTAAGCATGAGTTCCAGGAAGTGGCAGAAAATGTTCCTTATGTGCCAAATGACAGCAGAGTCGCATGTATACGCGTCCAAAGCGGACTACAACACCCCCTCCGAGTGCACGTTGGGTCCACTAGTCAATGCATCCACTCACTGTGTGGACATTAAATGCAAAAGGATGACCGCTACCTAACGGCCAACTCTGCCAGCTCGGATCAGACTCAACACCCGGAAACGAACAGACTGCCTGCCGCCGAATAATTTATAGTGACTTGGCAATTAGTGAACAGATTAAGAGTGTGGTACTTTAAAACTACACCTACAACACAATACATGTAGATTAACCAGCCACAGCCCGAACAACACGAAGTCACGTACTTTTGTGGTCTCGTGAAAGAAGTTGCTACTAACGGTACTTCCTCATCAGGTGCCGAAAACCTCGCGAACTAGCGACACCAAAGTAACTCAGACCCGCGCGCATCTCGTCTAAAGGCTCACCCGCTTGGCTAAAAGTAGTTAAGAGAAGAGTTTGGTAGGTGTTTAACCAACTCTTACCGTTATTTTCCGCCGGTACACTGGGACAGTCTCCTGTCGATGGTGGCGCGAGGGAGTGAAGTGAAGCGGCGGAAGAAAATCTGAGCCAATGTCCCACTCTTAGGCAGACAACGTCCGGTGTATGGCCTTCAAAATAAAAGCATATTTTAAAGCGTACTCGGCGTCGTTTAATTTTCTTGACCTGAACAAATTAAAAGCTGTATTTTCAACGGTAGTATTTTACGTTGAGGTATTACTGCCACGAAAGTAAAGATCTTAATATTTCACAATGATAAACGGGGCTACCATCAGGTCTTCCGGCTATTGTGTCCACTCACCCGTAGATACACCACTATGTGATGTTGTGCAGACACAAATAAAATAAAAAAAAGGTATATCAATACAAACTGATGCTTTTCGTATCAAAAAAATAAACTCAAAAAAGTTTAATTAAATCATGGAAACCGGAAACGGTATTTATTGGTTTAAACTGTGGTGCCTTGATGTCTTCAGACAGCCCTCTGGAAAAGTTGCACTTAAGACACGTGCGGGCATGCAGAGCTATGCTGCACGTACACTTTCCGAGCCGACATTCACTCATGCAGTCTTTGGGCGACTGCAGAAGTTATTTATTCACAGAGACACTTAATAGGATTCAGTTCATATCGTAGGCGTGGCTCGCAGGCACTGCATTTAAAAAACTGCAGGATGAAACCCGTATTACGTTTGACAGAACATGATGCCATCTACTGGTTGGGATGTAGTAGAGCATGAAATCAGTGACGCATGAAAGTTATAAAAACTAGCAATTTAATCGTGACAATGCTCAGCTGTTGGACATTTCCCTTTCAAGCGAAGCAATATAGACCAAACAAGCAGTTACGTTATTGCTTTGATAGCATTACATTGAGTGCCTTTGGTAAAAAGCTGAGTCTTTAATGTCATCAAAATATGTGTATTGAAGAATTGTGGATCCAAAAATGTGTTGAAAAAAACATTACAAATGTTTATTCCAAAAGATCAAAAAAAACACTTCAGACAACTGCATCCTAACCTTCAAATTGAGGCAGTGCTTAAGATCCAATGAAAAGCTTGATTTCATGCACATGGTTACCAATTTCAGTCACAGACAATATCAAGTGGGCAGAATACTGGGAAAGACAAAGCATCATAAAAAAATAAAACACACATCCCTTTTAAGCTTAGTGCCAGACTCTTTTTTTTTTTTTAAGTTAACGGACAAATATTTGGACAGAGACAGTATTTGGGTAATATGCACTGTAGGTTTTATTACAAGTGTCATTAACTACATGGTAGAAGAAAGAATCAGGATAACCCCAATTCATGAACCTACAGCCAAAACCATTTTAGTCAGGAAAAAAGGGAAAACAAAAATACTGGTAAAAAACACTTCAGACATTTAAAAGAAGAGGTTGGAACATAGTTTCAATCACATCAGAAGACAACCATGTGTAAAATATTCTGCACATTTGTAACAACTACCCTTCTGTGCAGACAGGAAGGGATAACAAAACCATAGTGTCATTTCTTAGCTGGTCTCCATCTGAGGGGGGGAAAAAGCAAAACAAACCAGAATCAATTAAGACAGCTGAAAAAAAAAAAAATAGTTTTATTAAATTGACGACAGGCATTTCATTAAATGCTGAACCTACCCTGGCATTGTAGGCGTCTAACTGAGCGTCAAGTTCTTCTGCAGACATCTGTTTGGCAGCACCGCCACGGCCACCCCGACCTCTTCCTCCGGCACTGCCTGCCCCGCGTCCTCCGCGGCCTCTCTGCATGCCTCTGAAGCCGGCCCCACGGGGTCTAGTCATGCCTCCTCCACCCCCTCTGTTCAGACTGAAAACAGCGTCCATCACACAGGTGTCCACAATGTTGTACAATCAAGTTGCTTGACCAACAGACAATTGCACTCACCCCTGCATAGGTCGCCTCTGTGCATCAATCTGTGATGTAACGAGCTGTATGTTCATAGGCCGCCCTAAAACAAAGACACCATGAACCTCAATGTAGACAGGGCAGTGGTGCTGAAACAGTAATATACCAAAACAAAAAACATTTTCCAGTTTAACAGTAGTGAAAAGTATTTGTGAAGCCATAATACAAAAGCAAGGGGCCTTGATGCATACCATCAAGCGGGATGCCGTTGTACTGTTTCATGGCCTTGTGGGCATCTGTCCTCCTTTCAAAGTGGACATCTGCTGTCCCCAGACTTCTTCCTGATCTGTCGTAATGAACTGCAGCCTTTTTGAGAGTTCCAAATTCAGCAAAGAGTTCCTGAAGAAAAAAAAGAGGGGATTTCCTGAGTAGCCATTCCTTTGTCCCATCTGTTTAGAATGTGGCAAACATGCGCCACTAATAAATAAACGGACAAAAGGCAAAAATCAAATTACCTGAATGTCTGCATCCGAGACCCCAAAATCCAGATTGGAGACAAGGAGTTTCCCTCCAGTCTCCACACCAGCTCCTCCGCCACCTCCAGCGGGGCCACTGAAGCCGCTGAAGCCGTTGTCATACATGTCATGCTGCCACTTATCTGGAAGCTGTTTGGGCTGCAACAGATGAAAGAGAACGCACCTGCTGACTTCAGGATCCCCTTGCCTCTGTCAATCACAGAGTCCACACGGCTGGGTGTTGGGGCAAGCAGGGGCTCCACTTCCAACAGGGCCAGCCAGGGTGCTCAGTCTCGCCCCGCACCCCCCAAGAGGATCCCCAAATGTTCCCTGCCCACCCCATCACTACAAGCAAGTGAATCAGTTCAGACAGAGGACATACAGAGGGCAAACAACTAAACAATAACAGCAAGGGAATATGTTGTACATCACTTATATAATGTATACAATAAAAAATAAAAAAGAGGTCTAGTGGCATTTGCTGAGACTATTCATTTACTCAATGACCCACCCAAAATGTCTCTACTAACCCCTAAACAACTTTCCCACCCCGGCTAGCTACCAATATTGCCCATTGTTCTCTTGCCATCTGCGCCTCCACCCAAGGCTCTCCAGATGTGATCCTCAGGTACACAGGGGGTCGCCATCTGAAGCAGTGTTGCCTCCAGCGTTGCACCGCGTTTCCAGGCACGACCAAAAGTTCTTTATCAAGCCACGAAAAGGGCTATCATGAAGGGGAAGTGTCCATAAGATGATGGGGTGGTTTGCACAAAAAAAAAAAAAGACTAGATAAGGGCCTACTATCGTGGAGCGTGGATTATCTGTGCGTCCATTTTGAGACCACGCCATTTTGAGTGGGGCTTTGTTGGGCTCGACTAACCTCATTCACACTTAAGGAGTGAAGGCTGTGTCGTACATGAACACAATCAGGGGTAGAGGTCCACTGATCCATCCACACGTAACCGCCACACTGGTTGAAAAGCCAACAACCCGGCCTTTGTTGTGAAACCCATCTGCCACCTCCGAACAAAAGCCGCCGGTACAAAGACAAAAAAAAAAAATCTATGCTCCAAAAATGGTGGGGGGGAGAAAAAACATTTGGCGGTGAATTTTCTCGATGAAGTGGCTTCCTTTCACCGTTGAGGTCGACGGCGGTTACAGACGACTAGACTAAATTAACGGTGCCGGATTTGAAATGGCGCCGCCAAGGCCTTCCCGATCCAGCTTTAGCTAGCAAGCCAATATGGCGAACACGTTCGCTCTTCCAAAAGGGCCTCCTCTTGAAAAAAAAATGATGCAACACATACGGGTGGTGGGAGAAGGAACACACTACTCATAAAACTTCCATTAATGCTTAACAGCAAACCATAGAGCATCCCCGAGGGAAACTCGGCGGTTACAGCGAACATTGTGTTCGCGTGACTAGCGAGCTGGCTCGAGGCTTAGCTAGCCGGCCTACTGGAGAATAGAAGGACGTTTTGCCGATGGTTTTCTCCTTTTTTCTGCCAATTCCTCAAATTTTCTCATACCCTGCCGTAAGGCGTTGGTCTGCCTCTAGCGCGGTTCAGGTTCTGCCGGCTCCTCATGGGGCCGGATCCGCCGCCTCGGCCTCCAAATCCACCGCCGCTGACTCCAAGACGCCCGGGGCCTCCTCGTCCGCCGCCGGAGACTCCGCGGCCTCGGCCTCTTCCGCCACGGCCTCCACCTCTCTGCTGCCTGTTCTGCTTGATAATGTCGTCTAGAGACATATCCATTTTATCCGCCATTATGCTGCTCCGATAATGCTAAACTGTTGACGAAATTTAAAAAAGTACACCCTAGTCTGGCTCTACTCCTTGTTCCTTCACAGCTCTCTGCTCCGACGACAATACAAGATACAACCAGTGTCGGCTGTTATAGACAAGCTGGTTCGGTACGTACTGCACGTAAAGGTGACGTCATCACGTAATACGCGTTTGACCCTCAACAATTCATAGACCAAATCATAGCTGAGCCGATTGACAGACAATCTGTAACTACTTAGTTCATTGATTAATCGTGAAAAAAAAAATTCTAAACAAAAATCTTAAATGTGAATATTTGGAGGTTTTCTCAGCCCTCCATGACTTTGAACTAAATACCTGTCAGACAAAAAAAGCAAATTTAACATCAAAAATGGTTCTAAGAAATTGTTTATTGTCTGATAAGTTATGCATCAAATGATTAATCAATTAATACAAATTATTGATCATAAAAATAATCATTGCCTGCTGCTCTAAACTCTATAACCATGATATAGCATAATCGTTTCTCCTAATTATCTGTCTTTAAGAAATACCCTCCAGTAAGTTTAACTTAGATTCCCGTTTCCATGGTCAATATTTATGTAGGATAAATACAAGCAGAAGTACTGTAAAAGTCTTTTATTCAACATTTTGTTTCAAGGCTTAGGGGGGTTAACCAAGGGCAGCATACTCGGGGAGGTCTCTACTTAGTAAAGTCCATTTGAGGGCAAGAAAATATATAATAAAAACGTTGGCCTTCTACATTGCATTTGGCTTCCAAAACTTGCCCAAAGTGTTTACCCAATGTGACAATTCAATTACTTCTACAATTTACTGAGCATACTATCTTCCAAAACAAAACAAAAAAAAAAAAAAAAAAAGAAGTCAGCCCTTTCACATTTTCCTCCAAAGTTGTGTAAGTAGCAGTTGTAAAGAAAAGGTTTATATTTAAGACTGTAGTCTTTTGTGTCCCGTGGAGTGTTGACAGTTTGTACCTCAGCATGTTGTCAGCAAATTTTGATGAAAGTCTGCATCAGTCCCATCCACATAAAGAATGTATATATGAAAATTGTGTGACTTGAAAAAACATGAACCAAGAGACGAGAGGATTTGTGCTCCCTGGAGTCCTGGTTCTTTTCTTCGTTGTCAGTTGTAGCGGGTAAAGAAAGAGACAGGCATTGCTATGGTCCAGAGTTGAGAAATGAGATTGGCATTCTGTGCTAGACTGGCCAACAGGGCTGACTTTCTGGCTGATGGAGGAAAAGTTCTTGAGGAAAATGGGTGGAAAGAAGCAACTGGACCATCATGAGAAAGACTAGGACTTTTTGGAGTCCTGTGTGTTGCGTTTCTTGAGGTCGCTTAGGTCCACTGGTGTGAAAGCTGCAAGAGCAGACAGAAACAAGTTGTTAACGGGCCTGTGATTGATGAATTGTATTCTTTAGTGTGACATACTAAATAAAATCCACTTCACTAGTAAGTTACACAGTTACTTACAATGTAGGTTAGGGTTTGGGTTCTTCTCCACGTACTCCTGTGGTCCACGGTCATTACGTTCACTATTTTGTGTTGATCTGATGTCTCGGAGAACACACTGCCAGGCTGAGTAAAAGTAAAGACAACAATGCATTTGTTACATTTAGGAAATCTTATCCTACCATGCAGACTTTTTAGTAATGACATAACTAGACCAACTGAAGGTAAATAAGAAGATAACCCAGGTTTGCCATTTTCGAAATGTTTACATAGCACATACGTACTTGTATTCAGTGTGGGGAATTAAGTAGTCTGATTCAGATAATGTAGCACTATTTATAGTTGTAATGATGATGATTGAAGTCATTAGAAGTGAATCTGAGGAATGGTCTGTAGTCATCAGCACTACGAGATCACTGCCCAAGCTGTCAGAACTGTTCTCCTGACTTCAAGGTTCCCTGTAAAGTCTTTAACCTATAGTAACATTGTGACGTGTTTTCATCCAGGTCCCCGTTTTGTTTATCTTGTGTGTGCAAGCGTGCACAAACAGGGGACACAATATATAGTCAAGCTAATGGTTTCACGTTATTTGACACACCAAGATACAAATTATTTTTTTGGTAGGAAATGCATTTGACATGTCTGTTAGACCTCAAGGATACGCACAATAAGACTTGAAATCTCATTGTAATGACACAATGAGCATAGTGATGTGATTTGGTGAGTAACACTCACACAGGAGAAAACTCCACTGGGCATCTTTCACACATCCACACAATAAATAGGGTGTGGTTCCCTCTTCTTCGCAAACAATACAAAAAGAGTAATCACTGAGTATCAGTGTTAAGGGCGAAAGCAAACATGTTGTAATGCCATTCCCATTTACAAATAGTGTTCGAACATTAAATTGGGCCACACCTTATTTCCACTGGCCATCACTCTGATGAAAAATTAATCAGATAACATCCTTCTGCACTACTTGCATTAATACCACCTTTCTGCACTAATATCCCAAATTCATTGTCCATTGTTATTGTCCCTCTGCTCATATATATATATATATATATATATATATATATATATATATATATATATATATATATATATATATTGTACATACTAGTTAAATGTTAATATTGATGCTTAGTTTCTGTGTTCTACTCTGTTGTCTTTAATGTCTTTTTTATATTTATCTTGTTTATTTGTTTATAGTATGTACATATGTATGACGAGAGCAATGTGTAACCGGAGTAAAAATCCATATATGTGTACACACACATGTCCAATAAAGCTGATTCTGATCAGCAGTTTTTTGCTCTATACGCTGTAAAATAAAAAATAAAAAGAAGAGAAAAGCTAACAGTATATACTTCTAGATATAAGCAATATGAACTGAACGTAAACACGTGCCAGTTTAACTGGCAATGCCCACGCTAGATAAACATGTTGAACATGAAGTGGTCAGAATAAAGAGATCTGACCTGAACAATATACTGAATAGAGAAACACACTTTATTATCAATATATTACTCTTTGTAGTTTTGGAACCCGCAAAAGACGAGTTGTCCGCAATAGCCCGCAACAGTAAAATGAAATACTTTATGTATATTAAAAGCAATTTAACACATCAATGTGAGAAGGTGTACTCACTATCATGGATAAAGCGCACATTTTCCTCATGTGCTGGGGTGAAAAGCTCCCCGCTGTTTGTCGGGGATCGGGGGCTTGAAGTCCGCTTGTAACTATTCACCATCCTGGGAGCAGATGAGCTTCACAAACATAAAAACAGCTAAATTAGCACCATAAATAGACATTAATTTCCTTAAAGTCTCTAAACTAAACTCAAATTCTTCAGTTTCTCAAGCCCAAAGCAGTACAAACACAAAATCAACTTGTATTACATATTAATAAACACTATTAACGCTGGTCTAATTGTACTTGTGCAACAGCACTTCAGTGCCTTGACTTGTTACAAACCTGGTCATTCTGTTTGCAGTCTGTACTCGCTCCTTGCTCCTCTATGGTGAGTGGATTTGAAGAATAAAAAGGTTCAGAAGTCCTCAGCTGAATTCTAACAATAAACAACAGTGGCAAGTATAGCATTTCTACATGATCTAATAACTCGGTTTATAAATCAAAGAACGCAGATCTACATTGGCATAAAAACTAACTTAGTAAACTGCTGGTTAGCCCACAGTGTTAAACATGCTAAAGTATAGACTAAAGTGAAGTCACTTGACGTTAAAACACACGAAATCCTCTGGAGACTTCTCATCAGTCAAGGAACGTTACATACAAAGTGGTGTTAACTCATAGCTCCTAACGGAATCTCATTTATACACAGCTATGAGACGCCGTGCGTGTGGAAACAAATACAAAGAGCGAGGATAGCGAACCGAGGGGCTTTTGTTTACGTTCTTGCTTCAGTAGCTTCAGTAGCTCCTGTTAGCATCAGGCTACAGAGACGAACCCAGTGCTACTACTACTGCTCACATTATCATGGACAGGGCCATTTATTGCCTCTAAAACCGGTTCTGCTTGTTGGGATTCGTGCCCCCCTCCTACGACGTCCGGGCCAGATAACTGTAGATGTGCTGACACAATCGTTTCAGCTAACGCTAACTTTAGCCAGCTCGCTAGCTAGCAGTACGCTTTACATTGTCTAACGTTAGCTTCAATGAGCTAATATGTTGCTGGGGTTACCGGTCCCAAAATATTTATTAGAAATGCACTTAACGCACTTATGACATTTTCAACATGTACAGTAAAGGACGCCGTTTTAAGATAATCAACAAACCTTTTTTTTTTTTACAACCTTCCTTTCGGTTTCTTTATTCAGAGTCTGTACGCCGTTAGACCTGGCTAAAACGTTGCCAATGCCAACCAATCATTTCCGGGAAACCAAAACGGAAGTGAAAGGGCTTTCTGAACGACGAGATAAAAACAATAATAATAATTATGGTAATAATAATAATAATAATAAAATTAATAATAATAATATACAAAGACACGAACCTACTGTTATGACATATTTTGTTTAATGTGTATGTGATAAATTATGTTTAAGTTCCACTAATTGATTTATATATCTTTCCACTTTAATGAAAATACAAGGCACTTATTTTTTCATTGTTGTGTATCACCATTCTACATTCGTTTTAGGATGCTAAACCTGGAATATCAGCATATATTTTGTAATTATGTACAATTTTAAAGCAGCAGACAAACCTGGCAAAAGTTGAGTGCACGTGTATCTGCTGTAATCTTTTGCCATAGTAAAGATGCTTTACACAAAGAGGATGTTCGAAAAACTACAGACTGTGTTCTCTCCAGTTCTTGTGATACATTTAATGTTTTATTATACAGACCACACAACAGCAACTCAACCATATTTATAAAAGGTTTCTTTATTTATGAAAAGGTACAAAAATATTTATTGAGGAGAACATTACAAGACTTTCTTTGCTGACATTCGTATTTCTACTACAGAAAACAACAGCAATACACCAGGGGAAATACTGCAGCAGTAAAAGTGCTTCAACAGCATAAACTGAAACTGAATTTATTTTGATCTATATGACCATCAATGAAGTATCAATTATGAATTTGGCTGATCCTCTTTCTGCCCAGCAGTGAGGACAGATAACTCAGTCTATAAAACACAAACATCTCGGGCCAAAATTATGTGTCGTAAATTAAAATATGCATGATAATAATAGTTTGGAAAAGTACAGTCTGCAGGGTGCTACCAGCTACTTAAAATACCAAAATGCTCATGAGGATATAGCTTAATCTTATTTCCTTTAGAAATCAGATATGTACATGACAAATACGCAAAATAAAGTAAAACAAACCACCAGAAAGAGAAATGTGTATTACTTTAAGCAATACACTGCATCTTAAAAAATAACTTTTGAAATTTACACACAGAACCACTATCCTGCGTTACAGGGTCAGTGACACGGCCCGTACCCCGGACTATGTTCTTCCACCCTGTCACAAGTTTATTTTGTATTGCACTGTCCAAGTGGCTGCTCAGCCTTCTGTCTCCGTCTTGGATCCATCTGGTGCCCGATCACACACAGCCCGTCTCAAACAGTTTGACCAGCTCTTTGCAGTCCGGGTCGATGAGGTCTGCAGGCTTCTCTCCGTTCTCGTTCTCTGCCTCCGTGCTGGCGCCCATCGACAGTAGATAACTGAGCGGAGAATGAAGCACAGCGTTGTTAACCGGAGGTTCTCTGATATATTAAAATGTAAAAACATAGAATAGTTTATTGTCACTGCAGCAGATTTTGGCTCGTAATAACTGGAACTGTCACATTTTAATGGTATTAGTGTTGAAGCTTCATGTTTTGAGGATCAATTCCAAAATATCTTCTTATGTTCATTCAACACAAACATCCTCCCTTATGTTTTGACATTTAAATTGTCTTCTATCTAAGGATTATCCTCCCTTTTGATTCCTGGGCTTGCTTATTAATGCTGAATACCAATGTTTTGTATATTGTGATGAATTTTGTCCCTGTTTCAAATGTGTTTTTTATTATTAGCCAAGCAAATAGCGACATATCCAGGTAAACGGTGACTTCTTAATCTTTGAGGGATATTTGAAGCATTCCCATTTCACATGGTTTTAAATGCCGTTATCTGCTCAATATAATAATTAAAGACAATTAATTTTACTTTTAAGAAATCAACAGCAGATGATAAAGTCGTTCATGTTTCATTCTGTGCGGTCAGTTTTCTGAAAAAGGGAAGCGAGATCCGTCAAGGCTAAAAGGTTAAAAGGTCACCTGGCAATTTCCGGGTAGCCGTCGCTGCAGGCCATGTGGAGTGGCGTCCAGCCATCTTCGTCTCTCTGGTGAACATCGGCGCCATATTTCACCAGCAACTTCACCGCCTCCAGGTTTCCTGTGAGCACGGCTTCATGTAGCGCTGCCATCCCTGCACATGAGACCAAGTCAGTCCTCTGATGCAGCAATGCAGTCAGTTCCTTATCGGCTGTTATGATTTATAATGTCAAATACAATTTTAAATTGCGGAGACATACCTGAGTGGAAGAGAGCATCCACACGGACCTTCCTCGCTCTCATGAACCGACCGATTTGCTCCAAATCTCCTCGTCTGACAATATCCTGGAAGATGATGTCATTGGGGAAGTGCACAGTTCTCTTTGCAGGCGCGGCAGGTATGACAGGTGCAGGGTTTTCCTTTGCTTGTGTGCGTTGTGTTGAGCTGTACCGTGACCCTTTGCTGTAGGAGGGGACGTACGTCGATGCAGTCTTGTAGGTGGATGTGTACTGTGACGGGGTGTAATGTGTCGTGCTGTACTTGGTCGGGGTGTACTTTGTTGGAGAGGTGTATGCGGATGTGTAGTGCGATGTAGCCGAGGTGTAGTGCGAGGCTGTGTGATATGTGGGCGTTTGGTATGTCGGGGTGTACTGAGAGCTGCGTGTGTACGTCGACACGGGAACATGGTAGCTGTACTTCATCCCAGCGGGGGTTGCGGCTCTGCCTCCCCCTGTGCTGTCAGCCCGGGAGGAGGGAAGTGAAAAACCAAAGAGAACACACCAATCCAAATAAAAGAGCAGTATCCTTTGCTCTGTGTCCTTTATGTGCTCTCCTCTCCTCGCTTGCTACGTATCCCTTTGGTTCCCAGCTGGAGTATCTCCTGCTGTTTCTGCAGAATACAAACACCTCAAATCCTTTGTTTCCCTGTGATCCGATCCCCTTCTTTCGCTTGTACGGTCCTCTTTTTCTCGCCCGCTGCGAATTTCTCCCGTCTGAATTCGAATTGATCTTTTGCACGGTGCGTTTGCGGTTGCACAGAACTGTCGTCTGATGGGGGAAATGGGAGAGGACCCCTTTATACCCTCTGTAGGGCTATTTTAGGGCCTAATATCCAGTGACTTCAGCTTAGAAACGAGTGGCCACTGCTGGGCTCCACCCATCGTACAGTCACATGCACACAGACACACCACACACCCCTCATAAAACAGGTTGACAACCAAAATGTTCCCTTTGAGTCTTGCTTAAGATCTACATCTTCCCACATAAACAATCATGATTGATAACAGAGCTAAATCGACAGAAAAGGGAGACTATAACTCCAATGCGCTGTTTACTTTTTGGGGCTTAGTAGCGGTTTTATGTGTCAATTGTCAGTGAATGACATTGTTTTGGTTTTATTAACGCCAGAGATGTTTTGCAGGACAAATATACAACAACAAACAGCATTAGCACATGGTTTAATTTGAGGCCTGTTGTTGAGTTGTCTGCTTACGTCATCCCTGATGGTGCAATATAGTAGACCACAGTCATAAGAAGTTGATTTGAAAAACACATTCTCTTTAACTTCGAGTACAAAGTGGAGATCTTTGAGTAATAGTTCTCCTCCTTCTTCTCGTGTTCTCCGTTGACCCGCTGGTCCGCCATGTGAAACTTAATGGCTGCTCTTTGCATCATAACCAGATACGCCATAAACTACTGAGGAGGTTATGTATGGGAGTGTAGTCATGAAGCCCATAAATGTAACCTCTACCTTCAGATGCCGATGAGAAGTCACACGGTGGCCAGAAACGTAGCTATTTACAACGCTGAACTTCTGACTGCCTAAATAACATCGACACACATTAGAGCGAGATATTTCCTCTGAGCCGGGTTGTAGCATCTCTTCAACGGAAATTGTATTGCTCTTCTGATTTTGTTAATGTACCATTTAAAATGTAGAATAACACAGCCTTGTATTCGTGAGTGGTGCTGTGTAACGTCGTGCTGGAGCTCCAGCTGTCCCTTAACTGGGCAGACTTCTATGACGGGCTGAGCTGGTTTTAACTGGTTCCCTAATCCTTTGGAAGAGGTCTTGGGCATTTCACAGATGCTGCCAAAGTAACAGAGGAAATAGCTTCGCCGCCATCCTCAGGTTTGGGTTTCTGATCACAACTCCAACTACTTTAGATGGGACCTTGCTCCTGAAATGGATCCCAACTGTTGTAATTAGCAGCTACTTAAATGCATTGCGGTGTATTCCATATACATTTTATTCAAATGAATCATCACTTTAGGTTCTCTGCTCGCCTGTGTGACTGCAGAAAGCCTGCAGATGACTTTGTTTTAGAACTGAGAACACAAAGGACTTTCACAACATCATTCAACATTTATATGAACACAACCAGAGGGAGATCACATGACTCAGATTATCCCAGCAGGAAATGTTCAATGCAAGATATTATTATATTACAAGAATTGATCCCACTTCTAAATGCCAACACAACTTATTATTCGTCACCTCCCTGCACTGCTGGCCTCTAAACAAATGAAAGACAAGTTGAAGTGAGAGTATTTGAGCGTTCACAGCTCGAGGAAGAGACTTTTCACAACAGGTATTAGGTTTCAAAGTCTCTTATATGGTATTGAGGGGGTGCAGATACTCCCTTCACTCTCTACACACAGACTTTCTCACCAGGAGGAGAGAGAACCTCAGCATGTGGCAAATGTTTGTTTGTTATGCCCGCTCTTGGACAAATGCCAGAGAGAGGTCTCTAGCGTTACAGCTTCTTGCTATACATAGTCCCAGGCTGCCCTTATGATCTGTCAAATTACCAAGAAGTCAGAGTTGAAAACATCCAGGTGTGTGGAGCATCGGCAAAGACAATGTTAGCTCCAACAAGCATTAACAGAACCGGGATGAAGTCACACGTCTACGTGGTGTCATCAGCTTTCTCAAAGTTAGTCAACAAGGTCCCAAGTCAGGATTTCAAGGATGCTTTAACGCAACAGCATCTTTGTGATCAGGGGCTCAGGGAGAAAACACTCCGGCTCCATTCAGAAATCCATGGGTTGCTGTTATGGTGCAGGTTGGACCAGACACCAACAATAAAATGTGCATTTCTAAAATGTTTAATATATTTACTCAGGTACCTGTTTAGTTGTGTCGTCTGTTTTATAACATCTAAAGCATTCAGATTGTGTTGCTAAGCTCTCTTCAGACCGCGAGGACTCAAAGTCGCTCTATATTTCCCGTTGGCCTGAAATAAGTGCGATTTAAGTCGACCGAGACAAGAAAGTACAAGCTCATAACAAATCCACCATGTGTTAACTTTTAATGGCAGACTCCCCATTGTAAAAACCTCACATTTCCTGAGAATAAAGTGAAAAATAGAGCGGACATGACCTCATCGTCCTTAATGAAAGCTGCAACCCTGTGCAATTGGATCACACTTTAGACACTTGATGCATAATCTCTTTGCTCATTTGCTGCGTTTTTATTCTGCTTTAAAGGATCCCCTAATCTAACAAAACTTATACAACTTTCTTTAAAAAAAAGAAGCTTTTATCACGGTGTGATTTCTATTTCATTGCAATTTATCTCATATTTATCTATTTGATTATATTATTATTGTTTTATTATATTGTATTTACTTATCTATTTGTCCCTATCCCTTATTCTCTTAGGGTGTGTATCCACATTTTCGCAATACATGTTTCAATAAAATAAATGCATAATGACCTGTTGGTAATGTGGTACTTTGCTCCAGCAGGAACATCAACAGCATTAATCTTTCAACCGTCTCAGATTGTCTGTGCTGCTCCAAACCAGCTCATCACCAGCAGCCATCAATGATGCATTCGCCCTACATGATACATTGGCACATCACTATTGATATCTGAGATTCTAGGCATGATATTATTACAATTTGATGGCACTAGCTTCTTGATGTTTTGAATTTGGACACCAACAGTTCAAATGAATTAATTCCTAAAGTTGTTTCTGTGCCGCTGAATCTTTTAGATCAAAGACAACCGGAACTCAACAACATTTTCTGACGTATAATCAACAGAATTTTGTAAACACACGGTCAATTGGCGCCACCGGTGACCCATTTGCATCACTTTACGACAGCTTCTCGGCCCCATGTATTCGGGGACAAACAGTTCAGGACACATGGGACTGAAGCCAAAAGAATGACATTTTAATGGCAACCTAGTCACAGAGGCTTACCGCTGGCAGATAATATGCTACAAACAAGCCCGCTATGCATTCCTTAACACCCAAGTGACTCACGTGATGCAGGTAGGAGGCAGGTTGGTGACTACATTTCCTAAAAATAAGAGCTGTAAATCATCCCGTCTGTGCCCAGCATGTCATGAATGCAGGCTGCCGTCCTCATGGACATTGTTGTCTAAAACGGTCAGTGTAACACAAGTCACACATTTTAATAATCGTATGCATCAACAAACTGTAGCTCCACAGCTTTGTTAGGACTCTCAGCAGGAATGTTACATAGAAGTACGGCATGGCCTAGTTTGAGCCTGGAGTTTGGCATTTTGGTTGTCGCCATTTTGAATTCTTATTTTCTTGGAGCCAGAAGTGATCATATTTGGAAGAGAGGGTGGAGCTGGTGAGTGTCTTTTAGGACAACCAAACAAATAAGACATTCTTCTCCCCTAATTCACAGGTCGCCATGGTAGCAATTTGTCAATCACAAGATAGCCACGCCCTAAAGCATAACCTGCTATTTCACTCTAACTTAATACTTTAATCCTGCTGTATTGAAAAAGACTTCAAACTATCTTTTGAGAATGATTTTAGAAAGAATGCATGTTTAAGGCGCTTCAGCTTTGGCTTCACTTTTCAAACCGGAGATCGACGATTGTTCTCAACCTTTGAAACTAGCATTGCTGTTAGACATCACAGTAATTAGATTTGTAACAGATCTTTAATAGAATATCTTGGATTGTGTCTGTTCAACTTCCCACCCTCATGGAAAAAATATAAATCAATATGATAAGCATTAGATGCAGCGGGGAGTTCTTCGTCATCATATTCATACTGGCCTTTGTTTATTAGATGTGAAGTCAGCATACTGAAGCTGCGCCAGGTGACTTATATAGTTTAACTTCCAACTGATACAACAGCAGCAAAATGAAAATATTAAGGTTACAGTATGTAATGTTTGAGCACAAATCAATAATGCTTTGTATACAAGAAGCATTACTTTTTAAATATTATCTTGGAGGAAAACAAATAACATAACAGACACCAGGGACTCTAAGATTTCAAAGCAAATCAATTCGTCCTCTAATATTTGCGTTGTCATGTAAATGAAAGAACAGCTAACACAACAAAAGCATTTTTATTGAGCAATGTGTTCTCTGTGAATCTTTGTAGACCACAAGATCAGTTGGCGTGAGGGGAATTCACCAAAGGACGAGTCACCACACAGAGCCAGACAAGCCGACCAAAAATAAATGTAGCCATTTGCTGTTGAAACAGTCCAACTGCCTCCTGATCCTAAAATACGCTGCATGGCCCTCGTGGTTCCCGTGCCTCCAGACTCTTAACCTGTTGACCCCGAGTCATGAGCACATACTTTCCATGGGAATTTCTCCATATTCATTACTAAACTGAATGAAAGGGTATTTTTGTAACGCCATGATATTCAAATAATATACATTTTCAAACCTTTTCTGGCATTTGCTCTCAGATTGAGATTGTGTTTGAGTGGTTAAGACTTTAGAGACCCTTTAAAGCCTGAAGTCAGTTTTATTTAGGACACATAACACCTGCGGAATCCGATGGATGGAAGTGGTTTCTTGTCCAGGGGGAAAGTGGCTTTACTGGTTTCTGGTTTCTGAGAGCGGTTACAGTCACAGCAGCTAAATATGATTGTGTTCAATTCAATGTGCATGAATTAAATAAAACATAAACCTCAGTTCAATGAGTTTCAGGTCAAATGTACATTACAAATGATTTAAATGATGAATACCATAGCGATCCAGTAGAAAACAGGTGCAGACTGGTGCGGGTGAATGAACTCTGTTGTCTGGCTGCCGGGTGTACATTTGTTTTTTTGCCCCAAGAGAAATATAACTTCTCAGGCCGTGTCTAAATGTTGGCATAAGAGCGGGCGGAGCGTTTGAACCCGTGTCGCCTCTCGACTGCACATGTCCCCTCATAAACACTTTACACTCCAATATTTTCCAGTGACCCCTGTAACCCAGATTTAAAAAAAGGCTTCCAGCACAGCTTTGAATAAACAGTCCCATGAGGAGGTTCAAAGCTTTTATAGACCGTTAAGAATAATTATAAGCCATCCGGCGGACATGGAGGAAACGAAGCGTCCCCGTTGGGAGACACTGCTGCGGCCATCAGCCGAGCATGAAGAGCGCTGGCCTGCAAAGAGGTGAAGGCGGTAAACAGACGCAGCAGCTGTCCGGGACTCGGGGAGAGCGATGGGACTCAGACTTAGTGCAGAGGGGAGTGGGAGCAGCACCAGGGTTGCCTGTTTGTGTGAGGATTGGGTTACCTTAGCTGAAACCTGCATGGATGGAAAAGGAGGTCAGATGTTAAAAGTTGTGCATACGTGTGCCTAATGTGTTGATGCTCGATTGCACAATGAGGGCGTGTGTTTCAGCCGGTGGTCAACGAAGAAGAGGACGTGAACCCTCGCTGTGCGCCGGGCAGGTTGCACAAGGTTACGGCGAATTAATATCCTGGATCTGAGCGAGCTTAAGCAATTAAAGACGGAGGACATTGAGCAGGTGGACTTACTAAATCTAACCTTTACTCAGCATACGAAGGACAAAAGAGTATTTGGCATGATGGCAAGCCTGAGCTGCCCTTGTAGTCTACAGCACAGTGACATGAGGCTTGTCAATGACAAGAATAACATATTTTACAAAGTGTCGGGACACCAGAAGTGACACTTGCTTCATCTTTACTCGCACCATTTTCCCACCAAGACTGTCAAATGCCGCATGATACAAACACCTGACTTATATAACTTGCATGAATAATGACTGTTCTTCAGTTATATCCATGTACTATTTAATAGGTTTCAAACACAGACTGTGGACTACTACAGGCACTCATCTCTAACATCCCAGCACGACTCTTTACTGAGCCTCCTATCAGTGAGAGTATATGCAAGAAGACAAATGAGCCATTAAATACCAGCCTTTTGATACATATCTCTGTGGATTCCCAATTAATTGTATTGAAAGTTATTTGGAAGGCTTGACATTGAATGGAGGTCGTCGTTTTCATAACACGTCGACCAATTCTCAGTTTAAAGCAAATATTCTCCAATAAATTGTGAAGATTAGACACAATGATTACCAGTTTGACTTCTAACCGTTCATCAAATACACTCATTGTACTCGCATTGAATATGAATACAAATGCCTGTAATAAAACTTTGAATTGAGCACGTCTCAACTCATTTGTCGCCATCATTTGTTCTTTTTCTACCTTTACAGTTTTTAGAGAATTAAGGAATAATGATGCACAACCAGACTTGAGTTGATGCAGATAGGGATTTTATTTCTATGGTTTTGCTTTGAATCTTTGTAGTGCAATCATGTTATACGTGATATGGCTAATCTTTAAGAACACAGCCCATGCAGGATGTACTGCTACCTTTACTCCTATTACAACTACTGTAACTGCTTGATTACAAGAACATATGAATACAAAAGTAGAAGAACATATGTGCAAAATATAACGTATGAAAGGAAAATAAATTCAGGAATGAAATCAACTCATAAAATGATGATGATGTGAAATATATAACCAGAACAACTCAGGATAATTACATCGTGTCTCAGAACTCCTCTGTAACATAAACGCTCCTCTGCAGGAGAGATGAGGTCTACACGATGACCTCATTGCTGCATCTGCAGACCACCAGCAACCCTGGCCCCATAAGGCCAAGTCAAAGGCAGGATATTCCCAGAATGCATTTCACAGGGGTCAATATGCTAATTTTAGCACGGCAGCCAATAGCAGTGGAGGAGTTGTGCTCCAGATACAGGAGGAGCTGGATCAGGTTACGTGGCGGAGACACGGACCGCGTACGTGCGGTAATAAAGAAGAGACGCTGGACTCTGCCGGGCTTCTCGACCCTTCTATCACTCTTATATGTGCAAAAACAAACCGCTTTCCTTCCTTACCACACAACATAAGCATTGATCATGTGACAGAGTTAAGGCGTGTCAGGTCACATGACGTCACTCATTGTATCTTTAGGAACAGCAGTAAATCCACCATCTTCCCTCCTGACAGTTATGATCTGAAGGCCGAGCAGCACCATCCTTGGGCAAAGTGTTCGGTGTCTGAGACGAGTGTGGCCTCAGAGCCCTCTCTACCACCCTGGCCTCACACACCGTTTAGTAGCTGTTCAAACACACTGGTTTGATCCATGTTCTGTGGTTAAAACAGGTGTGCTTTTGTCTTTTAGTCAAATGCATCCACAAATAAAACCAAAGCAAGCTGTTCTCTGCAATCTGTGTAGTTATACTCAACTTTGATACCGTATAAGTTACTCTCCCGTTACATAGTATCAGTTCCCCGAGTGCCTCAGAATACGCCGTCCCCTCCCGTCAAGGCCGACTGGTTAAGTAATATGATTAATTAACCACGAGCCGACTGAGACGCGGCCCTTTCCTCCTAGAGCAGTCGCAGCCTCGTTTTCATTTTGGCGCGGCTCTGAACTCGTATCCATTCATAGATGCCTCTGAGGACAGCGCAGAGGCCAAGAGGCCGCACGTATCATTGTGCGTGTGCGAGCGCCGGGAGGCCTGAGGGAATGGTGCAAACCCTGGAAACATGGTCCCACACCCTGCCGCCACATATTGTGCACACACTCGTGAAGCACGACTGCAACGGAGAACAAAGCCGAGAGGTGGGGAGGAGGAGAGATCAGACAGTTCTGTGAACTGGAACAACACACACACACACACACACACACACATACAAGCATGGGAGAACTCCAGACAGGCAGATAATGAAGATGAACAGTCTATAGGTTCGTCTGTGCTAAGAATGGAGATGAAAGCGTGAGAGCCGGTGGCAGGCTGTCGGTGTTAGCTCTGGTGTCAGGTGTTGCAGATTCCCACATGGATTTTATCTGCTGTTCAGAGTTCCTAAGAGCTTCCTGTCAAAACTCAAATCCTCATAATCCAGACTGTCGGCGGCAGATGCCGTGAACCGAGTGAACCCAATGTATGCCCTGGAGTTCAGGTCCAGCAGCTTTGCCCCAGTTCACCTGCTGACAGGTGCAGAATGTCAAAATGACACCCACGGGTCTGTGAACAAGGTCAGATACGTTTCTGAAGCCATATAAAAAAATAATAACAATCGATTAAAAATGATACTAAAACAAGACATGAAGAGAGATTATTTAGATGCTTTGCACTCACTAAGAAATAAGTGCTGACGTTGCAATAACGTGACGCTTCTGGAAAGGGATGGGCTCGACAAAATGTGTATTCATGAAGATCTCACAGTAAAGTAGAAGCGGCCGGTCGATCAATAGAAAATGAATCAGCAACAATGGATCCTGGAAGTCATTTTTAAAGCAAAAGCAAGACATCAAGTGAATTCATAATGCTGTTGGACAAATCAACAATTTGAAGAAATTAACCAGGGCTTTGGGAATTTGAAACAGCCGTTTACTATTTTCAAACATGTTATAGCGAAATGAATGAATCAATCTAAAGCAGTGGTTGTCAACCTTTTTTCAGTGATGTATTTGGTAGAAAAAACAATGTAATACACAGCGCTGTGCCATCAGTGTCTGATTTAATATAGAATATATACAATTCAGTGTAATAACATACACTTATATTATTGAATGTTTATTAAATAACAGTTTTTAAAGGATTTTTGAATTCATGCTAATTTTAAATATGTATTTTAAATCTCAAGTACCCTAGTACCCCCATTTGAGAACCCCTGATCTAAAGAAGTAATCAACAGTTGAATCATGTAAGTAACTAGTTGCGCTCGTATCTAACACACTTTGACACATAACTCTAACTCATTACGTTGTGACTTAAAGTCTGAGTTCATTAATGTGCACTATCCTCCTCTGCTGTGTTGAGCTGAGCAACAGATTTGCCCCCTGAACATATCTGGTGTCTGAAGACCTTGAATAAATTCATGTGATATCATTCAATTAAAGCTGAGATAATGGAACATGAAGCGGACATCTGTGATGAAACCCTCCTCGCAGTGAGGCGGCTCGCAGCCAGATGGCACTACGTTTCCACGCAGCGCCGCCTGAAGTCTGTCCTCTCCTGGTTCCAACACTGTATGCAGTCAGAAACCTCGCCGCGAAAGCTGCAGCATCACTGCTGCGCTTCACTTCAAAAGACCTCTTTCTATTTAGATGGTGTCACCGCTGACACCCGTGGAAGGATACAGACTTGAATGTCTTTTCCTTTGTGGCTGCGGCGCACATCCTCTCTGCGTCTGGGCAGAAACCCACCAGAGGAGGAAAGGGAAACACTTCACTTTACAACATCTTTTTTTTTTATTTCGCCCTTCAAAGGCAACGCGAGTGAATCTAAAGTGTGGGATGTTCATTGCAAAGCGTTACAATTTTTTTTTAAAAAGTACATAAATGCTGAGAGCTGTTTAAGGACAAAAGACTCCAGCTGCTTTAACGAGCCGGATAAATAAAAGGAATAAATATTCTTGTTGCTCAGTTAACAGGCGGGCGCGCCGTCCTGTTTCCCCTCCTCGTGGTCAGCGGTGCCGATGTGAACGCTGTCGATGTCGATCTCATCTATGTGGTCATCCTGGACGCTGTGGTCGCCGTGGTTACCGTGCTCACCGTGGTCACCGTGGTCACCGTGGTGATCCGTATCATGATTCAGCTGTGCATACTCCACTGACCCCTGCTGAGGAGGAAGGAAACACTGAGAGAGGCACACACTGATGCTGGCTGAAGGATGACTGCACGTCATTCACCCATGTAACGGATGTGTTTGTGTGTTTGTCATTCGGCTGGAACACAAATATATCAAGTATTGTGCAGATTAACAGATACAGTTGTAGAGACACAAAACCTTTTTTTTCTCATGAATATGTCCTAATTTCTAGAAAATGTAGTACAAAAGAAATGTAATTGGTAAAGAATAATAGGAAAACAGTCTTCAGTCATGCTAGAGGCTCCATGAGACTGCACTTGGCTCCGTCAACGTGCTAACATGCTAACGCGCTAACGTGCTCACAACATTGTGGTCGTAACGTGCTGATGTTTAGCATGACAATAGTAGTGAAGGCTAGTTTCTGTAGACACATCTTTGAATGTTCAGTTGAGCTCCTGTGAACCCACAACAATCTAGTTCACTGGAATCAATCAATTGAAGTGTAACAACTGAACATAATTGTGAAAAATGGCAAAACTCTTTTCAAGACACTTTGTATGTTCTTATTGGTAAATGATCACATATTTTTTTACCTGTCTACAAACAATAAAAACGGACTCCCCTGGGTTTCAATTTATTGCACCGTGTCTGTCAGTGTGTTTTTTGTGTCTATTTGTAGTGTGTGCATGCACTGTGTGTGTGTGTGTGTGTGTGTGTGTGTGTGTGTGTGTGTGTGTGTGTGTGTGTCTACGTACAGCATCGGCCTCCTCTGGAACACCTGCAAAAACAAAGCCAGAGGACAAGCTCAGGAAACAAAAGGAGTCTGACAGCTTGTATTGTCTTCAGCTTCCATGAACAGCGCAGGAAACTGTGAGCTTATCATGCCACACACATTTATGCTATTATGTTTGTGGTAATAAAGTCTTTATCTCCAAGCAAGTCTCCTCTTAGAGCACAGAGAGCAACACACATGCCGAACATGTTATATTGTGTTCCCCTTTAATAACTCGGCTGCATCATTGTTTGTGTCACTACAGCTGACATTTAAACTGTTAGGAGTTATTAGGAGCCAGTGACTAAACAATGGGTGAGAGTTTCCCCCACCAGCATGAAACAATGGAGTTTTGCTCACTTAGTCCTAACGGATGTTCATACTGTTTGGCTCTGATTGTTAGAACAGGAAGTTCTCTCTGGCGACAGCAGGAAGTGGACACCTGGGCGACTGGGCCTTCTGTTTTAATGGGACATTCTTTCACTAACAATGCAGTTGTTTACAGTTGGAGCTGATCCTGTTTCCTGCCGCTTTTCTTTTTCAAACGTGGCCAGATTTTCTCTGGCCGCATAACGTCAGTGGGATTTGTGAGCAGGACGTACCTTGCTTGGAGTTCCGCACTTCGCTGTAGTTTTCCTTTTTCACCGGAGCTGTCAACGACAAAAACACACTTATTTACGACCGTGCTTTTCATTTAAAAAATGATTACGTTATTAAAATTCAGATGCAGTCCACACCTCTGCTGGGATCTGCCGGTCTGATCTGCACCTCAGCGTATTGAGGTTCTGGAGGCTTTTCTGGAGCGGTCACACTATTCTGGTCCTCAGACTCTGCAGCGCAACACATAGCAAGCGGAAGTTAAACCTCATAGCATTTCATATTATTTAAAGTCAAAGTAGGTCATATTGAAACAATAACGCGGGTGATATTCTATATTTTTCACCAACGATGAGTCAAACATGTATTATCCCAAACACATTGCCCTGTAGCTGAAAATACGAGTGTACCAAATGTGTATTAATCCGCAGCTGAAAATAGTCCCCCACAGACACATTATTTACTCCTCCTCTTTTAAGCACCATGGTCCCTATATAGAGGCGGACTTGAAACTTCTATTTTTGCTGTGTTTCAATCTTTATTTACTCTTAACCAGTAACATATATACTAATATTTATGCATCTGAACAAAAGCTCACATAGGTTGTCTTTATTATAACACCAAAATTATTCAAATAGCCCTTGTGGTTGCAGAGATACACCCTTTTTAGTTTGGGTATGTTATTTCGAGCAGAATCCTAAAAAATACCTCGGTTTTTAAAAGGTTAAATAATGTTGGCTCAACACTACAGTGACCAGCTGTTGCAGGACATTACTGAGCCTTTAAAAAAAAGGGTGTACTCTTTTTTTAAAGATTAAATCTTAAGTGGCAGAAATGATTGTCACAGAGTCAGTTAAGTTTTTTTATCTGGGATTTTAAAAAAACTGTCTCCACACTACTCACCCGAGCCTGATGCATGTTCACTCCAAACACTCTTTCCAATCATGCCTGGAGTGACTACACAGAGAGAACAAAAAATAGCACCAGACTCGTCGCTGAATCAGTAAAATCTACTCCACTACTTTCATAAAAAAAAACAGCAAACAAAGACACATTTTAAACGAGATCACCGACTCATATTTTGCAGCTCAGTATTAAATCAGCATGAGAGACTTTACCGTTGGCAGCCTCGTTGACCTCCGCCTGGGTGAGGCTCAGCCGCTCCGTTTTGGTGCTGGCTGACTTCCTAAGGAGAGGTGGGCACAAAACACAATCAGCTTATTCAAACAGGAAACTGTACGGGCGTCAGCATACTACCTACTCTTGCTGCTGAAATTGGCGTCACCTTTGAAACACACATTTTTGATAAGAACATGAGCAATGTTACTTACACTGACAGCTCGCCAGTTCTCTTCCTCTTGAATAGGAGAAGGCGTCGTTTTAAGGCCAGAATGAGGATCAATGCCAGTATGAGCAGGATGCAGAACACAACCACAGCGATGAGGCCTTTCTTCCAGCCGGCCAACTTCACTGCAGAATACATTTGAATGAAACGTACGAATGGGTATGAATTATATTGTAACTTGATTATTAAACACAGTTTACCTTTCACTTCTGGTACATATATCCATCAATTAATCAAATATTTATACACTATTTCATCCAATAATTTGTATGTAATAATTAGGCCTTTACTTCAAACTCATTATGGCTCAAATATTTATAGTTGGGGTGAAAGTATTCTTATAACTGCCGAGTCAAAACACAATCTGTGTACCTTTATGGTGTATCGGTCACACAACCAGATTGTTATTCTTCTTTTTCTAACCGCAAAGTCTTTGAGAAACTCATATTTCATGTTTAAAAAATAAATTATTAACTTTAGAATTTAGACTTTATCACACAAATGTCCTCACTTTTTGTTATAAAACATCCTTACTCTCTAAACCTCTACTCGGCCCTGACAAAGACAGTGCGTACATGGCCTTCATCTCTGCTGCTAACTGAAGATGAAGCACACCTCCGATCGTGACGGCGAGGCTTTGCTTGGCTGCGTTGGCCGGGTTGTTGCCCACACAGTAGTATTGCCCTCTCTGCTCTCCTCTGACGTTGCTGATGTTGTAGGATCCCTTCAGATCGTTGGAGGTCTTGGAGAAGAGAGCGCCCTCCGTCTCAGCGTGGAACCAGGTGAAGTGGATGGGAGGAGTGCCTCTCACCACCGAGCAGACGAGCATCACGTCCTGCCCCTCGGAGACGTCCCCGGCGCCGGGCCGCACCATCAGCACCGGTATTGAAACAGGCTCTACATGGAGGTAAACGCACGTTAGACCAGCTGTTTGGTGCGTTAACATCAATTTGTGCGAATGGGCCGTCATCCAACGCACCTATAATGGTTGAGCGCAGCAGCTGTTGCCCTGTTCCTATCATAGGAGGCCGGTTTTCACTGTTTGTCGCGTGGCACAGAAAGTTGTTTAAGTCTGAAATCTTGTAGACGGCTGAGGAGTTAAAGATGGCCTCCTCCCCCGGATTGCTCACCACGCCTTTCTGAGCCAGCCCTGCAGGGCCGCGCAGGGTGTAGGTGATGGGCAGCGTGCCACTGTCGCTGTGACAGAGCAGCTGGAAGCGCTTTCCCAACACCAGCGTACCCCCGACCACGCTCAGCTTGGGTTTGGAAACAGGCACTGGGGATAAGACAATTAGCCAGTTAGTCAATGCAACAGAAAAGAACAAGACAAAGATAAATAAGAGTCTCTTCGGGCATGCTAGCAGCTGTGCTAAATGCTAACGGCAGTACATTTCTGCATTTGATGACTCGCCTTTTGCTTTGACAGCAACTGCTTGGCTTTCTTTGTCGACGGAGCACAATGCGAGAGACGCCGCCGTGGCTTTACAGGTGTAGTTGCCATTTTTAGAAGGTTGTGCCACAGTGACGTATGCCGCTTCGCTGGTGAGTTTGACGTTATCTTTGTAGATGGAGAAGAGCATGCTTTCATTGCTGATCCTCTCAGGAACATAGATGGAGACGGAGCATGTCAGCTCGAAGCGGTCCCCCTCAAATATGTCTGTAGGCTTCATAGTCAGTCGTGGCTTTGAAAAGAGCTCTGTTGAAAGTGGGACAGCAGAAATCAAGTACTATACAATGAATATGTGGTGTCCTCTTTAATTATGAACATAGACGAGGCTTTAAACTTGTGATATTAGACACTTGCCTTTGACTGTGATGGTTCGATATGTTTCTTTCTGCACGCTGCCCCACTCTGCCTTGCACACAAGCTCCCCAGAGTCACCTTCTTGTGCAGTGAACCGATGGCTGAGGCTGACTCGGGCTTGCTTGAGGATCCTCCTGTCCCTTGTCAGGAATACGTCAATGTTCTTCAGGGGATTCTTCACCATACAGACCACCTCCAGTATATCACACTCAAAGACATCTAGCGAGGGCAGCACATTCATGCTTGGGGAAATGTAGAGTCCTGCAAGACACAACTCAGGAGAGTAAATCCCATGTGCCTCTTTAAGCGATCAGATCTTTTCTTGGAGACAAATGAGCTCTTGAACTAATAACCTTTGACGATCACTGTAATCTCGTTGCTGCGGTTGGAGCGTCTGGCCCCGGAAACCAAATTGTAGTCACAGTACAAGAAGCTGTCTCCAATCCTCCTCAGGACGAGCGTGGTCTCCAATGAGTTCCCGGTGGCCGTCGTCTGCTTTATCCTCTGAGGGTCTCCGGTCCTGAATCTCTGGTAAAACCTGAAGACGAGGGATCCTTTCTCCTCCGGAGCACTGCAGGCGGCCGTGAACTCCTCGCTCTCATACGGTGAAGTCTTATTCAAGTACAGAATGGGGGCCTGCAGGCCTGAGGAGAGGAAAAACCAATAGAAAGTAAAGTTATTACCGTTTGTTCAGATGTGATTGTACAGATATGAGCTGCCTGCGTAAGAGGTGTGAAAAGTCTGTTATGCCAGAACTTTCTCAGAATTAATTTAAGTGCCATTCCCATGGTTTTGTGTTTTAGAAAAAAAATTGTATTTACATTCCTTATAGTCACTTTCTATTAAAGTTTGCTTAAGTCAAAATACCTTATTGCATACCAGCAGCTGTAATACAATTTAAAAACTAAAATTATTATTTTTACTGCATCCATAGTATGTTTGCTTATTGTTTATCCTTTTCAGATGTCCTATTCCTTGAACACAACACCAAGGGCATATTTTTAGAGTCGTCGCATAACTTTTTCCAAAACAACAACGCAGCCAGAATGTTCCCTGTGATTGATATTTAACTCAAGAAAGTCTGAAAATGTTTTTCATACACTGCAGAAGGCAGAATGTAAGTCAGAAGTCTTCTGTCATGCTGTGGAAAATGGCTGACAGCATTGTGAATTATTCATCAATTGAAGAAAAAAAAAAGAAATACCACTGGTTTCGTCCAACGAGTTTATGTTGATTTTTCATCCCCAAATGTGCTGATATATGGACAAATTCCAGCTATATAATCAAATATTTTCATGTTGCACTATGTTGTCAGACAAGAGCAATAACAACAAACAAACGTAATCAAATAAAAACAAATAAACCCTGCTTTGACAAATCTACTGTACCAATATGTCGCTCTACCTGTGACGTCCAGCTTTTTGTAGAAGCTTTCTTTATACTTGTCCTTGACTGTGACTCGGCACTGATAACTCCCAGAGTCAGCGGCCCTGGCCGGGTCAAGTTCATATGTGATTGAGTCTTCTTCGGTGGTAGAGGAGTAAATGAGGACGTCGTCCTGCCTGAGCTGGAACTCGTGCTCCAGGTGAGGAAAGTTGTCATGACTGACTCTGACTTCGCAGCGCAGCGTCACTGGGGTCCCGCTCTGAACGGTGCTGCTGGGGAGGATCGTAAGGCCAACGACGTCTATAGTGTAAACTGTAGGTCCAAACGTCACACACACACACACATACAGACACACACACACATGCATGAGAAAGAATGTATGTAAAACCAACATCAGGGACTGAGCATGTAACACAATCAACCAGTCAGGGTCTATTATTCTCTCCTTAATAAAGGTGAAGACGCTCCCTGGAAGACAGCAGAAAGCAGGAGCAGCTGAAGGAAGGAAAAGGCTTCAACAAACAGCGCCTGACCCTCTCCGCCCCCCTGGGAGAGCCGTGTTGATTTATCCCAGCTCCTGCTCTCCTTCTGCAGCAGCAGCCTGGTGTAACCGGCCTCAACAGTCATGAAACAATCAGTTAGTCCACATCCTCAAAGTACTGCAGTTATTCCGGGCTCAGCGATGGAGACCGACTGAGGCGGTGAATGGCTAACTGGGACACTGGGGAAATACATATGGTCGAGCAAGAACATTCATTCAAAGCTCTGTAGACCTTGAATTGAAATGATTTTGTCAAAGAATACATGCAGGTGTTGCAATTTTAAAGGAATAGTTCAATATTTTGGTCCTTGCAGAAAGTTATATGAGAATATTGATATTAATCTACGCTAACTATAAAGCTACAGACAGGTTTATTAGTGCGCTTTAGGTGCTAGTAAGCTAACGCACACGGTAGCCAAGTGTACGGTTGCAGTTAAAGTTTTGAATAAAACAAAAACTTCCATGGTTTCGGAAAAACTTCATGATTGGGCTTAAAATAGCTACGCAAGCTAGGTAAGATGTCAAGAGCGCAACATGAGTACGGAAAACACGCCACAAAATCTTTGGGACATGAACGCTGGTCTCCTAGTTGTAAGTCTTGTGTTTGTTTGACCCATCAGCCTCCACTTCCACCCACCGTGTTTTATTTCTCCGGTCTTTGAACATACACCATCACATGCCCGGTGCGTCTCATACAAACGCTAATGGTTGCCTCGTGCGTCAGCGTCAGAGGCCGAGGGGCGGGGCAAAGCGTCGGTATTTGACGCCCTAGAAATGAGAACCGGCTGAGCTAGCGGTTTCCCTCACTTGTTCAGGTTTCATGCTAAGCTAAGCTAATGGCCTGCTGCCAGAAGTGTACCTCCCAAAATGTTAAATTGTTAACAAACAAAAACAAATACGCTTTTTAATTCCAACACATGTTGTTTGAACGCTATTCAACATTTGGGAGGTTCATTCAAACGGATTTGAAAGATTACCCAGCTTCACCTGCGCAACTAAAAATACCTTCAAACGACTTTGAAATATCAAGGAGGCCAGGAGAGCGTGATACAATGCCCATCTCGCAGAATATAACTGTGCGAGGTAAAAATAGCTTTCTTCTCTTATACAGTGAGGACTGGATAACCTGAAACTGTCTCGACACTGGAGGAACTAACATCATTTAGACCATTTATTTAACAAGAGTCAAATCTACATAATGCAGTTCTACTCACATGGCTGTCCTCTGGCACACTGCCCTGTGTTTGGAGGGAAAGAGAGAGAAACACACGTGAGAGTCTGGAGATTTGGTTGAACTGACGGAGCATCCTTTATCCTGGGAGCAGCACCACAGTGAGTCCTTACAGAAGTGCAGGAGGCAGGTGAGGAGCAGCAGCGGCAGGTTGGGGGGTCTGGAGTCCATCCTGCGTGACGATGGTCCACCGCTGTAAGATTCAAACACGGCTGCAGGGCCGACGATACGGAGGCCAGAAGGGCAGTCAGAAGGATGAGGGAGGGCCGTAGGAAGGGAGAGGTGGAGTGTGTGGAGTGTGTGGTCTTATCATACACACTCCTTGACTGCTTGACTGGCCAGGAAATAACTGCTACTTCCTTAGGAATTGAGCATTTAACGTGTTTTCATTAGTGTGCGAGAAGAGAAAACTCAACAATAAAGCACAAGAGCCTCTCAAGGTTCTCGCCTCTCCCTCTGGTTAGGACGTGTCTCACATAATTCAACAGTTTGATATGGATGACAAGCATTTTGAGCTCGCACTACATTTGGTAACATCAGAGACTGGACTGCTCTCCGGATAAATAAAACAACAAACACGTCAGGAATTATGCAAGAACCTAAAGGCTCCACTCTCACCTCTTGCATTGTTAATGTTGTTTCTTTTCTGAACTGCAGCGATTCCTTCTGAGTCGTAGTCCAATCTCTAATTAGATATGTCAAAAACATTCCGTGTTTTGAAAACACCAGCTCCCACCTTACACCCCATACCTATCCTTCTCCTGCTCCAATGCTGAGTGAATCATTTATACAAACGAAGATCATAACAACTGCAGAGCGTGTAGAGATGATTTATTTATGACCGAGTGTTTGGGCAATTTGGGGAGAAATTTCAGCATTTGTTATCACAAATGCACACATATTTTAATTATAGGAATGTGGTTGCATTTGTATAAACATTGCAGATGAAAGTATGCAACTCTGCAGCATCCTGCAGTCCTTAACTGTGACCACTAAGAGCTGCTGAAGACCAACAGGAGAGATACGTCTGCTCATATCTGCATACCTCGCAGTCACTTTCAGTCGTGCCACATTTTACAAACTAAATATGTCTTCAGGCTGTGCAGAAGTGTATTTTACCGTTTACAGAGCTGCTGCAGAGGTGACCTTGATGGGAGACTGCCATGTTATTCCAACACAAACTATTCTACCTGACTTATGCTCTTATCACTGCATGAATGATAGCAGTCAGCATCAGTAAGGAGTGTGCTCAGGCTTGTGATGTTCCACAGGATAGTTCATCCTGCTGGTGATGGAAGCCTGTTCATCAGAGTTCACTCAGCTTTCTATTTAGCATTTTGAAAACACAAAGGTCTAAAATATGACGCATTTGAAGCACTGTGTATGATGTTCATTCACAGTGAGCTAACATGCCAGCTTCCCATCATTCTCCAACAATGGGATGCTGTTTCCATTAAGACATTTCGGTGTTCGATATTCTTGAGTCCTTTCAAAATGTCTGTATTAATATACACAACATTACTTTGATAAACTTTATTATGAATAAATAAATAAACCCAACTACAAGTCCCACTTTGAAAGTCGTGCGCGTTCAGTATTGCAGGAAAGAGCCAAACGTTTGCAGCCCCTCAGACTGAGCTCATTATAGTTCGCCATGTTTCCACTGGAATATGCATTCATTAGAGATCCGTGGAGAGGACTAGAGTTTAATTGTACATCAGTTGGATACACACTCAGGGGTTGAGCAGAGAGGCTGGTTTGGAGGCGTTCATGCTGGACAGTGGTAATGATGTGATAACCTGACATTATGACTTACAATTATTACGTCTTCCTGACATATCAGCTGGATTTCTCCTCCTTCAAATTGCAGCCCACTTCTTCTTCACGTGACTCATTCTGCTGGACGATATTCCCTGCATGCATTCCCTGCATTGTCAGGACTGTAAAGAGAGCGTTTGCATTGGAAGGGGAGATTGATGGCGGCCATGGTGGTGCCATTGACACCGTCAGTTCTCGGCGGGTCCGGGGCGCTGGTGTGATGGATGTCTTCGCCCTGGGCTCCGTCCTGCCAGCACTTCTCTCAGACTGCCAAACAGGCTCTGCTGCACACTGTAATATGAACCCCGCCGTGCTGAGATTCAACCAATCGCGATGATGCATATCAACGCAAACAATATCGCCTCTGACAGAGACAACATGAGGAACAAGCTTCCTCGATCACGGAGTGTTTGTGTGTCCTGAAAAATAAAAGAGGTTCAAATTGAACACAATGAACTGCGCTGATGTCTTTCTGAATGAAATAAAGACATCCTAGTGTAACACATGTACTTATGACATTATTTAGGCCTATGGGAAATATTTTAGGGATAGCGAAACACACACACATTAGAAAAATTAATTTGTTTGACGATGCAATGTTTAAGATTTGCTTAGCTTTAGGTCCAGAAATAACTCGGTTAGGTTTAACCAGACATACGGTTTTGGTTATAATGATGAGCTTCGTCATCATGGTGATGATAATATGGCAGTTTGAGGACTTCCTCACTTGGATGTAAACACACAGTATGTTGTTCTGAAATGACTGATGCTGCTGTTTGTCTTGAGAGGACGGTCTTTTAGGGTATTAGAACTCTTTTGGGATGTTATAACTCTCCAAAGTTTTTCTTAAGTGCAAATAAAGAATGTGAGTTGAAACCCACTTCATGGCACTTTAATGTATGGGAGACTTTCACCTTCAGAGTGTTTGCTGTCTGCAGATCTGCCGGACCGACTACTGTTGACTTTATAAAGCCACTCTTCATCTCCTCCTCTCTGGCGCGGTGTGTTTTGACAGAGTGCAGCCAGTTGCGTCCCCGGAGACTCTCCCTCCGCCTCTCATCGGGGCCGGGTGACTGGAAACATTGAGGATGAAGGACAACATGGAGATGTTTCTGCCTCTGGCACAACAGCCTGCAGGAGGCAGGGAGCGTGTTGCTACAAGGCAAAAGCTTTGAGGCTACGAGTCCCACACAACCTCACGCCCAACCTCAACTCCATCATTCCTTCACTAACTATCTGTTCAACATCACTGCTCAGTTTTACTAATTCAGCTAAGGGATTTCTAAATTCCTCTCATCCTCCAGACTCTCTCACTGCTGTATTTCTCTGTCTAAATAGGTCTCACGACTGACTTTTCTCTCACTCTCTGTCTCTTTCTGTCCTGCTCGCTCCACCCACCTCATATCTGCCGAATCAATAATAAATGATCTCTGAGGCTTGTTGGCGGTGACAGGCTCTCTGCATCGACTCCCTCTGGGTTTCTGTGGAGAATCAGACGATGCTCCAGGTCCTGGTACAGCAGCAGCTTTACAGTCGGACGACGAAGCAGAGGGGACACGGAGGAAAGTCATGCTCATCGTTCCGTACTGCGGGTCATTAACGGTGAGCTCTCACGGATGTGTGCCCCAAACCTCCTCGCTGCAGGTGTCCGTGGTGTGCAGTATGTGGACAGCTCCATCTGAAACTCCACAGGATGCTATTGCCCTGAGAAGCCTGCTGTGTGCTCACTCCCCACACAAACCTGGATCCAAGGCCTCCTCTGTTCACATGCTGGTTTGGACATGAGCCTAATTCTTTTTCATCCTCCGCCATTTTTATGTTTGCAGACTCCTGTTAGAGCCACCCTGCTGAAGTGTCCTTGAGCAAAACACTCCAGGAGTGCGGTGCTGCTGCAGACCCTGGGCAGAGAGAGGATCACATCTGTGAGAGTCTCAACATCTATTATGCAGGCATCAAAGAACATCAAATCTAATTGCCCTGTAACTCAATCACTTCTTCTGAAACAGCTCATCTTTTCTATCATTTGTGGGGCGACAAGAGAGGGCCTTAGAGGCTGCGATCTGAAAAACTATAGACATTACATTTAGCTGACGCTTTTATCCAAAGCGACTTACATTTTTGCTCTTGACACCGTAGACCAGTGGTTCTCAAAATTTTTCTGTTGGGACCCACTTTGGAGGATGAAAAATGCTCAGGCCCCAAAAAATTGTAACAAAATGGTCCAACTTTTTGTGCCACGTTTTTTGAAATGATAGAAAAAAGAAAATTGCAATCCCTTTCAAGTAAACCAGATCGCTCCATTAGACAAAAACTAATAACATGTGCAATCATTTTGTTAGAACAATGCAAATAAAGTTCAATCTGTGCAAAAAAAAACTAATATTTGGCAAAAAAATAACTTATTGTGGCTCCAAATAACCTGTTTTGCATTAAACAATAACGTTCAACCTGTTAAAACAGAATGAGTGCAGATGTGTGAGCCATCACGTTGTATCAGTGTTAGTGGAGCAGTGAGCTGCTTTCCTCTACACATATTTTAAAAACGGGGTTGTAGATTTGATACGGCCGCTCTCAATTCATGCTCAATGTTAAGTTTAGATCTATATTCTGTTTTGAGAGACGCAACAGCAGAAAAGATCTCGCGGAGGGCTTTTAGCAAAACGCCAAAAATCGTCGATTACGAACTAAACATTTCCACGAAAGTACAGGCATTTTTCCATGTATTTATTAATGACGTTTCATGTCCGTGTACGTTGTACTTTTGTACTATGTAAAGTAGTTATCTAGTTCATAGGAAGAGTGGTCTTCCTAAAATTACAAGATAGCCGGTTCATCCTGTTCTCCATAGTTTCATGTTGAAGTGTCCTTGAGCAAGACCCTGAAGCCCCAGAGCTTCACAGCAGCTCACTGCTCCTTAATTACTAAGGATGGGTAAAATGCAGAGAATAATTTCCTCACTGTGGGATTAATAAAGGATTATATAAATTTAAAAAAACTGCATCACCCCAGCGCCCCACCTGTAATACCTCCACACCCCACTAGAGGGTCGCACCCCACAGTTTGAGAACCACTGCCGTAGACCAAGCAACGGGGAGCAATTCAGGTGTCTTGCTGAAGGACACATCAACGTGAACTAGCGGAGGCAGGGCTTGAACCACCGATCGGTAGACGGGCATGCTAACCACTGAGCCACAGTCGCCCAAAACAATAGACATGTTTCCAAATGCAAATTTCTAGAAAATCTGCACAAGAAAGATGCTAATTAATGTGCATTTCGAGCCACACCTGTTGTAGGAATATTATGAGCCGTGTGCATCGAGATAAATATCTTGGGGCCATTAAATCATTGCAGAGGAAGAGGCTACAACAAGATGCTGTAATTAAAAGAGCGCCGCTCAAAGCTCAAACTGTGGGAAACCATGTGGATAATATGACGGTAATATGATATTTCGGGTTTTTTCACGTATTCATTTGAAGTAGGTGACAGTCTCATTTATGAATCCAGCCTGATGGAGGTAGGAGGTTGTGCTCCAATCAATCTCAACTCACAACCACTGGCCCAAAACCAAAACTTTTGTATGTTTGTTAGACTCAAACATGCAGGTAGACTCAGCCGACGCGGATCCTCAGCGCTGCGAGCGCTGGCAGAGGAAAAAGCTCCAAATAGCCTCCCCAGAACAGAGGCTCTCCAGAGAGGCAAGTCTTTCTTTGGGATCTCATACATCACGAGATGGAAGCTGGTTCATCTTCAAAGTAAAGTGCTGACACACTAAAGTCAAGAAGACTCTGCACAGCGATGAGGGGAAGCGGAGAGGAGCCTCCCGATCCGTCATGCAGGCCTATTGTCAGCGCAAGATCGTGTTTTTTGCATCCGGCGTTTCAAAAACCTGTTTTGTATTGCAGCCCAGCCAACACTGAGCGTGTGTGCTACTCCCATCAGGCACTGTAGTGTGAAGTGATCAACTCCCAAGAGAGAGCAGGGCTCAGTTAATCGGGATGCTTCTGATTAACGCGTCCGTTTAACCTCGGTGTTTAGCTCTGTTAAAATCCTGTGGTCTCTTGTCAGTGTGAGGGCGTCTGGCAGAACCCACTCACAATCAATACGAGCATTATTCATCGGCTCTGCTCAGGACTCATTTAGAGACGAGTGTGTGTGTGTGTGTGTGTGTGTGTGTGTGTGTGTGTGTGTGTGTGTGTGTGTGTGTGTGTGTGCGTGTGTGTGCGCGCTACTCTACTGGCAGCTGGAACACTGAAATGTTTCAGGTTGCAAATGTGTAAAACGATTTTATTTCAAAGATGCCGTGTGTAAGATGTAGCCACGTGCTCCAAATAAAGAGGGGCAGCAATTCACATCTCAAATGGGTCCATACAACCTAAATGTACAGTCATTATATAGGCATGAGAAAATTAAAGCCAACTACTAACTAAAAGCAGAGCAAGAATACACTGCTGACACTCTGAGAGCCTGTCCTAATAACATTGCACTCTTATAATCTTTACATGTGTCTATAGTTTACGTGAACAATCTTTTTGTTGTTAGATAACTTGTTTATTGCATCAAATCCAAATCCATTCAATCGAGAAAACGACTGGCGTCGTCCTCCCTGCCACCAACTCTGGGATCAGAGTGGTGGCGGCTCCAGGAGAAAGACCTTCAGTTAGCGTCCCCCCCCCGGGGGTCTGATCCTGGAGGGCATCGCCCCGACTCCCCAACAGATCAGAACACTTTCTGGTAAACAAGTTAGACTCCCGGCGCTGTGTTGTTTCCTGGTGGCAGCGAGGATGAAAAGGAATATACAAATAATGTTCTTGTTTCTGCCACTTTGGATTTAATCCAATGAACAGACTATCAAACCGCACATGGACCCTCAACGTGACCGACATGTTGGACTGAGGACCGACTAGAGTTACTCAGAAAAAGTAACTAGTTACACGTTACTAGTTACTTCTGAAAATTGTAGCTAGATTACTTTACTTGTTACTGCATTTGAAAAGTAACTTTACTACTAGTTACTTTACTTTCCATTTTTTAAGCAAATGTCCAAATTAACTGCAAAGATACATTTGCAATAATAATTTATTATTATTAATTAATATCATTTCCAATAATAATAATCGCGCGAGTCACACGATACTTCCTGCATGAACAATCTACCGTAAATGTTGGGTTACGAGCTGCTACTACCTTCGGTCAGAGTCCCCGTTAGCTCCCCGCTGTAGCCAGCTGGGGCTCCTGCTAGCGCTCCGTCACTTCCCCGCTAACTTCCGCTAGCTCTCCGTTAACTTCCGCTAGCTCCCCGAAAACCACCGAAGATAGCGGGACCAGGCTCGACACCCGACTTGGGCAGAGGGGACGTGGGCAGTAACAGCAGCAGCAGCGCTAGCTAGCAGCTTGTTGCTACTGTTCATGCAGGAAGTGAACGATTGCCATATTTTACACATTGCACCTTTAAGCTTTCACTGTTGAAACATGAAACCACAGACAGGAATTTAGTTGAAAGTACAAGGCTTGGCATTTTTGCTTATTTCTCATTAAATGTCAATAAGAGCCCATTTTAAAAAATAGAGAGGAAAATACCAGCACACAGGAGAGAAGCAGTCGGAGAAAAGTGTCAAACTAAAAGGGAAGTGGGGTTTAGTGATTTAATACATTAAGATCAGAGCATTGCATAACTCCAGTCTTGGCTGGTGGTGGCCTTTATAGCAGAACAATGTGTCTCATTTGGGAGGAACACTAATTATCTGGAAAAAACATTGGATGAAATAAAGTTAAACTGGATGTTCTATAGGCCTGGAGTTGCCCTCTGCCACCTCTTGGCAGACTAAATGCTGAACAAATAACACCATGATTTTCAAGCTTGTGTTTGTCTCAGTGGACCAAAGATTATAAAGGACTTAGTTTTTTAGTCGCGTCAGAAAAACAAGTCAATCAACTGTCCTTGAAGATGGAGGAAAGGGAGGAACAAAATGTCTAATTTACTGCCAATAAGCTCCTGTCTTGTGCACCCAGCAGTGCTGCAGGGACCCGATCCAACACCCAGTGTTGCAGGGGCCCGATCCAACACCCAGTCCCTGAAGCACCATTGATGAATAAACTCTTCAGAATAGATGTCAAAATGTGTTTGGTTTAATGTGTTTTCCCCAATGTTACTGTTTGTAAAGGACGGTGCAGATCTCTCTAAAAATCCTTGAGTTGTTGGAGTTGTTAAATACATAATTTGTCGGGTGTTTGAGTGCTAAGATGCTGTATTTTAAAAAAAAGAGAAGAAAAGCCACTTCTTAAAGACCCTGTAAGCATGAAAAGTGGTTGTCAAACATTTGTTGTTTGCTTCCTTGTGGCGGCCAGGTGTTCACTTTATCTTTATTTGTATCAAACGTAGCCATGCTGATATAAAGCATTATGTTAGCCAAATATTAAAGCTAGCATTTGGTAATCTTGACAAACTAACTATTTAAAGTCATCCAGCCAAAGACCAGCCCAGTGTAGCCAACTCTTTCTCAAATTATGCAGCACTAGCTCCAAAAGACAATACATATGCATAAAAGGTCGGCAGGTCGGCTTGCTGATTTCAGCCCTTCAACCAAAACTATTCATTATAAACGTAAACAACGGCCATTGTTAGTCGAGCTAGAAGCTTGAGGAAGACTTCATTACATTCAGGATGAATTAAAGGTTCAGGCTTCCTGCAACAGCCACAGATACAGGACTTTTATTCGTTATTCTTTTTGTCAAATCATTAGATTCATTGAATGCTGTCAGGATATAATGAGAATTTCAAGAATTGAAACAAAAATGGCTGAGAAGAAGATTACAAAACTAGGACAGAGCCATTGTTACTGTTTCAACTCACGGTCTCGATCACTTAGGCGGGTTCTTCTTTTCTTGGTGAAGCCCTTTGTAGCCAAAACGTTGCAGGAGAGACCCTCCATGAATAAAATGTGATTGAACAGTCATCTTTTTCTCTGGATACCTGTGTGGAGAAATTTGTTGCATTTCATAATATTTATTTTTTATTTCATCACCCGTTTCAAAAAGCGTATCGTGGAAGTGCTCAGGATGAGGAACAAAGACACACACACACACACACACACACACACACACACACACACACACGTCTTAATTCAGTTATTAATTAATACAAATCCAATTCAAAATCCAATTAATGTGGCTGCAGAGCCGAGTTAAATGTAAACCGACATTTTCGCTTGCGTGTTTCATTTCGGACCCTACTCTTACTATTTTTTTTTCTGCCTACATTTCTACATATCGTATCTGTATAATAACTGAATGCCCCGAACTCGAATGTGGAAATTATTCAAAAACGCCCCTCCCTGTTATCAATACTGGAGAGGCTCACTAACTAGGAGCAAGGAGGAAACGGTAGAGGGAGGAAAGGAAGGATACAAGGTGAGAGGCAGAAGGAGAACACATGAACTGCAGCACTCGAATGTCTGTTCAGCCAGAGGAGACTGATTACGGTGTTAAGTGGAGGTGAAAGTCTCTCAGCCCCGACATGGAAATGAGACCCAGCAGAGGAAGCAGACGGATCGGACAAATGAGGAACAAGGAACGCTGGAGGAAGATGGAGAAAAGGAAAAACATTTATTTTTCACCTTACTACCGACTTCCCAAACTAATCAAAACATCTAACAACAGGAATCCTGCAAGCGTTGGCAGCGCTGGCATTCAAGGCATAACACATGTTATGCAATCTGTTGGTTATGAAACTTTATTCCAGCCACTCAGAGGTGGCGACAAAGAGACATTTCCTCCTTTCATTTCCTCGTTTCCTTCGTCTGCAGCAGACAATGGAGCATGTGCAGAGTGACCTTGGTGCTACCGCCTCACGGCGTATCCGAGAGCGCAAAGTATTCGATGAATGTCAGAGATTTGTGTTTGATAAGAACGATTCGACAAAAAGTTTCGACCGGAATATAATTAAAGAGTAACCATGGCAACGGCTCTGCTAATAGTGAGGAAGCCGTCAGGCGGTCTTTCGACCTTTGTGTGTGAACGCTGGCAGGATGAAAAAAATGGAGGAGAATTCCTCAGAATTGGCGGCTTTAATGAGACCGAGCACACGCGTGTGGAACGCATCTCAGTTCAGGAAGAAACATTTTATCATACGTATAGTGTCTGGTATCAATCATAACCAACCGATTGACGGGTGATCAGATTGGGAGCAGCTTCTACAGAAACAAATGTTCTCTGAAGGGGCGAGTAGTGCAAATATAGACATGCGGCGTGCTTCTTTTAAAACTGAAATCAACTGAAACTCACGATGTCACCTTCTCAAAGTGCACAGACACATTTGGAACCACACAGATCCACACAATAAACACATTTGGAGTCATAAATACCCTAATGAGTCATCACAAATGTCCCATTAGTGCATTTTGAAGTACGCAGGCCCTGCTGGGTTCACAGTGAAAGCTAGAAGAGAAATGTGAAGAGGGATTCTCTCTCCTCAGATATTCATACGTGAACACCCATGATGACCTCTCCGGGGGCTGCAGGGAAAAGTCTTCACTCTCAGGGTCTTTTTAGCCGCAGCAAAGCACAGAAACCTTCGCACGCAGCTCCAGGAAGCGGCCGGGTGTCGCAGGAGGCCGTGTGTGAGGGAGGCAGAACACGGCAGGGACATGCTGCGTCGGCTCCCAATTAACTTGAAAACATCTCATTGTTTTAAAATCACTGACAATCCCCTACGCGGCGCCCTGAAGCACCCCCCACACACATTATGGTTTCATCTTACCCTTTTTATATCAGATGTGTGTGTGTGTGTGTGTGTGTGTGTGTGTCACACTGGCATAATACTCTCTACTCTCGAGGGAGGATTTGGAAATGATCCTGAAATGACAATATATTAATGAGGTGTTTCTCACTTTGATCCTGAGTGGCGTTCCGTTTATTTTACTTTAAAAATTGTGACACAAAGACGTCAGTCGTGATTAACTCTTATTGAGAACAGGAGTGTCTGTAAGCGGAGGCTTTAAAAATCTAACTAGCTCAATGAAGGAGCCTCCATTATTTGGCATTTTCCATTGTTTGTGTTTATGGTAACTGTGTAATACTGCACACATTTGTGCGTTCTCTCAGCTTCCAGCCCTGATTGTGCGGTTCACGTAGAGGTGCAGGCCACCAGGCCACAGAGAGTCAAATGTGACAGGAGCGAAAAAACGCCCCAAACTGCTCGGCGTTCAGAGGGTCAAGCAACGAATCAGGAACAGTCTTTAATAATTAATGAACCCTTAAGGAGCAGTTACTGAATAACTCGGGTTTGAGGCTTGAAAATGATAAGTTACCAGAAGACAGAAGATATGAATGAATCATCTGGTAATGATCAGCTCAGAGGGATCTGTGAATCGGAATAACGGCCACTTGGGTAGTAACTGACCGTCTACTGAGCCACACAAGCTGCTAACGATTCATTAATTACTTATTACTTAATCATTAGTAACTCTTTTTCTGCACCCCAAGTATGTGGCACATCAAACTGAGTTCTAAACCGTTCATTATTACTTTACCAATTTACATTTTACAGGACGAGACCCCAACATCTGATGTTCCTGCACATATTTAGTCAGAGATGAATGTCATAAATAAATTAACACAGGATCACAAGATCTCCAGCTTGTGTCTTTAAATGTTTTGGGATAGTGAAGCAAGCTGGGGGTTTCTGTTCAAATCCCAGGTTTTTACCGGAGAGGCATCCAAAGTTCAGAGATAACTTCAGACCAGGCGATGCAAATGTATAAGTACAACGTTACAAAGCACCTCTAAAACCCCGAACACCAATCTGCAGTCGCTGAAGTGGGAAGAGACCAAAGTGTGTGTAACGCTCTCTGTGCTGCGATTCAGGATGGATCTAAATTTAGCTGTTAGAGACAGACAAAAAGCCTGACTGCTTTTTAGTATGCAAGCAACCATATTTTAGTGTTGCAATGCACCAGTCCTGTCATTCATGCTAATCATCGGCAGCGACTACGAGACAGAGAAAGTATTTCACAGTGCACAGTAGTGCACAGAAACTCCTTTCAGCTCAAACCTAACTCATCCTGGGCGGCGCCTGCCCACCCGGCTCCCCGACAGTAAACAAACCCTTTTGGGTTGCTGGAGCAGCTGGAGGCGTGTGTGTGTGTGTGTGTGTGAAAACTCTGGTGATGTGTTAGGGACCATCAGTAGTGGACTTCCTGCGCCTGCTTTAAACTCCTCTGCATGCTCCTGAAAACATTCACTTTAGCAAAGATTAGATCCACTGCTTCTAATTAATCCGCTGTGAGTGCTCTTCAACATACACCGGCATGCAGTCTCACGCCCACACACACATATGGAACGAAATAATGAGGAAGGAGTTAGGGACCGTAAAGAAGATGCCATCAAAGTGAGGAAGAGGATGCATGCGGGGGCAAACGGTGGCACATTATGTTTCTTAAAGCTTGATGAAAAAACAATCAGTATGCAGAGCTGAGAAACACACAACTTACTTTTAGTTACTTGCCCTCTATCTGACCTGACAGGAACAATAAACAGCTGCATGTAGGCGTGTGTGCGTGTGTGTGTGTGTGTGTGTGTGTGTGTGTGTGTGTGATCAGAGGGCACATCTGCCTCAGACAGTGGCAGAGCTGCTTTGATGACTGCCGGCTGAAAAGGCTCTTTGGGTGCAGGGTGGAGAAAATGGCCTCCTGACTGATGCGAGAACATAACAACCCGGATAAAAAACTGCCACGCACTCATCCGCGCTCAATATCTTAAATGGACTTCAGAGGCCGTCTCCACTCGGCCTTATTATTTGTGAGGCTGCAGCGCTTCGTAAAAAAAAAAAAAAAAACGTAGATGAAAAACAGAAAAAGACATTGAGCTGAAAGTGTGAGGCAGATTGATCCGGCTGAGAGGAGACCAGCTGACACGGGTATTTCTGGGACGTTAAAGGAGGACAAACTGTTTGGCAGGTTGTTACGGGATGAGCTACTGTATGAGGCGCGCACGGCTCAAACCCCACGGCTGCAGCAGAGGGACCAAGCAAGGCGTTGGCATTTACCCACAGCTCCGTCGCTGTGACATTAGCGCGGCTCCACACT
Organism: Taurulus bubalis; assembly: GCF_910589615.1. Classification (NCBI taxonomy): domain Eukaryota; kingdom Metazoa; phylum Chordata; class Actinopteri; order Perciformes; family Cottidae; genus Taurulus; species Taurulus bubalis. The sequence continues at coordinate 16,855,641 of NC_136605.1, forward strand.
CGGCGTATTGAAAAGAGCAACACAGTCGTACTCACACCGGTGACGTATAGCAGTGCATGGTGATTAGAGCGGAGAACAAACACAAATCATCCCTCAGGCTTCAATTATGTGATTTAATTATAGCAACGGCTAAGCACGCTGTACTCATGTCTGCAGTGCTGTGGTATCAAGACAAATACATGTATATAGAATGACTCGAGGGAACTAATATGCAAAGCAATGCAGAGGCAGGAACAACAGGCCATTGGCTGTGCACTTTGCAGTGATGCAGAGTTAGGTCATAGTCATGTGTACATTTCTGTACACATTTATTTAGGTTATGGTTTTCTCGTCGTCTTTGCTTCTGACAGCGGGCTTTATTTCGGGATTTTACAGGTTATTTCCAAAGTATTTGACAGTCTGGATTTCCATGTTGATCGCAATCGAAATATGTGAAATTAACCACAACCTCTAAACCCCTTTTTATGTTGGGGTGGCACGATATGTGTTAAAAATTAAACCACTTAGTTAGGTTCAGGAAAAACTTCATGCAACTCGTCAAACACCGATGGTTGGCCTGAAGCTAACTTCCCGTGAAGACTGAGGTTTAATAATTTACACAACACATGTAACGAGTGTAAAACCGACACGGCGTCCCTGCCACAACCGCAAGTGATGCTCGAGGGGTATGTGGGGCGTGTGTGTGGCGTTCAGGGCCACTGAACAAGCGTCTGGAGCGTACTGTTGTGTACGACATCACCAGCTGAGCGAAAAGTGCATAATCTCATGGATGCGTTTAATTCACGAGTTCATCACGACTTCCATTAGCGTCGTTTCTGTGGTGCCAAAATGTCACGTTAACACAACTGATAAGCGGTTGTGTTCCTTTCACAAATGTATGTGAGATCAGGCTGAATTTTCTCAAGCAGAAACCATTGACAGAATAATTCATGATGTGCAGCCGACTCGCATGAATGATGAAGTCAAAACAATGTTCATGATTTGTACTGAGTCAGCATTTTGGGTTTGGCTCTCACTGATTTGGGGATCTATTGTATATAATCCTGCATTATCGCCTCCAAAATACAAATACATGTAATAAAGACATTATTTGTTTGACACAAAACGGACCAAATTCAGTGCCAGATTTACCGTAAAAGTCGGGTTACACGCCACTACTACCTTCGGTCAGTGACCCCTTTTGCTCCCCGCTGTAGCCAGCTGGCGCTCATGCTAGTTCTCCGCTAACCTCCGCTAGCTCCCCGCTAGCTCCCCGACAACCACCGAAGGTAGCGGGACCAGCCCCGGCTTGACACCCGACTTGGGCAGAGGGGACGCGGGTCGTAGCAGCAGCAGCGGGGAGCTAACTGCAGGAGCGGGGAGCTAGCAGCAGCGCTAGCTAGCGCTGCTCCTAGCTTGCTACAGCGGGACACTGACCTGAGGTAGGAGCGGCTTGTAACCCGACTTTTACGGTACTGAGAAATTGCGTTTGCGGCCGTGATTTACGAAGGCAGCCGCTGGATGCACCTGCTGCTGAACCCCAGACGAGCTCAACGCCGCAGTTCAGAGGAGAGATTTCTACGAGATCACCGAAAGATCAAAGTATTTACAAAAGATCTTATCGGTGAAGATGCGGAAAAAAGGGGACGGGTGGAGATGGAGTAGACATGGATATTGATGTTGAGTTAAACGCACACTTAAAGATTAGTGGCCTCCTGTTGTGACTTTACAGTTCACTGATGGTTGAGATGGTTTGATCAACACAAACAACAACATCCGTACCTAATCAATGTGTGTGTTCCAGTAAGAAATTGTGTTAATTAATACAATTAATTGCTTTATTTTTCTTCATAATAATTATCAGTCTTTAGTTTAAAACAGGCCCATATTTATTGCAAGCTTTCTTTCAACCTCTCTTCTCACACTGTTTGGGATATATTCTTCAATCTGTTTTTTTCTTCTTCATTTCTTTTAATCTGATGATGTTTTGGCCCTCAGGCCTTTTTCAACAATTGAAAGTGCTCAACACTTTCTTTCAAGCCTACTTCTCGTGATCAACACCTCATCACTACCCTTGGTGTGCATTAAAAAAACCTGAAAGTGTCGAGTATTGAGCGAGAACGCTGCATAAAGCTGCTAAACAGGCTGCAGTGGAATCGCTCGTGACAATTGAGCCCCGTTAATACGCCCACTGACAGAATATTTTAGATAACAACACTAACTCTCCTCTCAGTGTCACATTGATCCCATCTTGTCTTCCAGCAACAAGTCCCATGACCAATAGCAAACAGACCGGATCAAGCAAAAGGTAAGAAAAAAACTCTTATTTGTCTGTAGGGTCCTTTCCAAGATGCTTTTAGATACTCGTAATAAAGCAAAAAAAAAAGCACTTTTTATGGACTTATACTGACGATGCGGAACTGTGATTGCGTTGCAGCCCGTTCTCATTACTCACCAGACATAAAAAGATAGGGTGGAAAAAGACCAAAGTTAGTCTTAAAAAGCATTTTCAATGAGGAGAGAGGTGCACCTTGTAAAACAGGCGTCCCTTAGTACATCTGCCCCCAGATCTTAAAGATTCACTGAATGGATATAAAGAGTTGATCAGGGTTCACATAAAGTACAGAGGACTATAACATGTTGAAAAGAGTGGTGCTCAAGAGCGTTGATGAAGGGACTGACACCTGCTAACACTTTGCCTGCTCCTCCTGATGGCGTTCCCTGATGCTGAGACAAAGCACTGCATCTGATAATGAAGTGGCTCCTGTGCTGAATTATTAATAATAAGTGCTTTTCTTCCCAAGAACAGCGATCAGCGGCCAGCAGGGGGTCTTCTGAGCTCCCGAAATATCGTAACTGAACTACTTTGTTCAGCTGAAACTCTGATGTCTCGGTCTGGCTTTGTAATGCACCGTTACAGTCAGCCAATGGAAGTGGATCCTTTCTACAAGAAAGCTTCTTCTTTACATCACCATATTATGCTTTACGACAGATATGCACATGCAAGGCTTCTCATCTGACTCTCGTGCACTTCTAACACAGCCGAGCTTCTGTTGATTTGACTCATTTCAGTAGCAACAGGTCTCGATTGTGTTTCTTCAACAACAGTCAGCGGACAAGAATGTCAATGTTGGAAAAATTTAGCGAAACCACAGATTATTTCTGACGCACATGGTTTACATTTTTATTCTAACTCTACAATACATGTCTTAACTACTGCATGGTTTAAGTTAGGGAAATATTGTGGTTATGGAAAATAAATCATGCTTAGAATAAAATTAGGGATAACGCTTTGGTACGGTTAGAGAAAGAAGCGAGTGTGTGACAGGACACACACTGGCTTACTGGGGATTCTAGACCATTCTAGATCATTTTGTGAAGGTGAAGTTTGGATAGGTGGCAACAGCTATTTGTTTCCTGCGTGTCTCCATCGGTAAAAGACGTAACTGTTTACATGATTTAGACAGAATGAGCCTCGTCCTGGTCACTTTTGCCATCCCTGTTTGAGTTAGCTGGAGTCCTACGCCAGGGCATCTGATCATGAGTTGAACAACATCAAGAAGTTCACATCAGTCGCACACAATCCCCAGAAAAAGAAGAAAGTGCAACACTTGAAAGCTGCATCTTCAGTGCCAGCTTTGCTGCACTCCGTCTCTTGACGATTTATCTCATATCAAGTGTAATATACTGTATAATCTTCTACCAAGCATGTCTTTTTCTGCTGGTATTCATATAATCTTTGGTTCCTTTCTAAAGAAATTGACTTTACTGTGTTTCAACATAGAAGGCGCAATTGTTTCTTTTTAACCTGCAGGGAGTTGAGAAGTCATGAAAATGTAATAACTCTAATATTGTTATGATCTCCTTGGAAAGTCTTCCAAACTCTGAAGTCCTTTGGCTGCTGCACCGACATTAGTTCTCACTTTTGTGCTCTGAAGAGATTTATGAGCTGGTCTGAGCTGTCGGGGATGATTCCCCTTTACTTTGAAGCGGAGGATTTACTTAAGTATGTGAGAAAATTCAGTAAACAGCCCTGTGTTTTTCACCTCTCTGAGCCAAAACTTAACATGCACGTGGTGAAGTCAGTCAATGTGAAACAAGGATGGAGGTGGACTTTTTTTTTATTCCCCCACCTCACCTGGAGTGCCAAGACTCCAGCCAGGAACAGAAATGAGAAGTGCGTTCCTGATACGACAGCAGCAAGCCCCCGCTGCCGCCGGCTCAGGTGTGATTTCAAAAGGCAACAGAGGGTTCTGGCACGTATTGGAGACGGCTTTGAAAGGCACAGACCCTCCCTTTGTCAGTCCGGTGCAGGCAGGCGTGGAGTCCTGACGTGCTTCCTGGCGGGACTCCCATCAAACATGACGCTTAGAGTTTGCCAGCTTTGTTGTTCGTGTCTTTGTTCTCTTTTTTTTTTGCCTTTTTAGTTGACTGTCCTCCGCACAACAACAACACTTCTAGGGAAGGAGAGCTTTCCCTCTTCTCTTGGTTTTGATCAAAACAGTCAGTGACTGGTGGTGGAAATAAACAGCATAAACATCCTTTTTTATACAGGAATTAAAAAAGTTGAGGGCACATGAGGGCAAATCAACTTGGCTAACATCCCACAGGTCTCGCTTTGAACGCTGAGCAGAAACAACCAGCCCAGACTGTGAGAGGCAGATTCACCTCAACACAGCTGACACAACTCCATTTCGACATTTGCATAATCACACCATTTCTCTTTCTTCAGCATCCCTTATAGTGAACGGTTGAAGCTGCCAGTGGAGCCACAGATCTTCAGGTAATCTGAACTCTTCCCTCCTTTTCTTGCCATTAAAACTTGAAAGCGGTAGAGACGTCGCCATCTGTGCGATACATTATGGGATTTCAGTGTCTCTTGAGTGCAAACCCTGAGGAAAAGATCCAATTCTGCCCTCCCACTGCTCATCTCACACTCTCTGGAGTCCTGTGTGAGGTTGGAAGCAGGAGGAAGCTCAGTGACAGACGTTTTAATTTAAAATCCATGAACTAGCAACTGATGAGTGCTCCCAGTTAATGTTCTTAAATTAGAGCATTGGATACGGTAGTTACTGACTCTCCACAATCATTCGGTCAAGCAGGGCCATAAACCATCGCAGGAGCAAATTAAGCTTCTCTTGAATGTGAAAGGTGTGAAGTTTAGCACGTCCCACTCAGTGTGGCACAGGAACACTGGTGTGATATTGGAAGTCCATGCAGCTCTTTGCCTAAGGATTGGTGTGTGTGTGTGTGTGTGTGTGTGTGTGTGTGTGTGTGTGTGTGTGTGTGTGTGTGTGTGTGTGCTACGCTGCCAGTTCGGGAGCCAGTCAGGGCTTGTCTGAGGATACATAAGCTCTACAGGGATTTGGTGAGAACTGAGGACAGGTGAAAAGACAATGAAAGAGGAAACAAAAAAGTAAAATAAAGAAACTTCAGGAGCCTAAAACTGTCACTCAAAGGTGCAAATATAACATCTAAGCAGTTGGATTGAAAGTGAATTATTGTTCAAAAATTGAACAGTAATACAGGCTTCACTGAAAGTTTAAATAGGCAGAAGGCTGTACAGCATGTTGCTGATGGAAGTAAAGGTGTGTTCGTAAAGATGGAGTTTATTAACAGATTACAAATTCATTAAACATTTCATTAAATTGTATTTAGCCAGGGAAGACCCATTGAGAGGTCTCATTTCAATGGTGCCCTGATTACATCATACAGACATCCATTATCTTTGACCGCTGGAGACAATCCCAAAATTGCAAAAATAATTAAGTATTCTCAGCGGTCCTGAGATGGTGTCTGGAAGCGATCAGGACACCACGTAATGAGGGATGTCCGCTGATGAGCTAACCTTTGTGAGATTGCTTTATGACCCTACATGCTTTATTCTCAGAAGCGGACAGCGATGGCCAACCCGCTGCCTGATGAAGATCACAATCGCGCGTGATGGATGGTATTCACAGTTAAACATCTCACTCTGTTTACACATGAAGCCACATCGCAGCTGATTAACATTGTGTGGCGACACTGGAGCCAGAAACACGATGAGTCATCGTTAGTAGCTGTTGCAAACCCACATTATCAAGATCAACGATAAACGTTTATTGGTTATCGTAGAGCGATGTAACAGGTGATAAAACTAAATTAAGAAATTATCAATGGATCCATCAACATTACGTAACTCGGCTCCGGCTGAAAGGGACAGCTGGTGTGTTTGTGTTGGAGAATATCTGGATTCAGGCGTGGTGCTTTCAGGCGTCTGTAACTTTGGATGTCGGCAGTTTTGCGATTCCTCAAGGAATGCATTAGTTACATAACAGGGCAGGCTGTGCTGCCTGCAGAGTCAGATCCATGAAGGATCAATAACACAGGAAACCCTTCCGCTTTCTCCTTCCTGTTCTCAAGGCCAAAAGATGTAAATCCCGGGCTCCCGCTGCAGGCTTCTTTTTAACAACTAATGAAAGCTGCACAGACAATCGACACAACACAGCAAAAACAACAAGCAACTCATGAATGTAGTCTGTACAGTGAGCCCGTGGGAGTGCAGTCAGGGTTTTTGAGCATGAACATGTCCTTGGGATAGGAGATGACTCTGACTTATCATGACTCTCCACATCCAATAATGCCGAGCCAGCAGAAACCCTCTGCTCTCTTCTTCTTCACATCAAAATACCGGGAAACCTCTGACGGCTCAATACGTTTGTATCTTGAGGGCTGAAACCCATTTAGAGCAAATTAAAAGTTGCTTTCAAGAACTATTCATCTCTAAATCAACATGAATACCATTGTGAATAGAGGAAACTGTATTGTATTTAGGAATAAAAGCAATGTGAATACTGTTTCCTAAACTTTTCTTCTATGAAGGCCACTTTAAAAAAGTGACAAACCATCACACTCATATTGTGTGTTATCTGACGGTGAGAAGAGGGAATCTGTGCAAAAATGAACATTCCTGACAAGTTTTACTGCCATTTCCACAACACTGTATATACTCTTGAATAGATAAACCAGCCATTTCAAAATCTGATGAATCGCCCTTTTTTTTATGCATTTGTCATTGAAAACATATCCAGATATTTATTTATTTATTAATGAGAACAAATAAATGTATTTAGGTGAAGATAACAGGCGATCTCATTCTTCTCATCATTAATCAAACAGAATGAATGCTAGCCTTTCATATTACACTAACTGTTATAAGTAGGCTGAAATTATCAGAATAATACAAACATGCTTACTTATCTGGTTGAAGAGTGAAGTGCAGATATAAATGTTAAATAAAAGACTATGTAAGAAATGTTGCTAATTTGGGGATGACTGCTGTATATAGTGCAGTATAACAGTAACATTTTAAAGATCCTTTTATCACTTTTACTATATAATATATGTAGAATATTAAAGCCTAATCATTACGCCGCATTGGGACTGATCAAACAAGACATCTTCAGGCCTTTATGTCGAGCTGCCTGCACAAGCAGGAACCAACATTTACATTGTCCTTGTTTAAAACAGACCCGTTGAGGACTTGTGGTTGATAAGCCACAGCATTTGTGCTCAGAACTGAAACGTTTTCAACTGTGAGTGCTACAGGCGTTTCTCCAGAAATTGCAAGGCATGCTGGGTGGATAAAAGTGAGGTGCCTGGAGGTCAAAGCAGCATATTAAATGCTCCGAAAAGATACAAAACAATTACAAAAAGGTACTTCAAACTGCTAAAAATGCACTCTGTGTAATAACAGAAGTCTCATTTTTCAGAGTCAGGAGTAACATCACGGTAAGCCGGCCGGCCAGAGGCCGAACCAGAGAGCGCTGGAGGGGATTTGAAAGTGATGGTTCAGTATAAATACTTTACCTCTTTTAGTTTGTGAAAGAAAGCAGAGTTAAAAGAAAGAGTAGAAATGGGCTTTCTCTTCGGTGTTCCACACATATTTTCATTACATAAATTAGGGCTTTAAATAAGAATGTTGCGTCATGTAATGGTTCCTATGTTAACCATCTTAATTCATGCTAACATTTGCTAATTAGCACGAAACACAAAGTACAGCTGAGGCTGATGGGAATGTCATTAGTTTTGGAAGGATTTGGTCATTAATCAAAGTATTGGATTGATTGAAATTTTGATCTGATGATGCAAGCTTAAAGTCAGAGAATTGTCAAAAACATGACAGTTCATCCTCTGGGTAACATGAATCTGTAAAACAGATTTTAAATCTGTCCGTCCAGTGATACTTGAGACATTTCCTTCAAAACCCCAAAGAGGAAAGGACAAGAGATCATGGAGCTCAGTAGGATTCACCCTCTGAGAACCATGAATGTCTGGACAAAAGGTTGCGTTGTGTTGAACATTCCTCAGAATAAGTGAAGACTTTGACCTGCTGGTAACGGAGGAAACGTCACTTTAGTCGGTAGGATTTTTCCTCTGGGGAGCATGAATACACTGTCTGTCATGGCGATCCCTCCATTAGTTGTCAATATAGTAGCACCCGATGGGAAACGCCAACTTGTGACTTTGGCGTGTTTTCTAAAACCACCCAAAGACATATGCCGCTATGACAAAACATTGTAGAAAATGTTGTGAAATATGTAACAAAACATTTAGTTAATTACATTCCTAAATACATGTCACTGTAATCAGTTACATTTATTGAGAAAAAAAATTACAAAGGGGTTACATCCAAATATATTCTTTCCAGTAAAACGATTTTATTTGGAATATAACTAAGAATCAATAATAATCAATTACGCAGCTCTGTCCCAACCTATATTCAAATGTATATTGGATAACATTTAACAACAGTTTGAGGTTCATCAGCGTTGACTTTTGTTGTGAGGTTTACACTGCCCGGTTTAAAACATCCGTTATGAAAATAACCAAATACGTTACATTACTTTGATGACGTAATTAAAACAATGACGTTACTTATTACATTTTCATCTGATACCTCTTACATTCATAGAGTAACCTTTACAACACGACACAGCAGCAGAGCTGAAGCAGCGTCTGACGCTACAACTATGTGAGTTCATGAGAAACTGCCTGGTAGCTTGAAAGAGTCATTAATGGTAATTGTGAGCAGAGGGCTGCAGGGAGTCATACTGGAAACACTTCCTGTGAAGTCGAGGCCACGGGCTTGAGTTATTGTGTTAGCTGGCTCACTGACTGAAGGGAAAGACCCTGCAGGCAATCCTGAGCAGGGGCAACCTCTTCAACAATCAAATACATGCCTGCACTAATATTTCCACGCATGCATAATGCAATAGCTAAATTTAATAACAAGAGAAAACAGAATGGCAAGTAGAGACCCATCTTCATAAGGATAACGGTCCACTGCTACTGGAAATAATGTCTTCACTGTTGACTGACCCCATCACCTTCCCATTATCCTCACATCACTGTTACATAATCTGTCAAACCAAAAAAACGTGCACTCATCCAGAACTAAAACACATCTCTCTGATAATACCGGACAACAAACTTAACTTCACCTGCAAAATCTGTGTATAAGAACATTTTATTTTTAGTCTGCACAGCAACGTTAAGTCGTTTCTGATGGTTGCAATATTATCACTTTTTTTCCTTGATTTGTTTGCAGTTTTGTAGAATCCAATCTCTCCTTGCACACCAGTGAAGTGTGATAAAACTATACTAAATATTCAAAAATATACACTTGGGTACAACAAACCACATTTTAGTCAAGCCCTCTCAGTTTAGGGCTTTGGGCTGTCGATGCTGCAACCCAATACTGGGAAAAGAAGATCAATACCACTCTCAAGTCTAAGAGTGGTATCAATCTTCTCATCTCACTCTCAGCAAAAAAACAAACAAGTGTATTCCCCAAAACATCAAACTATGTCTTTAACAATCCCACCAGGCATACTGTATATTTATGTGATGTGACATATTATGCAGCTGCATAAAGTTGCAAAAGGAACTCAAGAAGATGACACTGTGGGTATAGTAATAGCTGCCTGTTAGTGCCATTAGAAGCAAAATGGTGTTTAAATGGTGTGAAGCAGAGGGAACGCTCTCTAATCGGACGTTACTGTAGGTACTAAAGTCCGACAGCTGCTAAGAAAAATCTGAATGTGAGAAAATATTCAGAAGACCAGAGCAAAACAGAACTAAATGCAATCGACCTCAAAGTTGTCTTCCACAAATTACTGCCTAAATCATCTCATTTGCTGACTGAGGCGATTACTGGATCCAATTTACACGCTGGGAAAAGCAGGAAAGATGAGACTTTCAGCCGCCAGAAAGCCATTACGCTGTATCCTCTGGACATTATGTTTGCATCCACCACAGAGTCACGTGTCGGGCCGAGGGGAGAACAACTTGCAATCGTGTCCTTACACTAAGAATGCAGAAAAGTTACATTTAATATGAGCCTTGCAATGCAATATCTGATAATACATACTAATGTCATGCATGTGACATATTGTTTGGTGATTGTTTAGGATAATGGATCATAATATTACAATGTCGCTCTGGTTTATTTCTTTCAATCACTATCATAAAACACCTAAAACTGTGCAATACCCCATCATTACACAATATGAGCACATTTACAGTCCACAGCTTTCATTAGCATTGATTCACATACCCGGATAGAGCTTTTGGTCAGATCTGAAATGAATAACTCTATTTTTTTTAAAGAAAGAATGTCTGGATGAGCTCTGTGTGCTACATTGTAGTGGTCTGGTTCTCATCCTCTCCGTAGTGGGACTCGGATCAAGAGTGCTGAAGCAAGACGGCTACAGCCTCGCTGCTCAGTGAAGCCGTTCTCACGGGCACACGGAGCTCAGAGATGAATGCGAACATCAGCTTGCTCACGGGACTATAGGAACTTGCAGATGTGTAGAATGTTAACAACTGAAAACAGGCTGTGAAAATGTCAACGTAATGTTTTCGAAATGAACATGCTGAATTGAAGAGGACTTGAAACTAACGATTGAGACCACAAACTCACGTTTACAATATTTATTGGGGTAATAAATCAAGTGAGAATTAGGGTAAATTTCTCATAGACTTCTATACAATCAGACTGCAACCAGAGGAGTCGCCCCCTGCTGGCCAGTAGAGAAAATGCCAGTTCAAGACACTTCCGCATCGGCTTCACTTTTCAGACCCGGAGGTTGCCGCCTGGTCATAAACCAAAATAATGGACAAATTGAAATGTCGACCTGATGATGGAGCCAGATGAAAAGGTCAGGGGATGAAAGTTTGTACAGTTCATCACTGTGGAACATGAGTGTGTGCACCTAATGTCATCGCAACCCATTCAACAGTAAATAAAACAGCAAAATGCTGAATGAAGGAAATTTCAGTAGAATTTTTCTTGCTCTCGGCTAGCGTGGCTCCAGAAGGGGGAGACGTGTGTTTGGTGAAGGCAATTGATAAGTAAACACATGGATTTATTTTGACATGAATAATTTTACTAGTTGAAGAAAAGACTTCCACAGTCTCGCAGGAGTTTTTCTGGTAGTAGAGATAAGCTTTTGCATTCGATGATATATTTTTTTGTAATCATATACAGCCTCAGATCTTTGCTCCCAATAACGTAGAGCCACACTAATAATATTCACACTCCGTAACATAAAACCAACAACACTGTTTTCATTACATTTCTTGACGCCTAAAGGTGCGAGAATAAACGGCAATTCAGGAGACTCCGTATCAAATATACAGTTTTAAAGACACGATATTTTTTTTACTTAGCAGGGAGCTCTAATTTCCAATTTCCTGTTAAACAAGTCTCTCTCTCCTGCTTCGGAAGAATAACAAGTTAAATCCATTGGTATTTGACCCCCTTTATTGGGCACTCATTGAAATATTTCGAAATTCAAAATGTCAAACCTAAAGTGTTATTGGAGATCATAACAATACTTTCTTTTCTTTTTTTTACTTGTGACATTTTTCTAAAATTTTCATTTTCAGGTAGAAAATGAAGGTAAATAAAGTTGTCATATTTGGTTCCTTGCCTGTTTGTGGTAAAATATATATATATATATACAAAAACAAGAACAAAAATCACAACAGTGCCAAAGGCTGATGATGCTTCTAGATTTAGCAGTATTTCACATGGTAATTCACATTAAAAGTACAACAAAATAGCACTATTGCACAATGTTGTAAACCCTTCTTTCCCTCTTTACAGCTCTTCTCCTGCACGAGACATCCAGTCTTTTGCTGTTGCTTTTGTCTGAGTTGCGTGGGTCCTTCTGTAGCTTCAGGCTTCTCACTGACGTTATGGAAAGTGGGTGTGTCTCTCTGCTCCGATCACTGTGTTCGGGTGATTTTCAACCGACGTTAGTGTTAGTGTAACATATTTGTAGCAGAAGGGAGCTTTATTCGCTGGATCTCGGCGCATCCCGTTGACTACAAGCTAATTACGGTGGACGAGCATCCTATAAAGGTGACGGGATTCCATTGGTTCCCTCCCTGACGTCAAACGCGTGTTCCGGTTTGCGGGACTTCCGCCATGGTCATAGACGCTCTTGGGCCCCCCTCCTCCTGCACAGGAGATTCACCTGTAGATCGGTGTTGCCGGCGGTGACATCATCATATGGCCTCCCGCCTCTTTCTGGAGCAGATTGGAATTCTTGCCTGATTGAGGACTGTTGGCTGGGTTCGGGCGGAACGCTGCCACCAAGTGTGTACCGCTTGCCGGCTCAACTCGGAAGCGCTGCTGTTTTGCCTACGCCGTGTTTTGTATACGCCGCTGTTTAGCGACTGGCGTTGACCTACGTTGGGTTGCACATAGGTGACTGCTTCGGCTGTGTCGGCCCTCTGCGTTGGCCTACAGGACCGGACGCGGAGCTGAACCAGCACGGCGCTCCCGTTTCGTGTGGGTGACGCGATCAGCCTTGTTTTTACAGAACTACTTCTTTTAGTGAGCCCTTTTACTGTGTGTTTTATATTAGGTTATCCCTGGTCTCAGTTGTCTTTGGTTTCTTATTTGTCTTTTGTTTCTCCGTTGTCTTTTGGCTGATTTTGTCTTTTGTTTGGAGAACCAGAGCCTGGGGTTAATTGTTTCTTGTGCGTTTGTAGGTGCGGCTAGACCAAGGTGGTGGGAGTGGTGCCTCCGGGTGTTGGGGTCTCCCTTCGTGTGGTGTGTTTTAGCGTACCCCTGGTCCAGGACACTCACGTGTGGCTGTGCATGCATGTGTTGTGAGTGTACACGTGTGATCGGAGTGCTTTCTTTTCTTTTCGGGTCCCTCATCTGTGCGGGTCCACCTCGCTTGCCCCTGGTCAGTCCTAGCCCTACACTCCTTTTTTATTAACGGCTATTTAATTAGTAGAGTGTATTTAATAGTATTATTGAACATTGTGATTACAATAAAGATTATTCATTGTACTGTAACCACGTCTCTGCCTAATTACTTACAAGGAACCTGAGTGCCCTCCGAGTCTGGAAGACTGTGGGCACAAATCTAATCTTGCCACATAATTTTTTTCCCGCTGTCCCCATTTCATGCACAGCTATCGTCCTGTCACAGACTTGGTGACTCCCTTCTCAACAATTGAGTAAAAGTTCGCTTCATTTACGTTGGCAATCATTAGCTGCGCAGATTTCCTCAATGATACCAGAGCTTATGAGTCTAAGTTATCAGTAATAGAGAAGAAAAATATGTCCAGAAAAGGAGTGAAATACCTGTCCCAGAAGCAAATAGAAGAGCTTCTTTTCATGGAAAGCAGTGATGAAGATGTTGATGATGTGGAAGCAGAAGTGATGTATGACAGTGACAGTGATAAAGACTACATAGCGAATGATGATGCTGATGATGAGGAGAACCGTACTTGTAATTTTCATGGGAATACATATGGTAAAAAAATGATGTTTTGTCTGCTTATCATTTTTCCCCTCTCAAAAAAAAAACATTTTTGATTTATCTCTCCCAGTTGTGAGTGATGCAGGGAGACTGTGCCTTTACCATATGTCCCAGGAACGGGTGGGCTGAAGAACAAGTTCCTAGCTCTATTATTTTCTTTTAATTCATTTTTCATTAACGATTCCCTAATTTTTCGCTCAATTTTGAGCCTTTTTTTTAGGGGGAGACATTGCGTCTGACTACCACAGGGAGGTAATAGCGGGTGGTGAAGGGAGAAAGAGGTGGGAGGCCCTTAAAATGCAACCGGAGTACATGGGATACATGTTTTTCTTCAGGCATCAAGACCGGCCTCTATGCATTGATGTGCACGCCCATCTGTGCAGTTGCCACCCAACTATAGACACAGAATGATGAATCATTCTGTAAAAAACTGGGCCAGCCACTGGGTACTGTTGAACTGTACCAGTGGCTGGCCAGCCCACATGCTGCCCATTGCTGACAGACTGAACTTCCATTGTTATACATTGCCATTCAAATAACTCGCCATAACAAAAACAACTGAAATTATCTAAACAATGTTGCATTAACAGGTGGTTAGGGTAAAATAAAAGCAGACTAATTATGATTCCTCCTGATTCGGATGGATACACTGGGACCCTAATCTCGGAGTGTTACAGGGGCAGGGATAAACACCCTGTATATTGTGCCTTTGAATTTGATCTAAATCCATTACCACCAGATGCCATTGAATTTCAAAATACGCCAAAAGCACAATGCCAAACGTGCAAAGTGAGTTTTCCTCTGCAGATTTTAGCCCTTCATGTTCAGGAGTGCATGGATTCTGAGTTGGCAGCAGAGGATATTGAGGTAAATGTAGCTATGAAATGTATGGGATGTTGCATTGTGCAAGTAAGTGGATGCTCAGTCAACAGAGTCCCCATCGGGTGGAGGTCGGGCAGCTCTAAAAAAAGAGCAGACTTTCAAACAGGAGACAGATTTTTGTGTTCTGAAACCGGAAGTCAACGTTGACTAATTATCACGTAACTTCCATAAATAACCTTAAAGCTTGGGGCTCCTTGATACAATATCAATCATCAAATGTATGACCCCCCCCCCTCTGCTACGAGGGTACTGAAACACAAAGGTTTTCTCTTGTAAATATAATAAGTGGAATAAGTCAAACAAGCAATGTATGCATTTAGAAAGAGTTCATTTTGACAATCCAAACAATGACAATTAGAAAATATCAAACAAAGAATGGTACGGCGATGTCCTGGACTTCCCCAACATTTTGCAGAGATCTCGGATCAGGTGACTTTCGAAATCTCGACCGTGATCCAAATGTATCCTTGCTGGGAGTCCATAGCGTTTGAAGTACCGCTCACATAGAATTTTTGCCACTGTTTCTGCTTTCTGGTCCTTGGCTGAAAAGGCTTGGGCGTATCGGGTAAAATGATCAGTTACCACTAGGACATTGGCCACTCCCTGGGAATCGGGTTCAAGAGACAAAAAGTCAATACACACTAGATCAAGGGGTCCTTTACTGGTTATGCTCTCTGAGGGAGGGTTTTACGTGCGACACATCTGCGACAGGTCTTGATGTACTGCTCCACCTCCGCTCCCATCTTATGCCAGTAAAACCGTCTCTGATTAGTTGCACTGTCTTTTCAACTCCCAGCGGTGCCTCCATTTTATGTAGCACCCCAACACTCTCTAGTAAATCTACATTACTTAGTTGAATAGGAATGATGGGGTTTGTTTCTGTAACGTAGCTTCACGACTGACCACAGATACCGGCTTTTGTGTTAAAATAAATAATTTTACTAACAAAATCCTTTCTGGGAACAAAACATACATGTAACATGAACCAAACTTTTTTTTCAATAACAATAATCGAAATAACAATCTTGCAAAGAGAACAAAGAGGAATGTTTTATATATGTTTAAAGAAAAAGTAGAAATTCTTACCCTGAAAAAGAGATCCAGAGAATCCTGAATAGAGCGAAGTGGGAGGGTTTGCTTGGTCACTACCTCTCCACATCTGCAAAACAACATGAAAGTATGAATGAACATGTGTTTTCTCCAGTCACCATCAGTTATTCTCAAATACATGATAAAAGACACATTGCAAGGACAAATTCAGGTGACCAAGCAGGAAACAGGCTTCACCCTTTGCAGGTGATGGTGTGCTGCACCTCAAACTCCATGTTGACTGCCACAAGGCAGGTGTAGATGCGGGAGGTGTCCGCCTCTTCAACAGGCTCTGCCTTGGCTGCTGATGATGTTTAAAGAGGTGGATTTTGAGGACTTCCTTGAATGAAGATAATGTGGGAGCCTGACGGATGTGGATGGCGAGGGCGTTCCAGAGGGTGGAGCAGCTGGGAAGGCCCAGTCACCCCAGGTCCAGCACTTAGTCCTGATGGTCTTCAGAGTGTTTGTACCAGCGGACCTGAGGCAACGGTTTGGGCGTGAAGGTAGGGAGGGGCCAGGTTGTTTAGGGCTTTGTAGGTGGTGAGTAATATTTTAAAATCTATCCTGTATTTGACTGGGAACTAGTGGAGGTTGCGTAGGTCCGGCAAAACAATTTGACACGAATGTCTCTCTTGAAAGAACGGATATATCACTTTCCTCATCTGATGGTTCATAATCGGTACCATTATAATCTGAGTTGACCTCAAGATGGTCTTCATCTTCAGACACATCATCCTCCATTTCACTGTCGTGATCAAGGATGTACTCCTAAGCCTCCAGGGCTGTCATCCTTTTGTTTCTGTTGCTCATGTTGTCCCACAGTAAGCTGCTGCGTTGTATGTATCTGCAGATGTAATGTTGGGAGTACTCCTAACTAAGCAACCATTGTGTATGTTTCGCCCCTCCCCTGCAGTGGTGCTCACAAAGTAGTGTTATTATGGTATGGATGACGGAGGGGTATTCAGTTGGTTCAATCTGCAGCCGCATATATACAGATACCACCAAATCGTACACTCCGTACCTTAACATTTAAATGTGTAATTAAATATTTCTGGTATTCTAGTAAAAAAGACCACCCAACCCTAACAAAAAACCTTATCTGTAGGTATTCGTGACATCAGAAATATTGAAACTTTACTTTACTTAACATTTTTTTTACAAGACTACATGCTCTTGAAAACAAACATTTTAGCATGGCATTATTTAACCCTTTATTGGGCACACCAAACATTTTATTTTTTTAAATCTCTGAATCCTTGTATAGTGTTATGAAACATGTTGGCAACATTAAAACAAAGTTCTAAGTTGTAGTGCCTTATCTTTAAAGAAAATGCACGAAATATGGCTTGTTGGATGCATAGGATGCATCAACTGTAGTACCGGTAGTATTTTCAAATATGGCGCTCACATTTTTCATGCTGTAATTTCACTGATTTCACTAAGTCCTCCACAAACCACATATATGGCATCACTTAGCACAACTATTCAACCGTACAATTTGTAAATTTCATCAACTTACCATGCTTAGTTTTGTTGTTTGGACTATAATTGTAGAGCGTCGAGTCGCATGACGATCTTTTCCGGACTTTAGAAAAAAGGTGTCTTCATAAGATACTGCAGTTTATCATTTTGGCTCATTAATATCTAACTAAATACATGCAATCAAGTAACATATGCTGCTTAAGTACAATTTTAAGGTACTTTTTCTTTACTTAATGTATCAGTTATTATTATATAAGTCACTATGTCTCGAGGGCAAACGTTGTACTCTATACTCCACTACATTTATTTGAAAGCTTTAATTCCTAAGGTCTTTGCATATTAGATGAAAAATAAATCAGCAATTGCAATTTTGGTTCTCAACTGGTCTGGCTCCGGGACCCACCATCATCCCTGAATGACAAGCCACGACCCAAATCGAGAAACATTCTCAACTTCTCAAATTAATTTAATGAAAACATGGTGCAGTTTTAACCTGAGATAGTACAGAATATGTACGCCAACACAAAAACAAGTTTAATGATTAATCAAAACAACCAGCTGGTGGTGATGCTAGAGAGGGAACTTTTCCCTTTTACACTCAATCAGCTGCCATTTGTTAAAGGCCTTTTGCCCAGGCAAAGGCCTTTAACAAATGTTATGTATAAATTCATCTGTCGAGTCAATGACTCTGAAAATGAGATCATCTTGGTTTTATCAAACATAAAGTATAGTACCACACGCAACCAGTCTCATCTGTGGAGACACTGGTACAGCTATCTATTTATAAAGCATTGACCGGTCTATGTATTTTAATTGTGCTTTCATGTATTTTATTCTATTTTATGTATTTTTGTATTATCTGGACCTTGAGTCTAATAAAGGTTTGATTGATGCAAACTCCACATCTCACAAGAAAGCTAGAGGAAAGTCCCTTTTCTATAGATTTCCGGTCCACGCTAGAAGATTAGATAACACGCTAGAGAAAAGTCCCATTTTCTCTAACGCTCTTAATTGTCCTCCAGTTCACTTGAAGAACTGAAGAACTCTACTTGGGAATCTTCTTCGTAAAGAGAGTCTTTTGGGCCTTTGGACCAATCTGATCTCCTTGAAGTTGATTGGCTATCTCTCTTTGCTGTGTCTGGACCAGGTTAATTTCAATGTTTGTCTGGTTCTCCTTTCGAATCTGAAGCGCCTCCTCCAACTGCGTTAATGTCTAGCTTATCGTTTCCCGTTGTATTTTGAAGTCTGTGTCTTTTGTGTCCCTGCCCCTGTGATTCGCTGCCCTGTCCCTGATTGTTTCCTGCTGTGTCCAATCACCTGAACCTTCCCCATGTATTTGAACCTTATTTGTCTCCTGCCCCAGTGTTGGTTTGTACTCTGTGTCTGCCTTGTTATACTGTGTGTTAGTCTGTTTAAGGGACATTCTTTAAAGAGACAGCCTTTAAAAAAGGATATCTCCTGTTAGGTGAAAGGTGAAAGATCAAGATTCTTTTCTTCTCTGCTGCGGTTCTTGTTGAGAATCGTGATTCAGCCCGATTCTCAAGCCAACAGGACACGTAAGGTGCACACCATTTGAAAACTCTGCATCTATCAGTGTGTAATTTGGGCAATTTGGGATATGTAATGCTTCATCTTAAATATCACGCTCAACCATAATGCAACCATGCCAACATGAAGCCCAATACTAAAGACAGAATCGAAGCGTAGAATTGATCCAGGGGTCAATAAAAAACCCATGTTGAGAGTCAAACACTGGCTTTTCAGATCTCCCCCTCCCCCATGAAGATACAGTGTTTACTCCAATATGTTGTTATTCACCAGCAAATTGGCCAACAACTCTTACCTCCC
The DNA here is from genome assembly GCF_910589615.1 of Taurulus bubalis. Classification (NCBI taxonomy): domain Eukaryota; kingdom Metazoa; phylum Chordata; class Actinopteri; order Perciformes; family Cottidae; genus Taurulus; species Taurulus bubalis. The sequence continues at coordinate 16,874,747 of NC_136605.1, forward strand.
TCAAACAGTGTAACAGACTCCAGCATGGCACCAAATAGAGTTAGGGTAAACTGCGGAGGGGGTGCCACATGGACACGGGTTTCCTCAGAGTGGCTCGCATCTGGTTCCAGTGGGTGACCCCCAACCCACTGACCTCACTGGCGATGATCACATGACTCTGCCACCATCACCCTCAGGGAGAGTTCCTGCAAACAACACAACATGGTTACACAACCAGCGGTGTAAGCATGAGTCAGCATCTTCTTAACAGCATGCTCATCCAGATCCAAATGGAATCAGTTTTAAACAAACACAACCTCAATCTCTCCCCTGCTTGCTCCTTGACATCGGCTGGCAAGCCACCTGTTCAGCTTCCTGCTAATTTGACACTTAGGGGAGATGATGGATGTGTGTTTGAGAGCCGCCTGACAAGACACTCTTCAGAGTCTCACCCTGTGCTATTGCAAGGCTAACCCCCTCATGGCCTTTGGCGATGCTCAGAAATATATTCACACTGAGTTGCAGGTGGAGGCATTTGAATACAGTGAGGGGACGGAAGAGCCAGCGGGGGTTTATTCTGTACGCGGGAAACATACTGATATAACGCGCCTCATGTCATAGCATGAGGGAAATAACAAGCTGGCAACATCCTGATTCTAACATCTGACTGAATCCACCAGGCTTCTAATCAGACGCCTTTGTCCTGCCGCAGAGTTACCTTTGATCTTCACACAATCCCAGCTCCCCTCTCCTCCTCTTAGCCTCATCTTCCTCAGCAGCCACAGAGAGTCCGGGGGTAAGGCGATCAGATCGCATTGCATATGTCGGAGAGCCTTTCGAATTGTCATTATTCATGAATTCTCAGCAGTGAGAATCTGAGCTCCACGTGCCTCAAGAGGCAGATCCCAGAGGAGCCGAGTTCAAAGCCATCAGCCGCAAACCGAGAACACAAACGTGTTTTTGCGTGTCAGAAATGTTTCATGACACAGTGGACAGGTTGAATCATCATGTGTAACCATGACAACTACAGAAACTACAGCGAGGAAAACACTACATGATCTGATTTTAAACCTTCTATTCACTCCCAGCCCTGCGGCGCCCATTATCGGACAAAGAAAAGAGACGAATAAGTCAAGTGACGTTACTTAAAGGATCTCCTGAACCACAATGTTGATTAACTTCATTTAAATTGCTGAATACAGTAAAGCCGTGTGGGAAGAGTTCTAGCCGAACAGAAAAAATGTAACTGACCGTTAAGTTTATGTAATTACATAAACCCCGTAGCCTCAACGTCACTTCAGGGCGGCGGCTGTAACGTTTTTCTAGATTGTTCATAACTTTTGTAACCATACGAGCTTATAGGAGTCTAATGAAGCATTAACAATCATTAATTGTGCTATATTAGTACCTGATGAATCCCAATGCGGCCAGACAGTTTTTTCCTACTAACTCGTTCCGTTTTTCGACTGCGGTGGCTTCCGTGGGCGTGGGAGGTTTCTTGGACTGCGTCACACGTCTTAAGCAAAATGTATGTGCATTTTAATACCCAGCATGCCCCAAACCAATGGTGTTTAGACATAAAGGTTAGAACTTTACATTTTTGAACCGAACAACACAGTTTTTGGACTAAAACTTCATGGTAACTCCTCAAGGCTTTGTTTTATTGTGATTTGTCTTGATTCTTTAGATAATTATCTTTACAAAGAGGGGTCTTACAACTCTGTAGGTTGTTGTTTAGGCCTTGGGGGCCTGCTCGAGAAGGCCTTTTTGGATCAATCTTGATCTTATGCTCAGATCATGCTAGATGTTTATAGTTATGATCAAAATATGGTATAAAAGTTTCATTTTTGGAAATATACATTTTATTCTAAATAAAATTCTGAAAAAGTCAATATAAATGAACACAAGTATTATAACTCATTTGGGTGTCATACGACTACTTGAGGAATGGGTACAGGGAACCCAAGAGCCCCCGAATTCTCTGGGGTGCAAAAGATATAATGGATCTATATCCCTTGAATGATACGCCTCTTCACCAACAGAAAACCGAAATGAAGATCAACATCAGCTTCAACTTCCGATCGTTTTTTGATGCTAGTTCCCCAAAAAACGTTCCATCTTAATCGTGCCCATATTGCTACCCATTCCCTCTACTTTGACCCCAAAACCTGCTCGATGTAGCTGCAGGGCTCTCAAGTTTTTAAGACAAAATACCCAAAAAACCCAACTTGCTAAGTAAAAAAAGGGAATAAGCACATTTTTCCAAAAGGTCAAACTATTCTTTTCAGGTTTTGTTCGGTCCGCTTTCTGACAACGATCAGGATTTGCCCGCTCACAGGAGCTCGGTTGTTTTAGACCTTTTCTTCGATTTCAGCCTCAAAATACAAACGCATTACAAGAAGGTGCAGATAAAGGCAGGTCACACACAGTTGGGTGGTGCTACAGCCGAAAACATACAGGGCTCTTTCACTAGTGAAAAGATGTCAAACAGAGCTGATAGTTTCCGTTCGTCGTTCTCTTTCTCCTCCTCCCGTCCTCCAGTCACCTCCCACCACAGTAAAGTAACATCTAATTTAGCAAAGTACATTTTCACACATTTATTGCAGCTAATTGTAAGAAAGTAGAGTACACCTTGAGCAAGAGAGAGCGCTCAAGACTGTGGTCGTAACGGTTCCTTCTTACATGCAGAGGAGGTGACCGGACCGAAGGTCAGTGAGTAGCAGGGTCTAATAAGTATCATTACTGTAACTGCTGCTTTGATGATCATCCACCAGCTCAGATTGCGGTCTTTTGTCCAGCCTCATTGCAGGCCATGATGTGATATATACGATTCCTCTTAATTAGAGCCTATGCATGAAATAATGAGCTACTTGGTTGGGTGCCCTATCAGCACTTCTCTCAGAGGGTTTGACATTTACTGAAGTCCCTCTACGTCGAGGTAAGTGTGCACACTCCATCTTCCTCTCAGCGGGTTCTCTGCACAGCCTGAGCTCAGTCTCAAATGCCCCACCGGTCCCAGTCTGGTTCAGCCAATAATGTGGGCGGTGAAAATGAGAAAGACACAGAGAAACAAGTAGAGAACGAGTGGAGGGCGGGGCAGTGGTGGTTGAGATTACAGATGACAGATGGTGATGAGCAGGGAGGGGATTAGAGTGGCAGGTTGAATGCAGGCAGCCAGGAGGAAAATTCAAAGTTAATCCCGCCAGTATCTGCACCTCTTATGCCCGCAGATAAATCATAAATATATTCTATTCTGTTCTATTTGAAACACACCATTGAACAATGGTACCTGATTTCTGATGTTCAGTCGGAGGATGATGACATCCTCTGAAATGTTAATAAAAAGGCTCAAGACAGCTCAGCTTCAATACTATTCAACAGTCACATTGAAGCCAGCACAAGTCAGACTGCTACGTGATGCGTTTTTAAACTGCCTGCATGTCATTTTGGCAGGATGTTTTTCCCGTATGTGGTTAACAAGCAGCCGGGTGTTGTAGCCATATGGGCAAGGTGCCTTGTGATGCAGTTTGTCCAAACAAACCTGGCAGTATTTCATTTGTCGGTGAAGTCCTCTGATTTCTCATCTGAAATGCTGAGTTTTTAGCCAAAAAAAAATACAGAGATATTGAGTTATGTTGACTTTTTTGGGGCTCCAACCAAAGAGGCGGCAGCAAGCCGTAAACCCAAAGTCCATCTTTCAGAAACCAGCGTGGGAAATCACAGCTGCAACACGTGTGTCTTCAGCCGGAGGTTGTTAGCACGCTCTGAAACAGCCCTCCAGTGAGCGTCGGAGCTCATTTTATTTTTTGTGTACAAACCAATACATGTGTGAATTATTCTCTGTGCTGAGCTCCAATCTGTGCTCACAGCGCAAACAGGCCACATCTCACGCTGGTGTGTATTTACTGTACGCTGCGCTTGCGGCCATATGTTGCGGCTGATCGACTGTACACTCGGCTCCGCTCTGTCTTTGGCTGCAGTAACTCACATTTAACAGCCGCGGGTGGGAGAAGCCGCGGAGGACGTGATTGCTCTGTCCACCTGCGTCTCCTTTCCTTCACATGTCATGATGGAAAGTCACAGATGTGTGGTGCAAATGCTCCTCCTCCTCCATCTCCACTCTGATTTGTTCTTTTTCAATCCTCGTCTCTCACTCTCAGTGGGTTACAGATCGTCTCCCTCCTGCTCACGCGCCGCTCTTACAAGGTCTTATTCCTTCCGGGTTTCATTCCCAGTTGCTCCCCGAATGTTAATCAAGTGAATGAAAGTCACTGATGACTAAAATTTAGTGCAAATAATGATGGTATTGACGATAAAAGATGATAAGGATCATGATTATGTGATAAAATAAATATAGTATCGGTGACTTCATCAGGATTCCTTTTAGCCTGTCGCCATGCGCTCAAGGACATTTATGTCGCCATGTTTGTAAAATGCATAGATTTGGGTATATTTAATGCTTTTATTAGTTTATTAGTTTTTATTAACAGTCAGCAGCATAGTTTATGTTTCGAGCCTCAAGTTCGGCAATTGTCATTTTTAATTTTTTGCAAACAAAAAGTGACACAAGAAGCTGGAGCTAATAATAATAATACTACTAATAACTTTATTTATATAGCACCTTATAAAACAAAGTTTACAAAGTGCTCTACAGAGAATCAAAGAATAGACATAACTTAAATACCAGGAAACAAAAAGGACCATACCATAAAGACAATGAATACAACAAAACCAAACAAATAACCAAAAAGAGCAAATGGAATAGAAAACAAACAAATAAATAAAATATACAAACAAAACCAGGGGAACAAAAGAACTGCATAATAGATCATAAAAGAACGACATCACTTAAAAGCAATTCTATAACAACCAAACGCTGACTAAGACTTCTTTCCAGGATGTCATCTTTCAACCAAGAATACAAGACAAAGTGTTAAATACAATGAGAGACTCGAGTCAGATTCAACCAGATGTAACTGTAATTTAAATATATCAACCTGAATTAACCCTGCCAGAACTATCAGCTGAACTCAGGCAAAAGTCAAACGTCATAAGCGTCAAACAAATGGGTGTCTGCATGAACTCTGTTCCTCTGGGTCCACACACACACACACACACACACACACACACACACACACACACACACACACACACACACACACACGAGAGGAGATAAATGGCAAACGTCCCAGATCTCAGAGCTCAGATCCGCCTCCGCCACCACTGGGATTATCATCTTGAATGATATTTGATGAGAGCCACCGAAGCAGAAATCCATGCAGCCGCATCACCAGACCCCGAGCTGCACCTCTGCACTTTGTGACAAGCGTCATGTGTGATTTATGACTTGGTTATGAGAGAACACAGCGGTCAGCTGGATAAAGGTTACGGATCAAAATGAGTTCGCCATGAGTCCTATTGACACGGGAAGACACGGCTTCAGTTATTGCATCTGGTGACATTGACTGACATGTGAATGGAATTAATAACAAAAATGTTTTTTCTTCTCTCCACTTAGGTCACGTGTGGATGTGCTGATAAATTGCACTTAAGGGAGCGACAGTGTGAAGACCTTCATTTATATTTTCGTTGCAGACTTCTTGGGGTCCAGCAGCTGCCGTCGACGGTTTACATTGTTTTTCATGTCAGAAACACACCCTGAAGGGTTTTTAAAAAAATATGAAAATCACGTAACAAAATTAGCAACAAAGAATCTTTGGTGCATGATAAGCAGCTTACTGTATTTCCATTTCATCCCCTTTTTAATATTGACTTTCTATCACTGTAAAGCATATTCTAAACTTGCCACGAGAAGACCTTTTAAGTCTAAAATGTATGTTCTTGCTTTTGCACTGGAACAGAACAATCTTTAAGTATTACATCAAAATAAAGGGAAATCAGTAAAACCCCCAAACAAACCTTAACAATGTATAGTATAATTTGATGGTGTTGGCCACATGGGGGAAGCCATGAAGCCAACATATTATCACTTTATTTCACAATATCAAATATCATGCCGAACAACTGCAGACACAAAGCACTGTGTGTTTGGAGTCGTATTTCTAACTCCTGAAGACTCTTTAGTGCAGTATTCCCTCTCCTTTTATCTCTAATCCCGTTTCACCCCTGAGGGAAATATCCTGCTCTTCAGCTGCTAAATGCTCCATCTTCACCAGATAGCTGCTTACTTTGTCTGGGTGCCATTTCCAGCTGGACAGGACCGACAGGTCCAGTTGGATTATAGCCGTTCTTTTCATGGAAAACAGCTGCCTGCTGCGGCTGCAGACACGGCTGATGAGAGCAGCGAGAGTGATTCAAAGTGTTGGGCCGTAAAACCCAAATATTGAGCATTTATGCGTTTGAAAAAAGAAAAATAACGCGCTCATTATTTTTTTATGCGTTCCTTTAATGGGGCATTCTGCTCACGGTGGCGCTTCCCTCTCACTGGACTGTGGTTCCTCTTTATGGACTCGATGGCACTCTGACAAACACGCTGTGCCTTGAAGGCACGCGGACCAAGTGAGAGGAGGCTTTTATGCACCAGCATTCACTCCAGTAACCCCGGCTCCAGAGAAATAACCAGGCTCACTCCTCTGGGCGTCACCCACTGCTAACAAGAGTCACACACCGGAGGTGTTGAGCCTCGTGTTGCACACAGCAAAACAGAGATTTATGGGTGCTATCGATGATTAGGGCGAGGACTCCTTTTTTTTAGTGTTGTTTCCAGAAAGCCTTTCCAAAGCAGTTTGCCACTGCAGAGTCTCAAATCAACGTCAACCCAGCAGGACACATTTCCCTCTTGACTGATGCTGATTTATGTCTTTGCATAAGTCAAACATCTCCTCGACGGAGTGCACGTGAGCGGAGGAGCAGTTGTCAGGCGGTGTGGCCCACAGGTCGGAATCAACATGACTGAGGTGCTGCGTGATGACTGGAGGCGTGGCATCATTCATGGTGACATAAAGACCGCGTTACCATCCGCTACTGCACAGTCAGCAGCGCTACAACTCAGCACGGGCGACCCGGGGCGATGGGGCTGCCAATAGACAATTAATCTCTCCTTAATGAACAATATCAATAATGTAGAAGATCGCTAAGTAATCAGACAACAATGTGCATCATGCAGCGACAAAAAGTAAGAAGTCAACTGGAGATGCACCAAACTTTCTCTACTGTCCAATTCTGCAAATTGGGCTGATTGTTTATTTTTGAACTCCCCATAGAGGCTGTTAAATTACCTCTAGATGAAAAGTACACAGGTCATATAACAAAGACAATGCTGATGGAGGTGTCTGTGCATGAGCATGCAAGTCATATTTCTAATGTTGGTCAAAAGCCACTGCAGCAGCGTCCTAATTTCTGCTGATCCCATAATCTCCCAAATATCAGACTGAGGGAACATGAATTTGCAGCGTTTTGGCACAGGAGCTGAATAAGGCATCAGGTCCCGGTAGAGCCAGCACAAACTCATTTATAAAAAATAAAAAAAGCCTCATAATTTCAGCTGCAGCTGCAACTACACTCAGTTGAGCTGGAATTAGACCAAGATCAGAGACAAAATAATTCATCAGACTGCACCGTATCTGGGTCAGACTACCTGCATCCCCGGCCAAGAGGAAATTCTTCCCTGTGAAATTCTGGATAAATGGAATTTGAGAGGCATTTAGTTTTGGTGAGCCAAACAAGGCACTAAATCATTAAAGCCTCCAGTTCACACTAACCTCTAATGCACAGTCTCAGCATCTAATCACTGTTGGATCATTACTGTACATCGTTATATACGTGCACAGGCCTGGATGTCTGAAAGTAATGACGGTGATCTTTTTAGTGGAGTGTCAGTCGATGCTGTAGTTTCCATGTTATCCCCTTGGCCACCTCATCATCTCCTCTCTCTCAGGGGACACATATCTCACAAGCCAAGAGCTCTGCGATTGTCCCCGGCACCTTCACAACAGCAGGCAGTCTAGAATGTACATCTCAGCCCATAAAGCAATGGTGAGCTGTGGGACAACTGGGAGGTGTGGCAGGTCATAAAAGCCTGAGGCCAGCTGATGACAATGTGCTCACCAACGCGCCGGAACCTCATCAGGGTTTGTTTTACGAGGCATCACTTGCAGCACACACACACACACACACACACACACACACACACACACACACACACACACACACACACACACACACACACACACACACACACACACACACACAGAAGTACAGAAGAGGCTCAAGGTGCTACGGCATGCAGAGGTATAGACATGTGTATATTTTGCAGATGGTAAGTGGTGCTCCAGAAAGTTCTGGATCAATGGCTGTCGACAGGCCGGCGTCACACATTTGCTCATGCACACAAAAATGTATGACACAGTGTACACACACACTTACAAGGCCACCGTGTATCCTTTGTGCTAATTATATGCAGCAGGTAAACATCCGATAATTTGTGTCTCTGTCGAGAGGAAGCAGGATCTATTTTAAAATCTCAGCATGCTACAAACAACGGTAAAAGTATCTTTTGCATTAAAGATACCCTGAGGGGGCACAGGCTTATAATAACAAATGATCACACCAAACACAGTTACAAAACGGTTGACAAAATCTAATGGATGGGAAGAAACAAATATTGTGGTTTGAGTGACATCTTGCTAAAAAAAAATGTCACACTTAAATGTTGCACTCTTGTCGAGAGAAACCAGTTTCACATTGTTGTTTTTTTCTCCATTTACCAAACTGTAATTCAGCCCGGTAATGCATCCTCATCGGTAATGAAGATACACATGTTCCACTGTGTTTAATCACAGCAATATGGCTCGCATCACCGCTTGCAGTTAAAATGAGTGACTGCATTTGAATTTATCGAACGCTTTCTCTGCAGGAGATGAGTCATTACAGTATCTTCTCCCTGTATCACCTCTTTAAGCACTGCGGCGTCGTGCCATTAACATGCTCAGAAGACGATGCTCAAAGGCCCTGGATTTGCATGTGCGGTGTACATGTGACCAGCCACATATCACCATCACCCCCACGGTGGACCCCGCCCGTAATTAGGACCCAAATGGCTTTCCAGTGACTAATTATTAATGCAGCCAATATGAGACAGCTGCTTATACATACTGACGCAGGTTGGGTCCTGCAGACGAGCACTGCATTAACGATCCACTAGAGGGGGGAAAGGTGAGGAGGAGAAGAGGAAGATGATATGATGACATGTCCTTGTGTACAGTAGGACGTCTTTGTGGCCCGGAGATGACTGTGATAAATCGTCTCAATAATACGGACGCGCCTCGGGTAAAGGAGCGGGGAGAAGAAATATATTTATTTCAGGTGTCCTCATAGTGTATGTCGAAAAAAGTATCAGATGAGATTGTGACCATCGGCTGTTTAAAAAGAAGGTTTTACTGAGGATGTTGTCTCTGTGATGTATAGCTCCACTGAGAGGCAAAAGTAAAACATGATCAATAAAAGCAACACCAATGATGCAAAAAGCTAAAACAATTGCAACAAACAGGAAAATGTGTTGCATTTTATTTGTTTAGCTCAAATTGGCTTTTAAGTACATGACATTAAAGTGTAATTGTCATGTGCATGATGAAGGTCAATCTGCATTTTAATTGCAGAATGACAGAAAGGTTGTTTATTAATTATGTTTCACTAACTCTGTGATGTAGGAAGGAAGAGGGAGAGGCAACCTGGGATTGTATTGCGGCACAACACTAAATCTGTTTGTAATGAAAATGAATAATTAATAATGACATGTCAGAGGGGCTTGACTGTAACTAAAGCAGCCCTGATGCATTAGCGATGTACTTCCAGCTCACTTTTAACCTCTGCTCACTTTTCCATCTTTTTATCTCACTTTTCCAACTTTTTTTCCCTCACTGTCCAGCTTTTCTATGATCAACTTAATTCATTGTATTACAGCCCCCGGAGAGCTTGAGCCTCATCATTTTCAAAATGTATATAGATTCACATAAAATGCAATGCCTGATGAAATTACAGATAAAACATGCAGAAGCGTCTTTTTTATCAGCGAATACCATATTCTAGTGTGCATGCACTTTACACCATGCATCTATTTGTTTTTTTGTCTTTTTGATTTTATCAGAATTTACAGTTACCTATTGTCACTCCTATTTATGGACTTCAGCCAATCATGCAGCAACCACCAACCCTCCCAGAACAAGCTGCATTATTGCTGTCAGACTCTGAGGTTCGATGTTCTGCTGGTGGTCACTGGAGAGAGGGTCATTATGCGCACCCTTTATTTTAGTTTTGAATGCAGCATGTGTACCTTAGGAGGGGATATGGAAGATTGTACTCCCCAACCTTGACCTTGGGTCACGCAAAAGATGAGGACAAATGTGCTCACACTTTTTTTACAGCTGAGTTGGTTTACGGCCTGACCTCACGCAGCATTACATGCTTGGGTCACCGCACTTTGCTGCATTGTGGGAATATTTAAGGGGACAAACTATTGACTAAATGTAACACAGTGAGATATCAGACAGTTGAACAACCAGAGATGAGTCATAAAGTCAGTGAAGTGACTCAGTCATGTCATTTGAACCACTGAGCGTGTGAACTTTACATTTGTTATTTCAAACAAAAGGCTGCTTTAATGCAAAGTGTAGAAGCTTCTATTACTTCCACTCATCCTATATCACACACATTATAGAGAGATCATGTGGCGGTTCAAGGGTGGAGAGATGATTCACGTCAGTTTGACGTCGTAGTCGTGTCAACAGTGTTTCTGCGTATTCCCCAAAGGAGACAAGCATGAGGATAATATGCATGAAGTCTTTAACACGAGGGAATCTGCTCACCCAAACGTCTCAGAACATGAAGTGAATCCCACCTTCAATGATGGAGGACTGGCGTTACAACCCAGCATGACCTCTGAGCCTCTCAGACACCCAGAGGTGTCCCTCAGAAGTGTCGCCTTCATAACTCGGTGTGTCGATACGCTTCTCACTGGGATCCACTCACAGGACTCACCAGATGAAATCTTTCCAACTTCCCAGAAAACAATATGTCCCTCAATAACGCTGTCAGGAATTATTCATCGCCACGAGGCCCTGGCAGGCGACCAGCCTCCGATCTTTACTTATAGATCTGCTTGTTATTAAAAAAACACATCTCGCGTCGGAGGAACCGTCGCTCAGAGACGACTTGAAGTATGAGAGAGAAAGCAATTAGTCGCGCTAAATTAGTCTGAGCTTCTAAAGGCAGAAAAAAAACTAATGAGAATGAGAATGACTGCTTGAGTCAAGACACCGGAAGCATTAAATATTTAGTGGAAATTATTGACATGGGCTTTGAAAGCTAACACACAAGTAGATTCTTTCTTTTTAAGCGAAAAAAACAAATACAAATACTGGTTTTGCCCCAGAACTGTAATTTTGTCATCTATTTGTGACACTAAAGCTCTCCACTGACACTAATGCAAGTGTGTGAGGCTAAAAAGCTCTTAGTGGGGAAAACTGTTGAACACATTTCTAAGAAAAACAAATTACACGAGTGGAAAAAAAAGTTTTTTCTCACTCAGACAAATTGTGGCTGCACACATAAAGCAAATAATATACTGGCGTCCCTAGATAATTATACTTTAAATCTCTATTTCTGGAACTGTTACAAGTTGTGTGAGTGCATGAGTGACATTAATGGATTGAGCTCTCAGGCTGCTTTATTTAGGAGGTCAAGAGGGGAGAAGATGGACGGCTCTAAAATGTGATCACGTCGAGTAAAGCCGACCGGATGTCAGCAGAGAACATGTCGCTGCAGGCAACAAAACCACGTTAAGTGCAATATCATCTCTCAGCTATGCACACAGACCCCAGGCAGCCCGGACTTCCCAAATGGTTCAGGCAACCATTGCTGACACATAAATATGTTTTATGAGACAAGGATTAATCTCTAAATAGATTATCCCTGTGGTATGTTGGAATCCAGTTTGACGGCAGAGTTCAGCAGGCGGGAGCAGATTTGAAAGCCATCAGTCAAACATGCTGGATCCTCATGATCGAGTGTGTCTGCATCAGCTTTATGTTACCGTGCAGCTGATAAATAATCAGTGTGCTCTAGATGTCAACGTTCCTGAAAAGCACATTAGCAACCCGAAAGGTCATCCTGTCAGTTGGGTAGAGTAGGGTTGGATTAGTTCAACGGTGCCCAATCTGTTCTACAAATGTGATAATAGATCATTAAAAACAACAATAAATAGATGGAAATGAACACAACTCCTGGCCTGTTTTAAACGCTCACACATTTGAACAACTTGCATAAGTTCTCCTTAGTCTTTGGGTTAAAAAAGAGTAGTTTGACATTTTGCTTTCTCCAAGAGAAGATCACCACTCTCAACATCTGTAGGCTACAAATACAGGTACTTCTCTTAGCTTAGCATAAACACTGGAAACATGGAAACACTGGCCAACTTGACTGTCCAACTAAGAGCAGCTGCTCTGCTGCTGACCCTGCACTCAGAACTCCATTTGGAAAACATCACATCTAGCAGACAATGTTCACATGAATTAGTGTTACTCATTGTGAAAGGATAATGGACTTTTAGTGCACTGCCATTATGGCCAGCCTTTGTATTTCGCCATACCCTATTTAAGTGTTGGCCTTGATAGTACTGCAATCATCACATTGCAAATGCAAGAGGTGGAGCCTCACAGTGCAGCATTGTGCAACACCTACTGCAGTACTTTCAGAGGGCCAGCAGTTCCTCAATTGACTCTATGCTAAGTCCCGCCTCTTAAACTCAGACTGCCCAATCACAGCGGAGCATTGGACAGCTTTGGCCAGGGTCCAACAACCAACCCGCGCCACTTCATAGACTCTCATGCAATTGTTTCAGATTTTCTTCATTTTCAGGCTGGTTTTATGGATTTGAAACTTAAGTTTTAAACCTTGTGTAATAGTGATACTCGTTACCCGAAGAGGTTGGAAGGAGATGTACGTTTCTAGAAAACGTTTCTACATTTCTACGTAAAAACCTGTGGAGCAAACATTAGCAGAGTATGTTAGCATATCATTGACCAGCATTTGTGATCTGTAGGCAACCAACTGTTGAATTAGTTTGAAATCCTGGATTTTTCCTTCAAACAAAACATCTTGTCCGCTAGTTTTTTAATTTTTTTTTAAAAGATATGTAATATTACTTCGACACACACATGAATTAAAGGCATTTTAAATTAGTTTAAAGCAGGATTTTTTTTAATATATTGGTATTGCTAGTAATCACAGACGTATCGATATAGTATTGTTTAAAAAAAAAATCGCGATAGTAAGCTATATGGATATTTTTGCACAGCCCTACAATTAAGCAATCAGTCTCAGCAACACAACTCTACCCTAAGACCGGGGGGCTGTTTTGGGCATATAATGTATCTACAACCATTGTTAAGAATACAGACATTTATGTTTAATTTGTAACCACTGAAATTACTGTTCTGTGTGTCTCTACAAACATAATGACTATAACTTGCTCGAGGCAAAAACAATTGTCTGATTTGTATGTTTTAATTATATTGTTTTAAGTAAATAAGTTTTAATTTGATCTCTTTGAACATTGAAAACAATATTATCCCCACAGGGCAAAAGCATATTGTTCTGGATGTTCACATGTGGTTGAGATACAATTTCAGGGGATTTATTTCTAATGCAATCCCTGCCACTAGTATACAGTTTTCCTTGTGACCTTGAATAATGCCTTCCATCATCCACAGATGTACTAAAGATGACCAAAGAGTTCACTGATGACATTTTTCTGCTTATTGTAACTCATATGCTTCGGTTTGAGCAACCTGAATACAGAATATTGTTTGCCGCATCCTGCATTGCTCAAACAGCCAGGATTCAAAGTGATAATTAAACTGGGGTGTTTCTATGATTACAATCACAATAGCTGCCTCTTCTTTTTACTGTTCTGTTATACAAGCTTTTGGAAAAAACTAATTATGCTTTGATGAAGATAGTTTATAGTTTATGTGATTTATAACAGAAAGGTCTCTCTGCCTCAGAGTCATTCATTATCAGATAAAACAAAATATATATATGAAAGGGAAGACATGTTTAATCAGCGCAGTAATATCTTTAACAACCATTGAATGTTAAGAGATTTATTACTCCAGCGGCATGATCATTTTATTCAAGTGAAAGAAAGTTTTAAAAAATCCTTCACTTCAGTAAAAGTGTCCTAAATACCAATATAGTATTAGAATAAACTGGAATTAATTATAAACAAAATATAACAAAAATATAACAAATCAGTTGAACAATTTGAAAATTATATTAAAAACATTATATAATGTTGAATAAGTGTTGCGTTATTGAGTTGGAGGGAGAATGTCTCAGATAAAAATCATTTTACCCAACAAATTGGTTTCAAGTTGAAAAAATTGATATCTCTAAATTGTCAACTTTTCCGTGCAGAAAAGCATTAATGTTTATCTGGATGATGTTGCAGTTTTAGGATTACAGTTTATTTAGAGAAGGCTAACGCCTAAAAAGCGTTGGAAATGGCCTCAGTGCATCAGGGAGCATTTAATCCTTTACACAATTTTGAAGGATTTAAAAGCATCATTCACCTGAGATCTTTTTTTCTAAGTAATATTCTATTTGTTTCTTTTGCAAACGTTTGAAGCCATATTCTGAGCACCTTCAGTTTTTGGACAGCAGCCTGTGATGATAATGCTCACAATATTGATAATGATGCATGATAATAACAATATGCAATTTACCTCAACCCTCATAAAAGATTAGTAACGGATCCAAATAATTTTCTTGCAGTCTCCCTTCATCTTCAGATCACATTTGCCAGCTAAGCACTGACAGATGTGAGGAGATATGAATACACCGCATCATATTTACAGCAGTTTGGCTGTATATTCAATTTACAATTCAATTCAGTTTAATTTTTATAGCCCCAAACCACAAATACAAATTTGCCTCGGAGGGCTTTACAATCTGAACACATAACATCCCCGTCCGGGACCTCACATCGGATCAGGATGTGCTCACATGTGGAGGGCTGAAGCACGAAAACACGAGGCTTTCATGGCAGCATCCCTAAGAGAATCCCTCAGGCAGGGAGGAGGATGCAGCGGTGACAGCGGCTCATAACAAAAGGACCGGCGTCCCTGACCTTAGCAGCCACCGGCAGCATTGAGAGACACCAGAAGAAAAGGATCGAGACAAAAACACAGTAATGATAGAGAATACCAGGGTAAATAACAAAGTTCACTGAGGGTGTAAGCAGATGCAGGGCAGAGGAGATGGTGGGTGGTGGAACCCCAGAGGTTGCAGTTTATTTATATTTCCATATTCATGCCTCTCCACTTCGCCATCCCCCCTCCTCCTCTACTCTGCTCTCTCTCTCTCTCTCTCTCTCTCTCTCTCGAAGAAATAAAACCTGAGGCTTTCATGTGCAACATCAGCAGGCGGGTGAGCAGAGGTGCTTTCTGTCACTTTGACAGGAGTTACTATACAGTAGGAACATGGGAGGGCGATTATTCTGATACACAGCACACACAACCCTACTGGAGAAGCAATCCCATACATGAACATATCCAGTAATCCAGGGGCATTTGTTTCCACATGTGGAGGCGATAGAGGAACAGCGCTCACATTCATCAGAGGGGGTGGAAACAGGAAGAGGGTAAATCTTCCTGCTTCTCTTAACAAAACATGGCGTGAGCTGAGAAACACATTCATGTGCACCTCCTTCCTTATGGCTGTTAATGCTCTCACAGCAGGAGGCTGCTTGCCTTCTGTTATCCCTGTTGTTGTACTCACACTTAAACACACTCATCTACACGTATACCAGATGCATGAGGAGGGAATGCGGTATCGTGATACATGCAAGTTAGCAAGCACACACTTCTGAAAGTAGAAAAGTTGCCCGCAGCGTCTTCTCATAACCGCCCTCCCCTCAGGAATATTCTGCAGGTGTCTCATTGCTTTCTAACTCTCTCTTCTGTTGAGGATTTAGTGTCAAGTACATCTCTGGTGGAAGGTGAGTCGAGTTCTTCTCCATTGTCGCTAAAGCGGATATTCAAAAATATCTCAAACTTTCACTCAAACTTTTTAAAATGTTGTTACCTCGTGCTGTCGTTGGAGTGTGAATGATCTGAATGAAGGTGAATGAAGTTCATTGTTCCATCATTTATATTTATAATTGTATTTCACCCAATTTTGAGCCTTTTTTTAGGGTCCCTCCATGATACCTGTTTTTCGTTTTATAAGAATATATATAGGGTCAAATAAAAGAGGAGTACTTAAATTCGCCTTGTATTGTTGTATTTTAATACATTTTGATGAGAAGTATTTTTAATCAGGTACATTATATCGGGTGAAATATACCCGACGTTAGTGATGGTGTTACTATTTGTAACGTTAGTGTTCTAGGGTTAAGCACCATGATGCTGTTGAATGGAAAACACCCAGGACCATCCAAGCCAATGAGATTTGTTTTAATGAGCAGTAGCTCAGCACTGAAACAGGTGACAGACCTTTACAAAAGGGTCCTGTTGGATGTGTGGCTCAGAGATGACTCTTATGTGTAAGAATGCTTGTATTCATAGCTTGACACAGCACTCTTTCACAATAACAAGCCCCCGTCTTCAGCACCGGACTGAGTGCAGATCTTGAATCACAGCCGCTGAGAGACGGAGGGATAAGAATATTCATACAGTCTCTTCTTTCACAAGGAAGATGGGTCAAATATCAGATTGGTGCAAACATTGACAGGAGCCACTAACTCTCCCTGTCTCTAGCTCCTCCCTAGCACTTTCTGCCATTACAGCCTTGTTCCCGAACAGATTCATTTCCACTGTAAAGATAATAAATCATTTTTGCCTCAGCGGCCCTTTTGCAGAATCAATATGTGCGTGTATGTGCTCACGCCGTGGCTGTTTGCCTTTTCACAGTCAGGGTTATGCTTCTTGACACTGTTGTTATGTGAGGAAACATCAGAAGAGGAAACATGGAGAACTTTGACTATTTCTTTGGCTCCTCGCAGGCTGAAAGATCAACTCCTGCTCTTTTAAACTTTTCATGTGAATTATTGAAGCAATCCGTAGCAATGAAGGCCGATTTTCAAAAATACATACAAGAGGCGGGGGCGCTCGGAGGAAAGAGGTGGTGTATGGGCGGAGACAGAAAGGCAAACCTGATGCCATTAAAAATGTATCCGATTCTCACTGCCCAAAGATTTAAAAAGGAACATGGAATGAAAACCGGTCCGGTTGGTTTTTCCTCCAACCAAGATCACTTATTTATTTATTCATCGCTCTCTCTCCTAATGCATTCAAGGCACGTATCGACAGCAAAGAAATACAGCAACTCATGGATCTCTGCACAGTTCAACATAGCACGGAGCGGGCTGTGATGTTTTAATATGTGTGGGCTCTTCGTTTGTGAATCGGCAGGCGGCCTTGTGAAGGTCCTCACAGAATTAGAGAAAGAACCAAACCGCTCTTTAAAAAGACCCCACAGCTTAACCTCAGTTTTTCAAGGACTGCAAATGTGTCATTCTTTTTCAGCATTTTGGTGCTTACAGAGAATAGTTCTTGCTCGTGTGCGCGCCTACACACAAACACACACAGTCAGATATTAACACTGTTGAACTCACAACAAACCGTCACTAGCGGCGCCACGATGAAGACAATTGTACGTGATTCATTTATAAAAACGACTATAAATCTAATTGTCAGTAATTTACTACAGTAATCTGCATCATATGTTATACTTGTATACATTTTAACTTAGTTTTGTACGGGACTTACCAGGTATACTGCAACAATACTCTCACCATTTGAAGGTTGCACCCAAATGAAGAACTCAAACGAAGAAAAAACTACTTAAAAAAGTACAATAAAAGAGAAATAAACTACAAACTACTCGTTCTATTTTTTTGCGACCGAAAAAAAAAGAATTTCTATTAATCAAGGAAGAAAATGTGTGAGCTACATTAATTCCATACATTCACCTGAGTGAGAAAAGCAATCTGGCAGCGACTGAATACGCTACTAAATTTAGTCATAGCAAGACAGAAATGTGTGTTTTCCGTCTACCAATGCAAGTTATACTTGACAATTCATTTTCTCATATTTACAGAAAAAAACAACATTAAAATCTAATATTGCCTCATGTTGTGTGTATTCACGTGTATGTAGATATCTATGAAGGAATCCATGGTGTCAGTAATCATTGGTTGAATTGACATTGAGCATTTCTATGTTTCATTGCAGCACACAGGTGAGAATAGAGAAGTAAACTGAAGTGAGCCCTGATGGAGCTCCTCTGTGAGCTTTGCCGTTATCGAGAAGCACACGGAGGGAGCGGTATATTAAAACGTTCACTCTCTTGCATGCCTTCATGTGAATGGCTGGTGGATCAATATCATCTCAGCAGAGCACACGCTACCTGTCAGGGTTTTATGAGCGTCATCACTTGGCTGATAATTTGCCTGAGCTGAAGGAATCCCTGGAGGCAGAGGAACCCCAAGATAATCTATACAGAGAAGAATTTGAATCCGAGCCGTGGCAGATGAAAAATATTTATCATTGAGACATTCTGCTGAGTGGTGTGACTATAATAAACAGTATTACTCTTACATATGTTCCAAATAGCACATTTGAAGACTGCTCAAGGTTTAAATAGTAAAATCACAAAATATGTCATGATATAAATAACTCTGACGTCAATATGTGGGGGAAAAAAAGTGACCTCTGAATTGGAAATCTGCCATGGCAAAGTAATGATAATGGATGATTAAAATTCACTTCGTTAGTTGAGGCTAGCAGAGGATTGTCTGAAATTAGGACGAGAGAGCAGACTGAAAGTGCAGTGGATGACGGGAGCAGGTGGGAGCGCACGGACCAACGTGCACGGAGACGAGCGGAAAGAGGTTGGACTGATGCGTCGATGCGCCGGCAAAAAAGATAGACATTGTTCTGGAAAATAAAAACAAGAATTACGGCCCGGTTGTTGTATAGCTGCCACAACATCAATGTCAGAAATGTCACCACTTCATCATTTTATCCTATAAGACATCCTCTGTGGATTAACCACTGTACATGTTTATGGTTATCTACACTTCACACTTAACATATTATATTACATACATTATTTGCATTTTTGCACTCTCCTATTGTTTGTTGTTGTTGTTGTTATTTGTATTTACACCTCACACACTTAATATGCACATACATACTTGCACTCTTGCACTTCTACTGTTTAAGTTAATTTAATTTAATTCCTAAATTAATACTCTATTCTTCTTTCTTTCATCCAGCTATTTTATTTTATTGTTATTTTTATCTTTATTTTTATTAGTATTATTATTGTATATATCTTATATATCTTTCATCCCTGTTGTTTTTATATCTTATCTTATTTTCTGTGTAAATAGCTGCTACTCGACACAAAATTTCCCCTTAGGGATTAATAAAGTATATATTCATTCATTCATTTGTGTGAAATTGTCATAAGAATTTACATGTTTGTGCCAAGTTTGAAGAAATTCCCTCCAGGTGTTCCTGAGATATCGCGTACCGTAAAAGGTAAAACAACACGTGACCTAACCAGTAATGTTGTCTGTCAGATAGTGCGGTGCTTATTTGTCCTGTTCAAAGCCGGGCCAATACGTTTAGCATCTTGAGAATACTTTGCCCAGCAGATGTCGGCAGAAGAGCCAAAGTGTTCCAGTTGGTCAGAGACGTCCATATGGTTCAGACTAATAACTGGCTCATGCATGGTCTAGTCTATTTTTTATCTGTTTTGTTGTTGTCCTGCTTGTCAAGTGGTGGTTTAAGGAGTGGACCCAAATGCCGATGCAACAGTTAAAAAAGTTAATTTATTATAACAAAAAAACAAGAAAAGGCTTTAAAAACCCCACTAAATTTAAACCGAGAGGTTGACAGACTTACTCACAGGGACAGAGGAACAGACAGGTAACACACAGTACGAACCAACACTGGGGCAGGGGACAAACAGGGTTTAAATACACAGGGGAGGGGCAGGTGATTGGACACAGCAGGGAACAATCAGGGACAAGGCAGACAATCAGCAGACAATCACAGGTGCAGGAAGTGCAGGGAACACAGAAGACACACGAGACAAGGACTACAAAATAAAACAGGAAACAAGACAAACTCACATCAGGACACTGCCAGCCTGTGGAGAGTTGGTCTTGGACCGGGGAGCGGATAGTCAAGCCCGTTAAGAGAACGTTTAGCGGTGATGGCTACGGCCCACAGTAGCCTGTGTCGGACGCTGCACTAATAAACAAACACAGGCAAGATAACGTCTCGTAGCCCTCCTGACCAAGGGTCGCTGCAATATGTTTAAATAGGCCATATTACGCTTTTTTTTGTAACAGCAGTTTGACCTTTTGGGAAATTACTTTCTTACAGAGAGTTAGAGGAGACGATCGATACCTCAATCATGCTTGTGCTGTAAATATGTGGACAGGTTGCTAGGTAGCAGCTGGTGAGCTTAGCTGAGCATAACGACGAGAAACAGGTAAAAAAAGAAAAATAGCCTGGCACTGTTCGGAGCAGGTCCAGAGTTATATGGCATGAGAGTTGCATTGATCTTTCCATTTTACCCTTACCAGGAGAGCAAAATTGTATTTCCCAAAACTGTTCCTTTAAGAATGATGAATATTGTTTGATGTGAGTGCTTAAGTGGAGGCTGTACTTTCATCACACATTGTTGGAAAACCTCGACCGAGCAGATTTGAAGTATCTGATATTGCTGGATAATCCAGACATGATGCCATTTAACAAATACTCTAGATTCACTTTGAACAACAAAAAGCTTTGCTCTTCTGCATATTTGACAATACAAAATAAATCTGAAACACAGAACAGCTGGGAGGCAGAGAGGCGGCGTGGGAGACGAGATGGCAGAGGCGAGGTTGAGCGCCGCTCAGGAATTCCCTTTGACTCGAGTGGAGAGCTGCAGGAGGAGACGCCGGCTCACGTATCCGCTCTGAGAGAATCTGCTGTGTGACTGCCTCCCCCAACAGGGTCAGGAGGAAGGAGACGGGGAGGGGAAAGGTGATACATAACGGTCTGGTAGCACTTAAATCAAATATTTACATCTAATTTACATTACCACATCTACATTATTAATTCATGCTCAATGTTTTTATTTTATAACGTTTAAGTCATGCACACCCACTCAGAAATATTCTGAAATCTAGATTGCAAACAAATCTTCTCGTGACTCACTTCTTCTCTACTTCATCCATTCCCTCCACCTTCTTCTGCCTCTCGATTTCACTCTCGAGTCACTTCCTTCATTCTCCCCCTCATGGAGAGACACTTTGCCTTTTTTCCCACCAAGTCAAATACCTTCAAACTGAGAGGAGATAGAAGTCACGGTCAAACCACGATGGAGGATAACCTGCAAACGAGTAATTACCAGCAGCGCCTCGAAGCAGCTGCAGTAACGAGGAGTGCTGTTGTTTCAACGTTCCACCTGTAGGGGGAGTTCCTCCTGCACATCCTAATGCAGAGGATGGCACTGCTGTAAAGGAGTCAGCGCATTCAGGCAGCAAAGAAGAGAGCAAAGCTGGCTGATTAAATTTGTATGTGCATGCAGCTGTACATAAAAGCAAAGGTACATCCAAATATAACCTACAGTTTAGTTATGCTTGTGTTCTCTTATTAAGGGAGCGCAGAATAACTTTTCTTCTAAGGTCAGGTTTGTTTTTACATAATCACCTTGATGAGAAAACCAATATGTGTGGCACCATCTCAAAACTGCAGAGATATATATTAAAAACAGGCTCACTCACTCATGAACACACCCAGAAAGCTGCTCTTCTTGGTCAGCATTTCTCTGTTACATAACTGTCTGTCCCCTACATCATACATTTTGGTGAGGTTTTAATCCACTGGCTTATCTCTGCTTAGTCTCAACTAGTGCTGTGTGTGTGTGTGTGTGTGTGTGTGTGTGTGTGTGTGTGTGTGTGTATGTGTGTGTGTCATGCTCATTATGCGTGCATTTGTAGACCCCCTACAGCTGCTAATAGATTCTCTATAATCTTTAAGAGTTAATAGCAAAATTACACATGTAAATGTGCATGCAAACACACTTAGACAGGAACACACACGCACACACACACACACACACGCACACACAAACACCAATGTCACTTTCTAAAATATGGGCCATTTAAATTCACACTCAAACTATTCTGGGAACAGCAATCTGAGAAATGAATATGGTCAAATATGACCTTTAATGACCTTCATCACATCACCCGAACCTGTCTGTGCATATGGTGAGTCATGCTGAATGTAAAGCTTTACAGATGTTTTGAATCATGTTGAATCCGTTGCTGCTTTTTGTAATTCAGAGGCAGTCTCACGCGATATAAACATCTTAGTCATTTCAAAGCAGCTTGTTTTGCTGCTGGAAATGTACTCATGATGACCTTCAACTTTAATCTGCCAGAGGTCATGTCTTCCTCTGTCTCAGTCTGAATGGGCTCTTACCCTCTTATGTTTACGGAGAGGGCCTAAATCCCTCGATCCTCTCATCTCTCCCTGATGATGGCGGAGCCCTCAGAGACGCAGACCATCAAAGACTCTAGAGAGGGAAGGCCCGGAAAGACAGAGAACACTACTTGGCAGCCTAATTTGGTTTGCAGAGGCTCCTTTTAAATGTGTGTCTTTGTGTAGGGCAAATGCTAAGAGGCCTTCATAATCCCTTCATTCCAATTCCCCACCACGCCTGACTGCACCAGCCTCACTGGGAGCTCCAGCTAAACTTGCTCCTAGTATGGGATGCAAGAGGAGTTACTGGAGACGACCCCTGCTCCTGGAGCACGGCCACTTTACAGGTGATTAGTTACAGTGGCGCTAGTGGCAGTGGACAGTACTGAACAGAAAGAGGCAGCATGTTCAGTAAATAAGATGCTCCATCGGGTCGGTGGTTGTTGTGGCATGAGCTGCAGTGATAAACAAACTTTTCTCCAAGTGTTCGGTGGATTGTGTGGCACACAGCAGAGGCAATGTGGTGTTTTACAGTCGCCTAATGTGTGTGTACACTAACTTATTAGAAACAAACCAGGAGCCCCTGGACATTATTCTGGTGAGTGACAGCAAGATACGCTGCTGTTAAAGAAATAGCTGCATCTCTGGCGATGCCACACATTCATCACATCAAAGTGGATCTTTGCCAGTGCACTACAGTCTGCACCAGAGTTTAAATGACAGAATCCTCAGCAGCCAAACTAATCCTGCAAATACATTGAAGTTTCTTTTAGACACATGACAAATAGATCATGAGACCTGAGTTGTTGCAGTAAGAGCTAGTCATCACAAGTTTTTACTGCATACTTGAACCCCATTTTAAGTATTGAAAGGAGGTTTCAATACTTATCTTCTTTGAGTCTCACCAAATAATGAAGATATTTACAACAGGTTAGTGAACTGTTAATTAGAGGGAAAAGAGAAAAGGAAAAGACAACTGACGGCACAACGAGAAGATGGAAGTGAAGGACAATGAACAGCTGCAGTTACAGTTGGACACAAATAGATGTCAGGGATAAAAAAGTTAAAACCCCGGATCCTTTCTTACTGCAGCACAGCTGACTAATCACGGCAGGAAAAGCCAAAGTGATCTACTGAACAACTCAGAAGGTCTTTTGTTTCAGCAGCAGTTCTTTATTTTATTTTAATGAACACCTTTAGTTGTGGTTTTTAGCTTTAGCATCTTTCTGATGTCGGTAATGTGTCGTGTTTCATATGGCATTTTCCGTTGTTGTCTGTTCCTTGTATTGTGTTCCTTGTCTGCTGTACACTGTGAACTTTGCCTGATGTCTGTATGAGTTTATTGTTCTCTGTATGACTTTTAGTGACAAATGAGTTTCCCCAACGGGGATTAATAAAGTTTTCTAATCGAAAGCCAAATCCCCCGTGAGCTCCACCCAGCTCGGACGTCTTCCTCCTGAGAGATGGACTGTGAGTGGAAGAATGAAGTGGGAAGAAGCCGGGCGCTGTGGGGAGCGATGCAGAAGTAAAGTCCACGTCTCCATCTCTGAATGTAGGTCTGGACCAATGGGACGCTGGCTTGCTTCTGCTCCAGGAACAAGGCAGACCGGCCAACTCCAGTTACTCCACCAGTTAATAAAGACTCGTGGAGGAACTGGGGAGCGTCTTGTGGGCGGGCTCTACCCAGAGGAGCAGGTGGGCAGCTTGGATTGCAGGTCTGGGGTTGCAAGGAGAGGTTCAAATGCGCAACAGAGACATTAGTCAGATGAACTGGAGCGAAGGAGAGGAGGACGGAAGCGGTTTCATTAGCAGGCTTTCAGCTCAGGGCTTGGAGTTTAAGTCGGGTCCATGTGTTCGTGGGGTTTCCTCCCACTATCTGAAGACATGTAAGGTAACTGGGAAATAGAGTTCCCGTGTCAAGGGAGATTAAACCAAATCATTCTCGGATGAACTCTTGTCCCTCTGCGACTCAGAAGGAGCTGAAGACTAAATGTGTATCTTTTGTTTCTTTACTCTGAGGCGCTCACACCTCCCTCTTTATTCTGCTCTCGCATTCTCTCCACATTTGACAACAGGTTCCCCCGAACAACCTCTTCATCACCCATCCTCATCTATCTCAGTCTCTTTACGACGAACACCTGTGGGCGTCGGTCAGTCAGGTTGTTGTGGCACCAAAAGATTACGTAAACCTCAAGCTGAGTGCCAGAAAAGTGCAAACAAGGGAGCGATGCTGACAAAGGCCCGCTTCATCAAAACAGATTACACCTACATAATGCATGTGTCTGTGTGTGAAAGGGAGAGAGCGAGAGACAGGTGAGAAATGTTTTCTTTCAGAAAATGTCATTATAAACCACTTTAATCCTGTTCAGTCAGTGATGGTGATTTATCAAAATCCTTGAATCTCCACTTTTCGAAATGAGCTTTCGTCAAATAAGTGTGTGTACTTTGTGGACCGGATGACGCACAGCAGACAGATGCACTGGCCTGCCGTAAGAATGTTGCCATTGTGAGCATTTTTTTATTATTATTTCTGAATAGACTGCAGTGTTACATAATGAACAGATTGCAAAACTAAAATACAAGTGCAAACTATTTAGTCACTCGGTTTGAATCACACCTTCCTGAGTCAGCGTGGAACCAAACTAAAGAAATGAGTGGAATAAAAAGCTTTCGTTTGGGCCTTTAAATGTTGTCTCAGAGGATGTCACTGTTAAGAAAGCAAATTATATAAATATATATCTGAGGCAAATTTGTAATTTGTGATTTTGGGCTGTAAAAAATAAACTGAATTGAATTGAAACGTCATCATGAAACTAATAAATTAAAACAACACCTTGATCCTTAATGTAAATGGTGCATGTGTTTGTAGGTGGGCAGACAATAGAATATAAATAATGTGGGATAATCACAGTAACTAGACGATAGTCTCAAGAAGCCAGAAGGGAGGGTGACACGGACACTGCCAGGTCCCGTAGTTTATTAATGCAGTTAAACTTGCACTTCCTCTTGTGCTTCTCCATTTAACAGCCCTGTTTACAAGGTGTTACAGATAAATCAATGGGTCATTTAGCCATACACGGACACTTAGTCCTTTAGTTTATCTACAAAACTCACCGCCCATTTCACAATAAATGGAAGATCTTCTTCAGCCTCGTTTCCAGCATGCGTTCATGACACAGTTTACGAAGTAATTTGATCAATCAGCGGCAGCGGCAGTGCGTTTACATCCGGAGATTGAAAAAAGACGGAATCACCAGAATCAAGGTCACGCCGGAGCAGACAACTCAAACCAGAGGTCAGACAGCATTAAAGCTGGGAAGAGGAGGACACCTACGCCGCCGCAGGAGCAGCAGATGGGAAACATCCCCAATGTGTGAACTCTGTAAACACGGTGGAAGCACGTACGCCGTGGACCTCAAATCCTTCCAGTCCACAACGCTGCAATATTTAAAAAAGCTGTGGACCGAGCTGAGTTTGCACAAAGAAAAGATGTAGATAGTAATTAGTAAAGTTGTACTATCAATGTTACTACGGGGTCAGCGAGGGATTTCTAAAAGCAAAACTTCATGAATAAAGTTGGACAGAGAAGAAGTTAATTTCTGCCAGCTTTCTCATTACTCAATGAACAGTTGGTCTCTGTTTGTTTTGTAAGATTTGGCAACGTCTCTACCGAGTGGCTGAGGCGGGCTGACGGCTATCGTGCAGAAAACCTTCTGCAAACAAACTTAGAGTTGCCGGTTTGACTTTCCTTGCAGTAATGAGTAATAGGAAATACGCAGAGTTTGCACTCGGAGAATAATCATCCTTTCTGTCGTGGAAGGCGAGTTCACTCTGTTGCTGAAAGGAATAAACTAGGAACGACTGTTTGACGCTGCTGTCTTCTAACCTTGACCATGTGGTTTTTTACTGTAACCATGGCGACGATGGGCCCCTCTAATCATTCCCGCAACCTGAAAATGAGCACATAAAACGTATTTCACAATTACACTAAATTACAGCATGAGGTTTTAAAGTGTAGGTTTGAATGCTAGTGGTGCAGTAATTTATAACAGAAGAAAATGTAATTAAAAGATCACAAATTAGTCTCTCTCTCTCTCTCTCTCTCAACATCTGGAATTCACAGTACAATTTACAGCGAGTCACACAGAAATGATTATCATGCAACAGATGTGTGTGTGTGTGTGTGTGTGTGTGTGTGTGTGTGTGTGTGTGTGTGTGATGGCTCATTATGTTTCCGATGATGCAGCGGCAGTGACATATAGTTGTTTGACAAGTATGCACACAGTAACTGTGAGCATCTGGGATTTACAGTGCCGATATTAATAATTTATATTCCCACTCTGCACACAGTGTGCTGCATCTCCTGTGTTTGGTCTATTTCACTTGTGGGTATGAAAGAGGCATGACGCTAAGGGAAAAAAAACCCTGACTCTTTCTTTTCCTGGTTTCCCTTTCTCAGTGTGTCATATATGGATTTATATATGAAACCAAAACCAACGTCATCACAGGCAGTTTGTGAGTCAGCCCCGGTAAAAAACTTCCTCTACTATATTACACATACAGCTCTGACAGAAGTGATTCACTTCTCAGCTGGGTTTTGGTGAAATTCAGCACAATTTCACTGAACTGAAATTTAAAAAACTAGTTTTAAACAAATCCAAAGCTTTCAACACTTTACAATTCAGCCTCTCACACACTGAAGGCGGCTCCATTGTTATCGGGAACACTTTGGGATGCAGCGTCAAGCTCAAGGACACATCGACAGGAGAAGCCTGGGCTCAAACCACCAACTCTGTGATTAATGGACAACCCAACTCCTCCACAGTCACAGTCAGTCTATGACACGTGTTCCACATAAAACATGGAAATATTCAAACAAACCTTTGTGGACTCAGTTTGGCGGACACGTAGCTCTGGGTTTGAAGACACAAAGTGTTTTAAAGGGCACGCTGAAATGTCAAAAGTGCCAGGAGGTGATTGTATAATATGATACGGAGCTTACGAGTCTGTGCACCCATCCGACTCGGCGAGCCCTTCTCTTGACCCCGATGTCATGCACTTCCACAGATCAAATCTGATTAAAACCTCATCCTCTCACTCACTCCAATTATGTTTTCCTTTATACCGCAAAGGCTTTATTTTTTTTCTTAATCATGTCTGCATTATGAGACTAGTGAATCTCTGTTACCTGTCACCGTGATCCCAGCCTCTCTAAACTCTTGAGATGTTCTTACCCGTGTGGTAATGAATAGACCCCCTCACTTTCCAATGCAACCATCACCAAGACATGATGACAATTAAGTCGGGGGGATTATGTTGTGAATTGTCTCGCCCCTCGATGTGGGAGGCAAGCGGGCGAGTGAGGTGAAGCAAAGGACAGAAGTCTGACAGAAGAGGCTGAGGGTGTGTGATCAGGAAGCAGCTGCAAACACACAACCTCTCTGAAGAGGAGAGGGAGGGAGAAGCAACACTGTGAATAGGAACAGCACTCAGGACTAACCTATTTATTTATTTATCACTGTAATTAAAACAAATATATACATATTTTATATTTTGTATAGTGGTCTCATATTTTATATTTTGTCTCAGTGTTCTCATAGTTTATATTTTGTCTCTTTCCTGTATAGTGTGTTTTTTCTTATTTTTATTTCTTCTTCTTCTTCCAAAACTGTTGACTCGGAGAGCGCTGCGAAAAAAATTCCAATGAGTCTGGACTGTTGGTCCAGGCACAAATGGCCAAATAAAAACCTTGAACCTTGAGAGAGAAGGCAGATAAGGAAGGATGACAGGATAGAAGAGAAATAATATTGGAAGAGATTACTATAGGTGTGTTGTATATATAACATATCGGATTAAACTTTTAGATATTACAATATTATATGCAAAACGTTACATTCCTCCACTGCTTTTTGAGGAGGTTTGTCATCATGAGTTATGATAAAAGTCAGCTGGATGGAGTGTCCCTCCAGATCACCCGCTGGGTGATCCTGCAGCGGGCCGTCGCTGCTGATTACAGCCCCGCCACTGAGCGCCTCATTTCCTCTCTCCCACTGTGGACACTCTGGAGAAACTTCTGCAGTACACAGCCGGATAATCCTGGCTGCAAGGAGACACCCTCATTTACATCACACACACACACACACACACACACACACACACACACACACACACACACACACACACACACACACACATTGAGAAGGCAGTCATGCATGACGTACTCGGACGGCCGAGGGGGCTGAACTACCAGAAGAGGATCCCAGTTTTACTCAATTAATTCTATATATGTATGTATATATATATATATATATATATATATATATATATATATATATATATATATATATATATATATATATATATATATATGTAGCTGAAAATGCCGTGAGCAGTGAGCTGAAACCACGATGATTGGTCGACCGTAACCTTTTCACTGGCATTTACAGTACAGGCTTAACAGTGGAATAATATGGCTGTATTCCATCTCTTGATTATTATACATCTCCCAATGACAGCCAGACGCCGAGGTGGAGGCAAGGTCAGTCCGACGCCGTACACGATAGTCCGGCAGCGTACTGTAGTCTGAAGCTTCTAGCAGCACTTAAGCTGCGTCACATTGGAGTGAGGATGTGGTCGACAGCCGCTGACCAGATCTGGTACAGCACTCATGTGTGCAGCCAGCCTTAAGTATTGGAGAGTGAGAGAAATTATTCAATCTTACTCACCCTCACCCTGCTTTGATTGAGCCTCTTCTTTAGTCATATTTGTCTCTGCCCTCCTCTCCGCTCTCACACACTCAAGCATTCATTACATTGCAGCGCCGTCTCCAGTGGAATGTACATCATTAGAGGAATTGAGCGCGCCGCTCTCCAAGGAGCCGTCCACAGCACTTTTACCATTGAACCTGGGACCATATTGTCAGCACTCTGCAGCGTGTGTGTGTGTGTGTGTGTGTGTGTGTGTGTGTGTGTGTGTGTGTGTGTGTGTGTGTGTGTGTTCTTGTTCCAGTGTAAGCATGAGCAAACACATAAACAAACCTGTAGGTCAGAATGGAAAAGGCAGATATTTACTGCATCAGGAGAGTTAAGAGGAACAGGCAAAATAAAAAGAGTTGGAAACTACAGTTTGAACTCTGTGTTTGGACCCCTGCTGTACCGGTGTTTCAGAAAATACTCTTTCACTTATAGAGGTTTTATCCCTTTTTATAGTTTGTTTCTGATTCATTTGTTAATTATCTTCTGGACTAAAGTTGCCCTGTGGAGTTACGGAACTGCTACTCGGTCCTGGTGAAGGAAAACAATGAGCACTAGCTGGTGGTCGTCTTCTTCTTCTGGTGGTCGCCTCCCCTGACATTTTGTTGCACGTTTCTTGGTGCATTACCTCCAAATACGGTTATGTGAAACCAATTGCCGGACTGTGTGTCGTGTGCATGCGAGTCCTCGTGCACGCACATGAAAAAAAATGCTCCATTGCACCAGAGGTCATGAACTCATCAGGGTGCCTATAATAAGAGAATTGTTGGGTCTAACTGATGCCCAAGTTGATGCTTCAATTCACATTGATATTAAGCAGAGGGAGAAAAAAAGAAAAAAACTTAAACAATAAAACAATCTCATCATGACCCCTTAAGAAATATCGATTTGAGACATACTGTGATTCAGTGTATTCATAGAGTTCAGCCTGACACAGTAAGGGTCTTATTGGTTTATGTGAATCGCCTTAAAACGTGGCAAACTACCTCGGGCCCCTGACAGTGTTTTTGTCAATATAGTTGTTTCAATATAACCTCACTGAGAGCCACAGAGGCCCGGCCTGGTTAAACACACCTGGCTTTCATCCTGTATAAGATAAACTCGACGCGACCATGACACTGCGAGAAATTGCAGCAATATGCAGCACAGGCGCGCACACACACACACACACGCACGCACACGCACACACACACACACACACACACAGGTGATAACGCGTCCCACGGGGCACATGCAGTTATAAAATTAGAGATAAAATAAAAAGCCCCCGCTGTCGACTCGTGCCATCTCTGGCTCTTTTGATCGCTCTCTGAAGCGCAGAAACACTCACACCACTGTTGTTCAATAAAACACACACAGAATAACTGAAATACATATTGGCAAACATATTGTATTTCATCAATCAGTGAGACATGTTTTATTTCCACTACTATAAAGGCCTGTATCACCACTGCCCATATACAGTACAGTGCAGTATCCCCCATTAGTGCACACGAGGACCCGGTGGGATTGCTCGTGGCTCAGTCCATTAGTGTGTAAAGTATGGGTGGGGAAGGGAGGGCCGCATCATTATGCTTTCAAAGAGCGGAGCGTGTGTGCACTCCGCACTAATCAAGGAGCTGTGATTGATGAAAGACCTGAGCTCCGTCTGAATCAAAAGGCGACGCTCTCGGATGAAAACGGGGTGTTGCCGAGAGGGAGCGCCGCTGCAGTGAGGAGGAACAGCAGACGCAGCTGGTCGGATTCAAGTGAAAGTGCTCGATCTGCTGCATGATGGGACAAACGTAAACCACACTTTAGTATTCCGTGCATCGCATATTCTGACAGTTACAGGCTTCTTGTCATCTGTTTTAACAGGGAGGGAAAAGCAGCCACTTCAGAGATGACAAGCAACTAAAGGAAGCTTTCAGGAGGTCTTTTAAGTTAAAAAAATAAATAATTATGCGATGATGAAACGGTTTCTTGACAAGCTGCTGTTGACATGGAAATGCATGGGCCCAAACAGCACTAACGTCAGACTCTAGGGGAAGTCATTTCCCACATAAGTTGATGTTTGTATGGTATTTACCATTCTTACGCAGACAGATTTATTGTAATCAATGTGACATATGTAATATATTATATAATAATATATAATATAATGGAAAATAATCTTTTTTTGGGGCTTGAGACAAAATTCGTCACAGAGGATATTGGGCTACACAAAATAAATGTAATTGAATTTTCTAATAAACTGATGAATGCTAAAATGTGCTGGAATAACAGAAGAAGAGTCATTAAGTCACGCTGCAATATCTATCTAAAGTTTGACAGCTAAAGTTAGTGTTTCATTTCGTGTGAATTTAACTATTAATTTGAAAAATGAAGGTGTTGTTTCTTTTCTCAATTTAATCTTCTGTTCAGAATAAATTAATTAATTTCATGCTTTATTGAGAAGCCTGACCAAGGTCTGGGTCAAGATGAGCACCATAATCAGTGGGACACAATCCTTTACAGTGTTCCCCATGACACGCATCTATTCAGAAAACGTTCATGTCAGACCTCGTCTCAGCTGCAGCACAACTTCATATTCAACACCGTTTGTAAGACGTTGAGTTTAGAGGTTTATTCTTCTTTGTATTTATGTGATGAACCACCGATTGAAATAATGAACTACGTTTTTTTAACTCATTCCATGATGAAAACGGCCAATAACCTACTGCAAGAACCTGTGTGAGTCCACACAGAGCTGAACACATCTGGCTGGACATTGAACTCTCTACAAATACCAACACTTCTCTCTCTTGGCTTTTTTTAAAATCCGACTGTCTGTCTGGAGAGATAATCTCTCCATTGTTTGACCTGTGCTCATCCCTTCTGTGTTCACTAACAGTATTAGTGTCAAAGGCCTCACACACTCACACATACATCTTCATGAACTCCACCACTGACAGCCACAGTCTGAGCTCAGCGCACTCTGACCGCTCCGGTTCCCGCTCAGCTCTTCATTCTCGCGTTGTTAAATGCATCTGTGGTCTCAAAACATATAAACGCACCGAGCGTTATAGAATAATGAAAACTCAGCGGATACCCGTGACTGATGGCGCCAATCAACTTGACACAATGAAAAACGGCTTGCGCCTGCGAAAACAGAGCAGTGGGATGAAAATATCACACCGCGAAAACGGGCGGAAATGTGTCATCCTGTCATCCAAAAGTGGTTCATGGACGCCGTCCCCGCGGAGAGACGAGTCAATCAGCTCCTGTTAAAAAAAACGACAGGCAGGGGAGACGAAACAAATTATGAAGATGGAGGCATGTGGCTGACAGGACGGAGAGAGTGGACCGGACTGATGGCTACATGGGAGAACAGGAGGGGTGAAAAAGTGATTCGCAGGTAAACAGACAGCAGAGGAGCAGACAGGTGAGGGGGCGGCTTGACGGACAAGCCAGACCCGGAGGACAGAAGGGACACGACCAGACGCACGGTCGAAGGCAGTTAATGCGTCACTGTGGCGTCAGCGAGAGAGCCGCTGTGACATCTGGGGAGAAAGTTGCTGTCGGTCGGTGACATGTGCAGCCTCGGGTTAACTACTAGCAGTAATAATCGGCATGGACAGAAAGGCTTAATGAAGGGTAAGCCATGCTTACAGCTTCTCCCAGCGGTCAGAGGTCAGAGGTTAGCGGATTAGCAATGGGACACTGAAACAAACAAACTCCAGACAGAGCATGGGACACGCATTTAGTGAAATGTTGGGCTACTAGCATAGTTATTGCACTGGAGTGGCTGTGAAAAAGTAAAGCGGCATGCCTAACTTACCCTGCCCTGCATGTTTCATTCAAAAAAAGAGAAAGGTAGAATAAGAGAAGGGGATGGGGTGATGAGAGGGAAGAGAAAAGCAAACAAGGGAAATGAGGGGAGGAGAGATTTCCCGTCCCATCCAAGGGCATGGCAGTGTTCATGTTCTCAGTCGGCACCATCTGCTCCAGGAGCACGTCAGCCTGCCAGCCAAGAGCACGGTACGAGCCGCCGCCAAATATGCCGTAACACCACCAACATCATAACAAACAAACACAAACAAACACAAACACTCACAGAGCAGCACATTCATTCTGCTCTGCTCCAGCAAGTGTCTGCAGCAGAGTTTCTAGCTATTAAAAAAAAACTGCTACCACTCTGGGTATGCAGATATCCGTGACACAGCAAAAAACAGATTTTCCAGGGGAGAGCAACACGTTGATGTGAAATAATTACAGTGCGCCAGGAGACATACATTAAGATGACACGGTCTTGTGGGCTGCATCCAGGTGCGGCGAGAGGCTCGTCGGGGGCCGGCGGCCCGGCTGAGTCAGGCCAGCCGGGGTGACGATGCATAACAGCACCCATGAGGGGCAATATGCCACAGTCAGCCCGACTGTCTGGCTCTTTTCGGGCCGGGTTCCTGTGTGCGCACCCAGAGTTTGTGTGTCCCCGCTGCTGAGTCTGTCTGCAGCGGGGAGGGGAGGGAGGAGCACCAGCCAACACCGATCTGATCTGTTTGTTCCTAAACAAACACAAATCAACCCCATGCAGGTAAGCTGCCATGACGGATTATGGAGGAGTGAGATATCTCGTCATATACCTGCATCCATACAGACACACACAATGTATCATGTAATTATAAACACACACTTTGACCTACTTACACTATTCCATACCTCAGTCGACCCCGATATCAGCTGACTTTCATCTCTTTGTTGAGGACTGGAGGCATCTATCTATTACCAACAAGCGTCTAGAAAGCAGAGAAATGAATCGCTTGTCAACATGTTCGATGGATCAGAGCAGATGGACACTCCATCACTCTCCGGACCTCGTGGCTGAGTGCCTGTGAGAGGCTGACCTACGCTGATGCCCTTGCAGTTCTCAGCGATTGTTACACGCCTCCCGACGAGCGAAGACAAAGGGGAAGGACGTGAAGGATCTCTGGAGAACAAACACACACACTTCAGTGTCAACACATCGCGACACATTAGGAGTCCTTTTCCAATAAGACCGACTCACCAAAATTACAAAAACACGTTTTCTCTACATTTGAATTTGTTTTCAAAATGTAGTGTTTCTAACACTTTGAGCAGCAGAAATGAGATTTGATTAACCTCTGTTGTATTCTGAGTGTGAAGGCAGAAATGTCAGAGACAAATTAAACTAAAGGGCGAGCGGAGGCATGTCGGTACCTTTGCTCGTATGACGTGTCAGCAAAAGTGTTTATAACTGTTTTCCAAACAGCCGCACTCGAAGCCGAAGAGGACAGCCAGCTGTCACAGAGAGAGGAGAAGTGGGGATCATTTAAATATGGGGGTGACGAAGCACACCATCACACTGGCATTCATTTTGTGTGTGTGTTGCACTTTGTTCAGAAAGAGTTGCATAAAAATAAAGAATTTTCCAAACCTGCTTACTTTCTCACTTTTGCACAGTTGTGGTAAAGTGGGTGTGAATGTCAGACAGTCCCAATTCTGAGGGAATTTATAAAGCACTTTTATCCTCCCCTCTCTATCCGCATGGCTAGAGACCACAAAGGAAAGTCACATTTAGAGAGAAAGAGAAATAACTTGTAAATGTGGAACATAACAGTGTTCATTATCAATTAATGATGCAATTATAGCTGACCTCATAATTATGCACACAACATCAGAGGAGTACACACTCCCATATTACGACAGTTCCTTGTTGTGTTTGCATTAATTATGTTGAAGTGTCATCTGTGTTGTTATAAAGCCGACGTTTCTTATCCAGGTACAAGGCGACGCAGACACACTTTTCTGTAACAACTAATCATAATAAGTCAGGGGACACGACACCAAGTTGGGATGCACCAAAAGACAAGATAAGCTACAAAAGACACAAATGTAAAAATGTTGCTTTATCATGTTTATCACGATCAGCTGACTGCATGTCTACCTGTGGGGCGGCCTCACCTCTTCCTTCAGCCATCACCCCGATCCTTTATTATTTATTCCAGAGGACAGCACGGTGCTCACAAGAGCCGGACATGATTCACAGCACAGAAAGAGATGCTGCTGTTGCACAGTGTGAGATAAAATGCCTCTCCGGCAAAACCCAGAAGCCTCTGCAGCTGTGTCTAAGACCCCAGATGTTGATTCAAATGATGTTGATTAAGGACCACCTTCATGAGAGTTTCTTTACTCTCTTATATGTTTTTATTTTGAGGATCCAAAGCGGTCGGCGTTGTGTTTGACGTCCAGACGCTCAACGCTCAACACGAAGAAGCCAACGTCAGACAGATGTGCTCGTCATCGCCCCGCTGAGAGGACCAGGCTTAGTTTAGCTTTCAGGGAAGCTTTCAGATGACACAATAAAAACATCATTTCTGAAATGCTGCATTCCTGGAAGTGAGGGTCACAGACGGCATGAGACATAAAGGTTACCATGACTACAGAGACACTGTCGGAGCAGTGAGGAATGAAGACTTTATGACTTGAAAAATAGGATACAAATAGAGATACCACCAAGCAATGTACAATATATGAGATATATCACTATGTCGCAGCAAACAAAACCCACATTGATGTTCGGGAGTGTCAAAGAATAAATATTCTTATGTCTCATATTTCGGTAACACTGTATAATAACTACACACTATTTAGCATTAGTAAAGCATGAGTAGACAGTTAATTCATAATTTATAAAGCATTGTTCCAACATGAATACTCATTAGTATGCAATTCATAAACACAGTTATAAATGTTTATTCTTAAGCTTGTCTATGATGCGTTTCATGATTGGGTTTTCATCCTTCCCCATTTGTAAATGAAGTAATATATATTGCAAACCAATTATTAAGGATTCATGCTTTATATATGCTAAATAGTAGTTATTATAAAGTGTTACCCTTATTTCCATCCCATTCATGCGGATCCAGAATACATTTCTGCGTGTTCTGAACCCTGCGAGTGTTTGAGATGGTCGACCATCTCAGAGGCTCTCCTCCCATAAGCTCTCTCTTTATAGATCTGCCCCTAAAAGCCAGAGAAATGTCCATAGCAATATACGTATTTCCCCTCACAAATCTATCCACTACAATCACCACCGATCGCCTTCTCCCCTCGGGGTTGCAAATTATCGGGAAACGCCAACGACTAGCTGAGCTGTAATTTGTGAAGCAGCGGACCCTCATCCTCTTGACCTTCTCTCCATCACTGCATGTGAGACAGCCAGCCTCTCTTCCATCAATTCTTCTATTTCATTTTTTTCTCTCCTCCCACTAGTGAATGTCACCCCCTTTCTCTCTTTTATTCTCTCACTTTCCCCTCAACCTGACTTTTCCCTCTCTCTCTCTCTTCTGTAATGATTTCCACACCGCCTCCACAATAAGGAGGGAGGAGAAGAAGAAGAAGAAGAAGAAGAAAAAAAAGCCGACCTTAAATAACGACATATATTTTTTAGCAGTAGTGAATTGATTGATTATTCAGAGCGAAGGGCCGACAGCTGTTGGGCTGCAGAAATAAAAATACATACATGGAGGTGTGTGTGTGTGTCTCTGTCCAGTCACGCAGCTGTCAAAGGGCGGAATCATCACCCAGAATTCATTGCTCTCCTGCAAAATCAGGTAAAAGAATGGAACAAAAAGCACAGGTTGCCGTCACATGACTCAGGAGAGTGTAACACTAACTAGGTAAATTGCATCATGGCCTTGATACGCTAAACACACGGGCACACACAACTTTGTCAGAGCAGAGGAGGAGCGTGATAATGTGTGCGGATTCATTTGAGAAGAAACAACACAAGCCCATCTTGTGAGTCAGTTGCAGTGCAGTGATCTTTTCCTCAGCTCTGTGGCTCCAGATAGGAGGAGGAGGAGAGCGGTGTAATAAGAATGAGTCAAGTCGATGCACGCATTAGTGGGTGAGAGTGAGCATTTCACTGTGACACCCACATCGTCCACATGAAGACCTGCAGTGGGCTCGCTGGCAGACAGCATTGATTGATCTGTCTCTTTAGAAACTCAGAATAGGCCACAGGATGAGAATAGCTACATCATAACTGAGCTGCACAACTCGACAGCTTTTGTTGCCTCAGTTTGAATCTCACATCAAATTGTGCCACAGTGGTGTAAACAGACAACACCAAATTGGCCTCCATGACACTTTTTGACCTTTCCCCCCCACCACACACACACGACACAGCTAGTTAGGACCATTTGATTTGTTTTCCTCGGCCTCAGTGAGGAATGACAAGAAATACAGTCATTAGCCCAAGTTGTTAGAATCAACTTTCTATCTATAGCTATGTGTTCCATGGGCCCATCTAAAGTCAGACGGGGTCTCCTTATCAAGAGCCAATGTTGTTTTATATTAGCCGCACAAGACTAATCTAAATGCATCCTTTTTTGTTCTATCAGCCCGTTCTGCCTAAACCTAACCCAACCTGAGCCACAGCTGTGAAAGGTCAGTTATATTTTTGAAGACAGCCGATGGTGGACCAAACAACCTATTTTGCAGTATGTTTTGTAATAATTCAAATGACTTTTTTTGGTTTCCAAACACCCACAAGTTGAATGAAGAACCCCGCAGGTCGATGTCACCTCTGATCTCTGCTACATTTGCAGGTTAATTGCCGGACAGCGTTAAGCCTTCCCATCTGACCAGCTGCTGTGTAGAGCATTGATCCCTCCAGCTGGCTGCTGTCACGTGACACCGGCATCTGGGATCTGGGCTGTGGCAAAGGTCACGGGCCTCCTGTCCTCTAGCTCACGCCATCACTAACATCCTGCACACTAACACACACACACACCTGGTGCTGCATCAGACCGAAGACTGGAAACAGGGTTTCTGACTGCCTTCTCACATCGGTGAAATATGAAAGAAAACCAGGAAAGAGGAGAAGTCCTGCAATTATTCGCTGTGTGCATGAATACATGTTCATTCATAACACATTTATGTCACCACTTCCTATTTGACAATAACATGACCTGGAGAAAAAAAAGTGAATTTGACACACGTTACATTACATTTTATTTAGCTGACGCTTTTATCCAAAGCGAATAAGTAAGTAATAAGTGCATACGGACAGCCAGAGAGATTTTCTAGACCGTTTTTGCCGGTCAGACGTTGTCTGTGTTTTCAATTTTGCCTAAAAATTTCATATTCAGCGTTCAATTGTACTTAGCATCTCCTTCTGGTGTCACTTCTGGTTGCAAAAAACAAGTTGACGATGACCAAAATATAAAACGTACATATAAAACGGTTTATTCAAGAGTGACTACGTCCACTTCTTACAGTCTCTGGTTGCTCAGTATTTTAATTCCAAAAGAAAGAGAGAGATTTGTTTTACTCTCTCAAGAAGCTGTGCGCTCGTGCAGGAAAAAAAAAACTAAACACAAAACCCGACCTGTGCATCATTACACTGTTCAAACTGCATGGGTGACTTGAGCCGTGGGTGGATTCGAATCGTGGTGTAGAATTTGTCATCCCGCAACTGCACCGGCAACACATGGTGAGTCAAATGCCACATCGGCGCTTTTCAGAACTTTCCAAATAATGATATCACAGAGGCTGGAAGTTGTGCGCCTGTTTGTTGTGCCTCCAGCTGCATGTGAAGCGCAGACTAAAGGTGACGGAGAGGCGTTTGCTCGACTGCATCTCAGATGATCAACGGTGCGCAACCCACACACAGCTGCATTGACGAGGAGAGCCCTCTCCTAATAATACAGCTCCGTCCTCCACATTGGGATGAACCTCTGGGGGAGCAATATGTCGATTCTCGCTATAAGCCATATTTTCCTTTTTTGCGTGTGTAACTCTTCCCACTTCCTCTGGGAAAACTCTGGATGCATGGAAGCACAAACTCATGAATAAACAGAAGGATGGTGCATTTTATTGTGAAAACACATGGCTTGTATAAACCTAGATGACGTTTTACGTGATTTAGAAGACACTCTTGATAGTAAAGTCCCGACAGAGACACAGACTGACCTCAGCGGTGGCGTTACTCTCATCCGCGGGAGACGTTCCCAAGGAGACATTTTGATTATCTTCCTGTTACCAGCACTGCAGTGGGGCTCCACAGGTTTTTATTGATGACATTTAGTCAATTGTTAATGGATTTGCTTGTATCAAATTTTGCTCACCATGCACAAGGCATCATGTTGGATCAGCTCTGGGGTTTGTATCGATGTGTTCAGCCTACAAGGCCATTCCTTTATTCCTCTGAGTGGAAAGACATGTGGATTCTTGGAAGCTCTGTAAAGTTGCTGTTGAACCATTAAAAGAACGCCTTTAACTTGATTACATGTGTGAACAGCACTGGTGAGATGGTGTGAAGCAGCTGATGGGAACTGCTGGAAAAACTGCTGACTGGAAGCTTTTAGTATGCACACACGTGCGTATACCAGTAAAGATGAAGCAAGGGCTCCTTTTGCTTTATTAGCAATGATTCCTCAAAAGCATCTTCCAATTTCATTCCAGGATATATCCTGTGTCCTTTCTCTCACAGATAGAGTTATACGCAATCTGTTTTACCACGGATATCAATAATAAGCTACTACAGCAACACATTTTGAAATCAATCAATTCAACTTTAGTTGTATTGCACCTTTCATACTTATTAGTGCAGTTTAAAGTTATATCTAACATTCTGAGAAGTAAGACTAAATACAAACCATACTTTGGTGTTTAATATGTACCTCTTTATCAGTGTTGGGGTAGTTACTCAGAAAAAGTAACTAGTTACAAGTTACTAGTTACTTCTGAAAATTGTAACTAGATTACTTTACTAGTTACTGCATTTGAAAAGTAACTACCCTACTAGTTACTTTACTTTCCATTTTTTTAAGCAAATGTACAAATTAACCGTAAAGATACATGGACAAACATCATGGCCCTTTCATCACTTTATTTTCAATGTTCAATAAAGGGCATCTCTTTGCCTTTCCACATAGTGTATTGTAATTGTAAACATGTAAAACAAAATGGCACATTAACTCGAACGAACATTAACCCTGTTCACACTGTCTGACCAAAGAAATATGCCTCACTTTAAAATCCACAAACAACAGGATCCAAGAGGCTGTGTATGGTGGGGACATTCAGGTCAAACAGCATAACACATTGAAAACAGGCTTTGGGAAACATGAGACCCCACTAAACCAAATGGGGGCCGACTCCTAAGAACAAAACCAGCTTGTTATAGGAATCATTGTAGTGGTTTAAGAAAGATAGAAACATAAATGGTACTTTTGGTGATTGGACGCTGCAGCTGAGCGGACTGATCGCTGGAGTTTCATACTAGAGTGAAGACGATCACAGATTAAACTCAAGTTATATATTAAATCTGTTAAATTATTCACCATCTGGTTAAAATATGTTCATTGTAGGTCTGAACCACAAAAGGACCACACACTACTGTCTTCTAAGATTGTATCTGTTGTTTCCCTCAATAACTTGTATTATGTATGTCATTAAAATCAGAGAGCTGGAGAGAGGAAACACTTTTTACAACACGTAATGAAGAGAAACTATATTTATATTGTGGGTTATTTTATAATGATGTCACAATCAGACTCATTCCGCCAGTAGAAATGGATCCTGCGCGTATAAGCAGGACACATCACAGTATATAAATACTCAATGCAGATTATTAAACGGTAACAGACGACAGAGAAAACATCTCCACTCTGACACTCGTGATAACTGTGTCTTTAATAATGTAAGTAGTAGTTTAACACCATTAAATCAACTATTTTAAGTGCATTTTTATTGGAATGTTCGCTAAAAACTCTCCGGACAAAACTCCGTCAGCTGTTAAAGCGACTGACAGCTGATCAGATGTGATCAGATGTGATCCGCTGTCAGTCGGTCGCAGTCATCAGAAACCTACGTCGCTTCACGTGACGCTTCAGAGGAAAGGACGTCTCATGTCTATTAAAACATATTTCCTCGCGTCTTCTCTCCGCGCTTGGTTGAGGGAAACGGGGATGCAGTTTAGAGACTTGGGACGTACCTGTGACAGACTGTTCATCAGGAAGTGTCGTGTGACTCGCGCGCCACTAAAAGAAAACTTTTCGGACTGGTAAAAATGTCTTGAGTAACGCAGGAACGCGCGTTACTGAGGTCTAGTAAAGTAGTGTAGTTACCAATATTTTGAGTGTAATGCGTTACTTTACTTCGTTACCTATAATAGTAATTACGTTACGGTAATCCGTTACTTTGTAACTCGTTACCCCCAACACTGCTCTTTATTTATGATTTCATTTAAACTTCTAGCTAACCACCGCTCAGTTAAAAACAGATACATAATCCTGAGCATACAACTAATGAATATATGTTATTTAATTACCTTCTGGCAAATAGTGTAAGATTCTAGTGTAAGATTTAGTATGTATTAAGTCTTTTATTAGTCACATTTCAACAGAGGGAGCAACATATGAATCTGAGGGTGCAATACTTGCTTGTATACCGTGGTGGAAGCGGCCCGGCTGCACAACAGAAAGGCTGTTTCAGGCTTATTATCGCCTCTGTTTTATCCGATGCAGGCAAAGTAGGAGATTCCCACACGCAGATAAACAACCGTATGGAGCTCAGGTAACCCGTCAGCGAGAACGAGGAGGCGTGTGAAGTCCAACCCCCGGTATTGATTTACTGAGCATCTGGGTCAACAACATGCATCTGGGGTGCCTCGCTTTGTGCCGAAGTTCCTCGTCTTCCAATCAGAGACGCCACATTGTTTCTGTAATTCCAACAAAACTTTCCACAGATACCCTCGAAAACAATCAGGAAATCACCGGGTTGCGGCTAAACAAACTTTTGCAGAACAACAAATTGTAAACAACCTTGGAATGATTCCTGACACCAAGCTGCATGACAGACATTTTTTTTATTGTTAGTTATTTGTATAAAATTGGACTGCTGGTGTGACACATCGGCCTTCAGCTCAGCCTCTGACTGAGCTCAACCAGAAACTTTAGTTCTCTCCGTTATTTCTGCCCAGTTTGCTGAGAGAATGTGGACAAGGCAGTAGATAGTAGACTCACTATCACATCGTATGATTAATGTGCCTCGACCTGGGTAATAAGTGCAGCATTGACAACCACTTACATGAACATGAGGTCTGTTTTCTTTAATTAAGGGTTTATGCTTTAGGCTACCTCGGGCCTTTATGGAGCTCCACTCTAATTAGAGATGGAGCATATGTTTCAAGGACACTTTGCTCCGTGCTGCCATATGAGGTGCATAAGGAACATGCTGGATTTGACAGTCTGAAATTCACTCCACAAAATCAGAAACATGTTCTGTCCGATAAGAAGAGAATGACCTTTAAAGACGGGGAAAGACAAAGCTAAAAACTACAACCCCCCATTATGTCAGCTCCAACAAACCAGGCAAGAACGACACCCCAAAGGATCCAATAATCATTGAAGAGGATAAAACACTAATAGCGATTGCTCATTATTTGAGGAAATGAACAC
Organism: Taurulus bubalis; assembly: GCF_910589615.1. Classification (NCBI taxonomy): domain Eukaryota; kingdom Metazoa; phylum Chordata; class Actinopteri; order Perciformes; family Cottidae; genus Taurulus; species Taurulus bubalis. The sequence goes on from NC_136605.1 coordinate 16,917,437, forward strand.
TGTGTTGCCGCAGGTGTCTTTTACGTAGCGAGATTGGTGGCCATGTACGATTTGTCCATTTGAAACGAGAGCAGGCAGCGGAGCGAAGTCTTCCTGATAGATCGGAGCCCAGCTTGGGTCAGATAAACAAAGCAGCAGGAACCGAACACCAATCGATAGGCTGAGCGAGGTCAGAAGATAGTGTGGACGGAGAAAGTCAGGTTAGGTCAGAGCAGTTAGTCCAACAGAGCGCACAGGGTCTCTCTTTGGCCACCCATTCACTTTGAGCAGCCGATAAAGATTCACTCTGCATTTGGAAACTAAAAAAAGTACAATTTTCACTGGAAAGAAAGATTTTGGTGCATTACAATCGTGCTGCTATTCAAACGACACCCTTTTTTTTATTTTTTGCATAGTAACCATCAAACAGGCAGATCCAGACAATGACGCTGTATCACTTTCGGGACGCGAGATGAAAGCGATCCCCAGCAGGTGTTTCCATCAGATGCATTAGCGGCTGATATTAAAGAGTGGGCTTTGTGCTCAGTGCCATTCGGTCTCCATTTCCTTCCACTGCACACGCTCCACTATGTAGGAGGGTCATGACACTCAGCCAGAGCTCCCTCTCCCACCAGAGATCAGGCCGACACAGCGGGCCATGCACTGGGAACATGGCGCCTTGAATAGCGCACACAGATGCCCGCTCACACACACACACACACACACACACACACACACAGTTAGTCACCATCGCTCTGAGCTGAAAGGCTGCTCAGGGTGGGGGGAGAACAACACCTGTTTTTTAAACTTTTTTTCTGGACCGCACACACTCGTCTGCTAGATTGGTTACTTGTATTTGCAGTGAACATGATTCATCAAAAACAAAACTTTAATGGAGGGTAATATGCCAATATTGTTCACTCTTGTTCTTGGAGTGAAGTAACATACGGGAGCTGTGCTCGAACATCCTTCATTAAAAAAAAAGTTACCCCTTGAAATCAAAGTAAAGCTTTTAGCAGAGACAGAGAACTAATCAACTTACTTACAAATTAAGTTACAAATGCACTTAAATTGGAATTGAAGAAATGGGCCGGGCAGGAAAAGGTCACCAGCAGTGTAAAATAACTTATTTGAAAAAAAAAAATCCACGATACCAATACATCACTTCAAAAAGGACCGCTGGCCGAGACTCGGAGCCGCCACAGAAACACAGAGACCAACGGCGTGCACATGACTGAAGGTAAACGACGTGTTCATTTTGCTGCATCACTGCTTCTTGACCATCTCACGCCAGCATTTGCATGCTTCACACACACACACACACACACACACACACACACTGTACTGTACATACTGTACGCTCTAAGGTGCACACTCCCGCTGCTGGGCTTTTAGTGCGAGCTCAGCCCTCTGACTATATTGAACCTTCAGTCGGCTGAGAGACTGGTCAGTTTGACTTTGCAGAAATGTGCAGTATTGCATTTTGAATCCCAGGCAGGCGGTTTGCTTTCATCAATGCACAAAGGCTTGTAAGAGGCAGAGCGTAGCTGGCACCTGTGAGGCACATTGAGTTTGAATTGACAGCTGCTGAGCTCCGAGGTGCATCTCTAGCGTCGGCAGGCAGCTGAGCCTTTGAGACCTTCTATATTCCTGCTGGCATACTCAAGTTCAATAGACGGCCTGTCTTACTCAAAGCCAATGTGACATCAATAGACCGTAGCAGTGTAAAATGAAGTATTTGGTGCAGGGAGCTACATTAAATCAACCTCACTGAAAAAACAATTAAAAAGAGGTTTATTCTCTCGTATCACATTTCAACTTAACTTAAAGCTAGAGCCTGAGTTTTGTAAACTAATCTGTACAGAGTGCCAGAGCATGCTGGTAAGTATTACTGTCCTATTTATCAAATACTTTGTAACAGGAAGGCGTTTGACCCAAAGGTCCTTTGGGTACACTGATATTCTAAAATGGCAAAGTACATTTTGTCCACTTTAAAGAAGCAGCTGGTCTACAGCTATTCCAAAAGCATCCTGAATGCAGAACTGGCAGGGCTTTTAAAAGGTAAATATAGAGGCAGTGTTTCATGTGCATGTAGAGTACCCGCAGGCCGTTTGCGAAAATGCACTACTGGAGAATACGGCAATGCCCTGTAAAATCTACCCGGAAGAGCACAGCTTTTAATATTTGTCTCAGCATAAACACCGAAGAACTTTCAGAGATAAAGTTCCTCTTTTCTAGCTACAAACAAGTCAGCCAGCTTCTTTTTCAACTCCTGATGTAATTAAAGTTCTTGTTGAGCAAATGTACAAGCAAAGCCTCAAACAAGTCGGCAGCACACTGATGGAATCGGGTTCCTGTGTTTGCGTGGCCTCTCTGCTGCAGTGGAACATTGAAGGGACAAGCAGAAACAAGAACAATGTTTAACCCAATCTGAGTGAACATGAGGTTAAAGAGGAAAGGAAGCAAGCCGGTGGAAAGAGAAGGGTACTAAATTATTGAGGGGGCCCAGCGATGAGAGCTCCGACTGACCCAGTGTGATACTTCGCTCGTCCTAAATCAGTGAAACATTACCTTTGACTCGGACATACACTGCTGGCTGCTCGGGTCGATCGCCACTGATCGCCCTCCTTGCTCGGTTGTTAAAGCCATTACCGCTGTTGTCTCCATCGATCACTGGAGAAACGTGCGCGTCCCGGTCCCAGGATGGCGATAGATGTCCTGAGTCGAAGGTCTGCTGTCTCGCACCTTCTTTGTGTCTCCTCGCCCATCTCTGGAGAAACGTATAGAGCACATAGGGGACAACAGGGTTCAATAGTAAGGGAGGATTCAGACTGTCACACCAAGCTAGTCATCATTGTTTGTTTTTGTTCCAGTCCAGGAAGTGTCACGTTCTTGTACACTAGAGTGTCACAAGCGGAAGGCGGGTGGTGGGATAGATGGTGGACTTTGACATAGGATAAATTAGGTTTGCCGTTTTTAGATTTTTCAGGCAGGACACGCATTCCTACTGAGCCCTGTTCCTTCTGCATGCCTCTTTGTTAGTCAAGTGATTTGTCTTATTTGATTTCTACTTACAGTATATCAAGAGTTAAATCAACACATGAAGCAATTCACATCCTGTATTCACTGAGCTGTGTAAACAAATTAATTTAACTGGCTCCATTTGGGAGTCTCAAAAAGAAGTCACTGTGCATGAATCACATATTTACGACTGACTGCAGGAACAAAACTTTAAAGGCGTCGCTGATGCGGTAGGATTTAAAGGCCGGGGGGCGTGGGGGGGGGGGGGGGGGGAAGCACGGCTCCGCCCACTCGCCGTGGTGAAGTGAGTATATCCACATTAGCACCGGTTCAGTTACCGTCAGAAAGTATCTGTCAGAATGGGATGTACTTTGACAGGAAATATATATTGTGAGATTTTAAAAACGGTTCAAACTTTTCTGCTCGCTAACAGGAAGATGTCTCTGAGGTTATCGAGAGAGAAAAGAAAGCTTGAGTGAGAAACTCAGTCCTGTGAGAGCAGAGGGTTTTCATGCTGCGATTGATTTTAAAGTAGGTAGACGGCTACTGGATCCAGTCTTTCTGAAAAGCTCCCACTGGCATCACAGACCTGCAGTTGCATCAGCGATATTTATACTTCAGAAATTCTGGCTTGAACATTTTTTTGGGGGGTATTAATAATCAAAGACCGTTTTACAGAATAAACAAATATATATTTCTCATACAGGCTGCAGTGCTTGAATTCAAGTCATGAAGAATTACACTGCAATGTTGTGCATTTTTATGTCCACTAATGGAGTTACATAACAACCAAATCTCACTGTGCACTTTGTGCCACAGCCTCATTTGGGATTCAGTGAAGCGTTCCACTGTAAACATGACTCAAACCATATTTGTTAATAAAACAACCTCCATCATCATTACAGTGAGCTGCTGTGACACAGTGGCCTTGAACAAACATTACTGCAATCCTGCCTGACAAAACTAATTTGCACACCTCATTACACTGTGGCTGTGGAAATATGTTTGCAAAAATCTTAAGACAAGAAACTGGAATGATTTATGAGGCAAAAGCAACGAGGATGAATCCACTGCCTATTGTTTGACGTTAATGTATCGGAGGAAAGGGCTAAATTGGTTTGAAAAATAAACTAAATGTGTCACTGAGAATGGATTCTGTGACTTCTGTCCTGAAATATTTCCGTTTCCAGCTGTTTTGATTATTATATCAAGTGTTTTTATGAATACAAAAGCTGCTGATTAGATAGGAACCTGCAGGGATGAAGGGACGTACATTATATGAATGCAGCACCGCTATGGAGCCCATCCATTAGAACACTTTATATAATAGGAGTCGAGTCTCTGCAGAGCGCTCCTCTCCTGCAGTCTCAGGTGGGGTCAGAAGATTTAAGCAGCCTGAACACAACATCAACCACTAAACCGAAGACACACTCAGCAGCAGTGAGATGCACTCAACCGCCTCTGAAAATCACTTCCCATGTAAACGGTAACTTCTACTCGCTCGGTGGGAAGAGAATTGTTCACGAGAGATGTGTGATGCACGATTGACTGCGGTTGGAATGGATAAAGTCGTCTCAGTAAGCATTTCCCTTCTGCTTGAATCTGACAGATTAAAACTCAAACATACTGATTGTGGTAAAAGCTGTCATCTTGTTTCAGAAAGTACACAATGTGAGGACAACTTCTTTGGACTTTGACAACTTCTTTGGCAACTACATGATACATGATTGAAGCAGCCCTGAGGAAAAACTAAAACTGGGAGTTTTTGAGTTTCTGAATCAAACAAAGATATTTAAATCCAGCAGCAGATCAAATAAAATATCTTGGTTAATACAATTCTAATTAGATTCAAGCGATCTAATTTCTCTGCTGTTATTGCTTTTCTACTCCACTGTTGCTCGGGTGTGTAATTTGTAATTCTGGAAGGATTTTAATGATATTTGCCAGTAACAAAATGCACACAATGGAAACAAGAATAATATTCTACTACAGCAATGCTGGCAGCTCTGTGGGTCTGGACCTGATGTTGACACTTTAAGCTAAATGCTATTCAGTATGCTAACATGCTAACAATGACAATGCTGAAATGCTGATGTTTGGCAGGAATTCTATTGACCACGTTTGTTCAGCATGTTTTTATGTTTCTCTATTCACTGCAATGCATTTTACTCTCCACCATTTTGTTTGAGTGTCTGATGATATATGATATAATAGTGTATAGAATAGAGACAGGGTCTGTTTACGTCCTGCCCATAACAGGAACTGTTATAACTTTAAGCCCCGTATGGACCTATATAGGTCCTTTTTTAGAAATGTATTTAAACTGTGTAAAACATTACAATAATCATGAAAAAATATATTGATGCTACACATCAAATTAAACAAGAGAACCTAGGCTACAATAATTAGTCAGCCATTTCAACGCAACTCAAACACCAACTAAAATAATTATTAAAATAAAATAGTTATAATTTTGTCACGAGTCAGCCCACTCTGCATGTTTCCGGAACTAGCAGCCCGTAGCTTTGTGCTATCAGAAAAAGACAAATAGCAAAAAGCAAGACAATTCCACACAGATTCCAAATCTATTCACCAAATCCCTCTGCTGCAAAGCATCATCGAGATACAAACCAAAGAACACAGCAACAATTTTTTAATTTTATTTTTTAAATGCATTTCCCCCAGTAAATCCACACTGATACAAGTTTATTTAACACCATAAGTCATATGAAAGTGAAATATAAGGTTTGCTACATGAAAAAATTCAAATGTCACAGATGCGCGGAAATATGCGCAAATGTGCCGAAATGCAAATTTTGGAATCCCCGCCTGAATTCTCTCTGTACTTTACCCAATCTGACTTTGTTCTGCTTCACTTTTTCAAGTGAAGACATTGCAGAGAGACTGATCACATATTGTGCTATGATTTGGGAGAGATTCAGGGCTCAGTGAAGCATCATTTCAAGGAGATAATCATCCTGAAAGTGCTTTTTTCTATAGGCGGACCTGAAACTTCTATTTGTTCTGTGTTTCAATCTTTATTTACTCTTAGCCAGCAACATATATGCTAATATTTTCATATCTGACCAAAAGCTCACAAGGGTTGCCTTTATTATAACACCAACATTATTCAAATAGCCCTTGTGGTTGCAGAGATACACCCTTTTTAGTTTGGGTATGCTATTTCGAGCTAAATCCTAAAAAATGCCTTGGTGCTTAACAGGGCTTAACGGGTTCATTTGGTCAGTTTTTCACCGTCCAGTCTTGAGGAACATGCACATGTCGCGAACTATGCTCCAAACCTTTCACTTGGAGAATAGAAAAGGGTATAATGAGCTGCATTACATTCACCAATCAGTTATTCATTCACTAAGTCCACAGAAAGTTAGCATTTAAAAGATATGTACTTTGTCCATTCCCAGGGGGATATTGGTTTGTGGAAGCAGCAAGCAAAGTTACATAACAATATTAAGTATGAAAAATACTCAAGATATATAATACAATAAAATTGCAGAGCATATTAAATTTAAGAAAATGTAATTATAAAGAAAGTGCAAAAATACAAAGTATATACAGTGTATGTGAAGTGGATATACAGGGAAATAGAAGTATGTACCGCACAGTGACTTACGATACAACAAAACTAACTATGGCACAAAAGTTAAACATTTTTTAACATACTCGAGGCAAATCCCGGATCAATAATAAATAAATAAAAAATTAATAAAAAAGGTGTTTCGCTAACACCTAGCAAATCTCGGAGGCTCACAAAGGAGTGAAAGGACTTCAGGCTGCCTGCACACACACACACACACACACACACACACAGACACACACACACACACACACACACACACACACACACACACACACACACACACACACACACAGCCAGGCCGGAGGGGGATGACCTGACATAGACACGGTTCTGAAGAAATGGAGTTTGGGGGAAGACAGAAAGCTTGATGGAAAGTAAGTGGGGAGGGAAGCGTCGACTCATCTGTTGACATCTTTCCTCATCACCTATTTAAAGACAATGAATAGAGAAAAGGGGAGAGAGATGGAGAGATAGAAGGGGCAAATTAAATATTAAACAAAAAAGGAGGTCTATTTTTAGAAGCAAATGGTGGTGGAAGGGTGCTTCAGTTGTATTATTGATGTTGCAGGGCAAAAGGGGGCTCTGGTTCTCTTCTGAGAGAAGCCTGGCAAAGGTGTGTGTGTGTGCGTGTGTGTGTGTGTGTATAGTGATAGTGGTCATTACCTTAACAAGAAGAAATATAGCAAGATACAAGAGAATGAAACCGTTCTTGGAGAAGAAAAATAGTAAAATATCACATTTAAATCTGTGCAGAGACCAGAACAGTGGACGCATAGGAGGTTGAGAAGAAGAAGAAAATAAGAGTTTGCTGCAGTTGTATGAGTTCTGTTCCCCACACAGAGCACTGTGGTACAGAAATATTTGCCTGCACTTTTTTATTATTCGACACAGATGCAAAGATGCATCTTCTCAGGCAGAGGCTCGGGGAGGGGAGCCTTCATAGAAGCACTGATCCTGCTCTTTTTTTAACACACACACACACACACACACACACACACACACACACACACACACACACACACACACTGCAAGCTTGCTGGGTAAAAGAGTTCACAGAGAAAAGTTGTGCGAGTGTGTGAAGCACTGATTTATGCATCATTTCGGGACTCGTGGCATTTCTTTTTACAGGTTGGCGATCAGCATCATCCACGATGATTAAGGAGTGATTCGCTCAGTTACTGACCTTTAGAGGCTTAAAGGTTTATCAACGACTCCGTCATCTTGCTGCCCTTATTTCTTTCTTTGAAGAATCGGGCCATGCGTTCTCTAACCGTGACTGTACGGAGCGTCAGAAGTAGACGTCTCGAGTTTGACACACACACACACACACACACACACACACACACACACACACACACACACACACACACACACAAACACACACACACACACAAAGAGGGAAAGACATAGCGATAGGAAGCGACCTTGATGTACGGAAAGATCAATACATCTTTACTTACATGGCCTCAGATTATCCTCTCCCACATTACATAACAGCTGTATCCCTGTGCTTATACTGTAATTCAAGTGGCCAGAAGTCTCTCAGCATGGCGATTCCTGCTGGGACATCACATACAGCCGGAAGCCTTTAATACTCACAATAATAGACTTATGGATATGACTTGACGAGGAATAATCAAAGGTAGCCGAGTGTCCGCTGAATGTGAGGGATTGTGACCTGAGCGAGGACTTGAAGGGGATCTGGTGGTTTAGATGAGGGGAACTTTCAATCTTATTATCTACATCACCAGTTAGTGATATCAAAATATGATAAAAATGGAGGTTTCCCTAGGATACTTCAGCACGTGACCGAGTACAGCATGCGTCTGTTCCTTCACTGCGTGCAGGCTTCTCGCAGCCTTTTCTCTGCCACTGTGAGACATATGTGGGCTATTTTAGTACCGACTGAACCTGTTACCCTCAGATAAAATATATACGGAAGGATCTGGATGAAGAAAAGACAATTTCCTGACATCAAAATAACACTTTTATCTTCATCTTTTGAGGGTACCTTGTGGATTTATTTTACTTTATTTTTTATTTAAGAAAAAAAAGTTTTACTTTTTTAGGTGTGAGAAACAAGTGGAATATTCTTCATTCCTCATAAAACTATGTAAAAGGCATTCTTTAAAACATTCAAAATGCATTGTTTATATCCATGTGTGCAGGCGTGTCGTTGTGGGTCGGCCTAATGGCCCTAATGGCCCTAATGGGCCAGCTGGCCCGTCCTTAATGACTGGAAGAACATATATCTTCTTAACTAATAATAGTCTGGATCGATCACAATAGGTCATTGTAATAAATAACCTACAAACGGACACAAAGAAGTAATAAGCTATCTCCACATTGACAAGTGTCGTAATCAATCAGACCCAATAGTCGCCTTCCACCGCATGATGTTAGTCATTTCCTTTTTGCTGAAGACAACCAGCTGGAAACCATCAAAAGACGACAACAGTATTAAGTCTTACATCTAAAAGGCTCAACGCCAAAATTGAAATCCTGGCGCCGTGCCTGATGGTTAACTGCCAAGCACGCTATTCCTGGACTTCCTTTCTTTGCAACATTTCTACATTACTACATTTCTGGGTGCAGTGGAAAAGGTTATTCGGTGGAATTGTGTGAAACCAATGCCGACATGCATGTGCACGTAGAAGCGTATCCTCGTGAACATTTCTAGTAAACCCAGTACATTAAATGTCACGCACAAATACACATTATGTGTATTCTTTACATTGCCTTCATTAATAATCATAATTTCAGTGTTGTATACGCTTACTCTCTAATATCCGCATATGTTTTTGCACATTACCGCCACCAACTGTTGACTTGATCAGTGGAATAGCACGAAATCTGTCCAGTGTATTGCAGCTCCTGATTGTGTGAAATACAAACAAATCCACTCATAAACACACATGTGTTGTGCTACTAATGGGCCAAAGCTCCACAGGGAACCTTTAATTAAGACTGTTCAGGACAGGTTACACATTGTGCCAATAGTTTGACGTAGAACTGCTCAAGGACTAATTAGCAGAATAGAACAGAATGTCATACTGAAACAACTCCAGCTATTTTGAAGACAAAGAAGCATCTGGAACAATCTGAATGTGCATTTTTAAGTTTTGTAATTTCTGTTGATCAGTAACACAGTCAGGAATCTTCCGTCTACTAACACAGTGTGGGTGGGTTTGAATCTTAATCGGCATAACTTTTTCTTCAGAAACCTTTGCTTGTCTTGCTCGGCGTGATCCAGCAGGATGTCTTCAGTCTCTCTCGCAGAGAGAAGGTGCCTTGAGCAAGTCAGTCAGTTTTCCTTTTGTGTTGTTCAGCAAGAGTACATCCCTTCATTAGACGGCATCTCTTGACAGCACGTCATGCTTCCACAGCTCCTCTGACAGCTGAGAGGTGCCCAAGCATGAGGCTCCCACCTACACACACTGCTCATGCCTGACTAGCTACTTAGTGTCATGAACACATGCCACAAACATATAGAATACACACTTCCATACATCATCTACTGTGGTGACACATAATGCTGCTTTTAAAAAACAATGTCAAGAACTTAAAGCTACCACAAGGAACTTGGATTTGGTGTTGATTCTGGCGGCCCCTGTGGACACATGTGGTAGTGTTTCCGAGTCCCTTTAGAAAACCACGTAAACGACATCTATGTTATGGAAAGGAGAACCTTTTCCCTTCAGAGAAATGTGTTTATTCAACTCTGGGACAAGTGGGTGAGATACATAAAACCCTTCGAACAGATTTTTTGGAATAATGAATGAATAATGTAACGTTGCTCGAGCTGAGTAAGCCATATTGACCTCAACCACACTCTCTAAAGTCTCCATCCCCGTCTGATGTGGTTTTTTGTTGTTGTTGTTTTTTCTGTTTATGTGTGCACTCTCCTGAATTGTACAAAGTTACCCAACTTAAAACTGTTGATGCCATATATGCTGGTACGAATGTATACTTTGTGACTGAAGCTACTATCCAAAAAAAAGAAAACCTCTCATTTTACTGCAGCAGGGTCTGACAATCTGACCTCCGCAGTGGTTTTCCCGTTCTTACCGTCCCTCCAGCGGCCCAGCAACATAGCGGCGTAGTACCGGTGTAGTACCGGTGTAGTACCGCCGTAGTACCGGTGTAGTACCGCCGTAGTGCCGCCGTAGTACCGGTGTAGTACCGGTGTAGTACCGCCGTAGTACCGGTGTAGTACCGCCGTAGTGCCGCCGTAGTACCGGCGTAGTACCGGTGTAGTACCGGTGTAGTTCCGGCGTAGTACCGGTGTAGTACCGGTGTAGTACCGGTGTAGTACCGGTGTAGTACCGGTGAGGCGAAGGCGAGGAGCAGCGCTCCAGATCTGTCTGTCCAGTTCCTCACAGTAACTTTAGGTTAAGACTCAAGTGAGCAGAGAAGCAGACAATGCAGGAGTGAGTTCATGTGTGGTCTAAACTTCCATGGTTATTTATCATATTTACATAATATTTGACATAATGCTGAAAATTCACTTCTGTCACTTACTTTGTATGCAAAACAGAAAAAACAATTTGGGATCATCTCTAAAGGGAACATCTATAAGTCATTTGCATGCAGTAGTTATAAAAGGCTTTGCTAACTTGGATTTAAGGCGAGTTTAATATTAACTCACACGTTAAGACTATTTGTGAAATTGCTGTAAAAATGATCACCCAATCTGTAACTCAAGATTTCCAGCAACAACAACAACAATTTTATTCAAAGCAATAAATGTGAGCAGTATGTTCGGCAGCCAGCCTTCAACAGCGCTGAAGGAATCGGAGCCGAGATTGAAATCAAATCCACAAGGCCGCTTTTGATGTGATAGTAAGAATGTCTGATGCCTAATTTCAAAATGTAACATCCCTTCAGGTGCTGACAGACTGCTGGGCGGCCTGTATTCATCCCTAAACAACAGTCAAAAACAATAGCAATGGCATTGAGAAGACAAAGAGAAATCAATGTGCTGTAGAAACCAAGTTTCCCTCGTTATTGATGGATGAGAGGAATACGTTTCTCATTTTCTAACGGCTTATTGCAATGTAGGCATCTATAGTGGGTTGTCTGAATAATGACAATGTACTTAAGGGAAAGGACTTTGGACTTATGGAAGAGGGCAATGAGTCTCAAATGCTGTGGAAATGATCCAATATATCAAAGGATCCTAACATTACGCCAACACATGCCCAACACAGCATATGTTTGAATGCATCTGCAAAGAGATGTTGACAGCACGCTGGCATCATCAGGTTATTGTTTCAGGCCCGACAAAGCTCCGCAGGGCCACAGACGTCATTATAGATAATATGTGAATAAAAGCCTAATATTTGTGTGAAATTGTCATAACCAACCAACAATGTCACAATTAACTTTCATGAACAGAAAATACACTGAAAGGGTTCAATTTGGAAGACGAAAACTGGACTGGACATCGCCGTGGTAACGATTTATCAATCGTAAGGTAACCACGCCCTAAAGCATAACCTGCTTTGTGGTCTATTTGAATCTAAATGGGAACATAATTGACTAAATACACATAATGCTCGAGGAAAACTTGAATATGATGATTACAACCATAAACTTATGTTCACATTTTTTACAATGTATAAACCAAGTGAGAAGTAGGGTCATTTTCTCATAGACTTCTATACAATCTGATTTATTTCTGTAATCCCCCTGCTGGCCATTAGAAGTAATACATGTTTAAGGAACCTCTGCTTCACTTTTCAAAAACATAATGCGTCCAGCCACGGCTTTCGCCGGCACGAAGGCTTGAAAACGGACTATAAAATCCAGACGTGCACAAGAGCGATCAGAAATATGTATTGATGAATGAGTGAGATGTAAAAGCTCATGTACCTGAGTACATTTAAGGATTATGCATCCAATTCTGGCAATGAGATAAAAAAACAGCCTTCTATGTGCCCGTTGTTGTCATCTCCTTCAGCAGGAGGACAGCTCTGTCACAGCGGCACAGACAATGATCCCAATGTCAGATGATGCATTGTATCAATTTCAGATGGGCGCTCAGCTCAGGCAGAAGGAAAACATAATTCAATCACAAATTTTTAATAAAACATAAGGACAGCAACTAAGCTATGAAAAACTCCATCTGGAGACCATGTGGGAAAACTCAAAAGCAGGGAATTGATGGGAAGCTATGAGTACAAATGTCTTTGTCTTAATTAGCCTCTCTGGGCTGTTTTATTTTACACTAAACTGGTAACTGCCTGACATTCTCCTCGCTCCAAACAGCCACAGCATACTAAAATTTCAGTGACCCCAAAATAGCAGCTGCTTTCTACTTTCAATGGTGAGGCGGCTTAATTAGGCTGTTGCTCATAGAAAAGATGAAATACCTTCCATTGTTTACCGGAAACACGACGGTTACACCGACAGTGTTGGTGACCTTTAGCTTCCCCCGGCAAACTGTTCATATATTTACATTGTAGGCGTGCAGCTTATTCTCTAATTACTGAGATTTAATCAGTCGGGCTTCACTGTTTAATGGCTTTAAGATGCATCAGAGGGACTGCTGGGAAATCTGACAAACCATGCAAGCATCCTGCCGACTGCGTTTTCCATTTGAACACACGTTGAATACTTGTTTTCCTTCTGTATTTGTGCGCAGTTACAAGAAAATACTGACAGAGGAAACATGTGAAATCGGTCTGAAGAACGGAAAATATACAGGTAAGAGACGACAGGAAGTAATCAGATAATAAAAAATAAATAGAAATCTAAACGCCAAAGAAATAGCTGTGACTGCCGGATTCCCTAAAAATGATGCAATTATTTGACATTTATGTTCACCTTTCCATTCAGTTTATTTTGTATAGCCCAACATCACAAATTAAATTTTGCCTCGGAGGGCTTTACAATCTGTACACGACATCCCTGTCCCAGGACCTCAAAAAAAAAAACTTTCAATGGGGGAAAAAAGGAAGAAACCTTCAGGAAGAGCAACAGAGGAGGATCCCTCTCCCCGGATGGACAGAAGCAATATATGTGACCAGAATGACCAACGTAACAGAGTTACAGCAACATAAATATGACAGAAATTATTCATATAATGAGTAGTAGAAATGGACCACGATTCAGACACAGCCACGATCCATGTCAGCAGAAGGAGGGCGAGGAAGGGCATGAGCAGGGCCGCCATGGCAGGAGGTAGGAGGCAGGAGGCAGGAGGCAGGAGGCAGGAGAGAGGACCGGATCCAGACAGCACGATCCATGGAAACTTGAGGCAAGGAAGCATAGAGGCTCCTAGGAAGAAGTAGAGTTAGTAATGTGCATTGAAGAGGCATTCATTCATCCAGCAGGAGAGAGAGACGAGGAGAAGAGGAGAGAGAGAAGAGGAGAGAGAGACGAGGAGAGAGAGAAGAGGAGAAGAGGAGAGAGAGAAGAGGAGAGAGAGAAGAGGAGAAGAGGAGAGAGAGAAGAGGAGAAGAGGAGAGAGAGAAGAGGAGAAGAGGAGAGAGAGAAGAGGAGAGAGAGAAGAGGAGAAGAGGAGAGAGAGAAGAGGAAAGAGAGACGAGGAGAAGAGGAGAGAGAGAAGAGGAGAGAGAGACGAGGAGAAGAGGAGAGAGGAGCTCAGTGTATCCTAAAATGTCGCCCAGCAGTCCAATGCTGCGTTCACACCAAAAGCGTTGCACATTTTCGCAACGCTTTTTTGAAATGCTTTTTTGCCTGAGTTGAAATATTTCAACTGATACCAAATTATACTTTTCTTCAAACCTCCTCACATTGAGGGACATTTAAAAAAAATAGGATTATTTACCAAAAGAAACAAACAAGAAATGTGCATGGACAAAATCTAAAATTAGAGAAAATCTAAGCAGAAAATATAAAATAATCAAAGACGACTACAGTGCTTTCGATTAACTGGCTGCCATTCAGTTCAGTGTGTCAACTCCTGCTTGTTTATTATTATTATTATTATTATTAGGGAGTAGTGAATGAGGGAACGAGGGAAAAAGGGAACGAGGGGCTGATTTTTTAACACAAGGTAAGAATCAGCTCTTTACAACTTCTGCTATTAACTGCTGCATTGTGCTACGGCCCAAACGTTTCCCAAAACTCTCCTTGGTCTTGAAAACGTAAGAATGATTTAAAACTAACAACTGAAAAGCACTGGACGTTTCCACCCGACGGCCGTCACCACTCTGCAGCAGAAGGCGAGAGGGAGTAAGAAATCAGGGAGAAAAAGGCAGTCACGGCAGGATGCCAACATGTGAAATTACAACTATTGATCTCCGGTGCTGGAGAAAGCATTTCCACTGTGTTTGGATGCATTATTAAGGAGATGCTGTTCGACACAACAGGTGGACGGCGGCCCGTCAGCAGCTCTCACAGAGGCGAGGCGGTATAGTGTGCAGGGTTGTGATAAGAGCTACTGGCAGCTGCTTGTGTGAGATTAGTATCTCCAGTGTCACAGATTGCTGTAACGTCGAGCACAATGACTTGGAACAACAAATAATCATTTCATCCAAACCCTATTATTATTTCATGCACACCACGGCTTACACCATTATAAATTCGACAGCTGGTACAATGTTTTTTTTTTTTTTTTTTAAAACACATTCAAACTGAATATGTTTGCAGGGTGAACTTGTGGCAACTTGAAGAACATGTAAATGTTGAGAGACTGCAAAAACTACAAAACAACAGTGTGATTTGAGTGTCTACTTTAGTTATTGGGGTTTTTTTTGGAGAGGAGAGAGGATTGCAGGGAGTATTTGGGGTGATGGAAAGACGTGCAGGTTTGTGAGGAGCGCAGAGGAGTAAATGACTTTGTTCTTTGAGCATATGGCACTGAAACTTGTTGGTGTGAGAAGCACTGAATTCAGGATGAGCGCTGGACTTTGGACGTCTTGCAAAGCCACTTTGGTCCCAAAGGTAGAAGATGTCCCGGCTCTGCGTGCCTGGTAATACATTATGAGTCAGATCAAATCCCACAATGTCCAATATTGAAACTTCTTCTCATTTTTAATGACACCATTTTGGAACTTAGCAACTAACTGGAAGGAGCTGTGGTCTGTCATGTGTAATTATATAACCACATCTTCCAGACGGTTAATGCGGTGCAGAGAAAAAGTTGTTTACTCACATTTCTTGCTTTGCAAGTTGGGACTCCGACAGGGCGAGAGTGCAAGTAACCGTGTTGCATAATAAAGTTTCACTTTTTTTGTTCGATTATATTTTACCCAAAGCCAATGCAGCTAAAGACGGCACTCTGACTCTGCACAGTTTGGGTTCCTGTGAATGCTTTTGTTGGATTTCCACAAAGGTTGGTTCTGCTTGGGCAAAGAGTTTGACTTCTTTGACCTGTACTTTCCTGTTACACCATTCGTTCCTTTCCTTGAATTGCCGAGGTGAAAAGCTCTCCAATAGCAACCTGTTGCACAAATCCAGACAGTTACATCACCTTAAATTAAATTCTTCTCAGGACTTATACCACACTAAAAGGCTCAAAAGAAATTGCTTCCTCTTGCACCTGTAAGCTTTATTTATTTTTTATTAAACATCAAGAAACAGTACTTCGACTCTGATTACGAACGGAGAGTAAAATCACTTAAAAACACTCCTTTAATTTACTCCTCTTAGATATTGCTGCATCACTAAAAGGTACCAAAATCCACAGGACACTTCAAGAGACTTAATAGAGACTTTAAGATGAATGATGTCCTGGAAAAAGGTAACAGGAAATGTTTGAGAGCATGATGAAGTTAAGGTCCCTTAAATGCACCATTTAGTCATTCTCAGCCGCTGTTAAATTCTGTACAGTAAAACAGTATAATTGACCCAGATCTCAGGTAATGCTCTGAAATCAAGTTGTTCCTCCTGACAATAGTGTAATGGGTCATTCAGTGTTAATATCCACTCGGTTAAAAGAAGCCTGCAGCTTTAAACCATTTAGCTTTTACAAACCGATTATAGTAATTATGCCGTGACCTCTAACCTCCTCCATCAATATCATGTGGTCACATGCAGTCTGCTGTGTGTCATGTCCCTCTCCCCGGGTTCATCTTCCCAAAGAAATCAATTCTAATCCGAGAGCCGATGTGTTTTCATCACTTATTCAAAATGTTTTCATTTTCTTTTCAATACTGACCGAGTAGATAAGAGCAGAGTGGGCAACGTGGGAAAAAATAATAAAATTGTCCCTCCTGAATAATAGATAGATAGAATGAATTGCTTGGGGACAGATTATCCTTTGAGAAACTGAGAAATGATTATAGCAGTGATATGGAGAGCAGATCCCCACTGCAAGAGAGGGTCTGTGGAAACAAGGGGTGTGCGTGTGTGTGTGTTCACGTGTGTGTGTGTGTGTGTGTGTGTGTGTGTGTGGTGGGGATTAGTGAGTATTAATTAGCCAGCCTATATGAGTTTGACCTGAAA
Source organism: Taurulus bubalis (assembly GCF_910589615.1). Taxonomy (NCBI): domain Eukaryota; kingdom Metazoa; phylum Chordata; class Actinopteri; order Perciformes; family Cottidae; genus Taurulus; species Taurulus bubalis. The sequence continues at coordinate 16,934,451 of NC_136605.1, forward strand.
AAATAAAAGCATCATCAAATAAACATGTCTGATCACAAACACATTTTAGAATATGATCTGCAATCTTCGTGTTCCCACTAAGTGAATGTGTACATTTCTCTCAGTTGAGAGACAAAAAGGCAGAAACAGAAAACCACGCGCACGCGTCTCCAGACGCGCCTCCGCTCTGTGATAATGCGCTGTGGTTGGAGCTCTCCTTGGTGCTGAATCTGCGGGGACTCCGCCGACAACAAATTGCAGTAACTTCTGATCTCCATCCACCTACAGTATGTGTGTGTGTGTGTGTGTGTGTGTGTGTGTGTGTGTGTGTGTGTGTGTGTGTGTGTGTGAGAGAGTTTCCCGTGTGCGCAAAATACAACAAACACAGCTCTCCTGGCACCCCGCCTCGCAAGCAGCCCGCTGCCTACAATCGCGAGTTTTCCAGATGAATAATACACAGCGAGAAATGACAAATAGTCGAAGTGATGAAAGATTTAACATGTGGGAGCCTGAAAGCAAAATGGGTTTCATCTCTTGAATGTGACGCCGCTCCCGGAGCCGCTTAAACAGGGACGGCGCGGTTCCCTCCCCTCCGGTCGTGATGCAGTGAACCTGGTCTGCGCAGAACCAGCTCGCTGTATAAAACCGGCTGCGCTTCCACAGACCGAGTACAACAACAACGGGACACGAGCGCGTCAAGTCACTGCGGCTCCTCCTCCACCGAAACCAACCACGACCCGGCACAGACGCAGACATGCGGGCCACGAGGAGCGGAATCAGTTGGAGACTTTTTCTATTTTCCTGCCTGTTTTTGGAGAGTTCCTCTCAAGACTTTGGCGGACAGACGCAGTTCATATGCACGTCCGTGCCCAAGGATATGGACATTTGCGCAGCTACTTTGCAGAACAGTGTGCCAGACTTGAAGACCACGGTCATGCAGCTGCGGGAGACGGTTTTGCAGCAGAAAGAGACGATCATGAACCAGAAAGAGACCATCAGGGAACTGACCTCAAAGTTGGCTCGATGCGAGAGCCAGAGCGGCGCCGAGCCCGGGGACGCGCGGCCCGCGGGCCGGAGGAAAGACACGGGGAGCAAAAACACGATGGGGGACGTGTCGAGGGGCCCCGCGGACACTTTGGCGCAACTATCACAGACTTTACAGTCGCTGAAGCAGAGATTAGAAAACCTGGAGGTAGGCTGCTGCTGCTCCCGAGGACACGTCCATCACTTTGGGTGACTCTGCGCAAAGCTCCCAATTACGACCGAGCACCTTTTATTGACTAATATAATAACGACGACACAAAAACGACAATAATAAAGACAAAAAAAACTATAATTATAATTATACTAATACGAAGAAGAACAAAATAATAGGTGATTCGTGTAATTTTGACATCTTGTGAGCAAACAAAATACAATAATCATTGATTTAATTAAGTTGCTTGTGATATAGAAATACTATAAAGAATAGGAAAAAAACAAGTTAATTGTCACAATCGTTCTGTGCATTAAGCTGCATGCTTATTTCCTCCCAAACAGCAATTCAGCAGAAGTAACAACTCGGTGCAGGCGAACAGCCTCAAAGACCTGCTCCAAAGTAAAATTGACGACCTGGAAAAGCAGGTGTTGTCCCGCGTGAACAGCGTGGAGGAGGGGAAGCCCGGACTCCGCAACGAGACGGAGCAGCGCGGGAGAGTGGAGTCCACCCTCACGTCTCTCCACCAGAGGATCACCGACCTGGAGAAAGGTACAGACAGCTGAGGAGAGCGCGCACTAAGTAGACGAGGTCTGGGAGTGCAGAGATGAGCAGAATGGTTACTATTTGAAACCAAAAGGAGATATCAGATCAGGTGGCCGAAAGAAAAAAAAAACTCTTCTCTGCACATCCAGTTTGATATTATAAGCTTTTTATGACCTGAGCACTCGATGTGACGTTTTACTCATCCGCATAAATCTGGAGCATCCCGGTGCATTCTGCAGTTTCCTGTTCTAGTTCATGCAGATTAAACCATTTCACGTCAGAAGTTAAACCACTGAGCCTCTCGAGATTGAGAGAGAGAAACAAATAATAAAAAAATACTCATGTGGCAGTAACATAGAGAGGTGTGGCGGCAGGAGAAAACCAGATGAAGGTTAACAACGTCAGCACTATGTGGTGGATTTATCATGCCAGATTAAAGCAGATCTAGAGATTGTGGATTGGTTGTGTAACGTGTAATTCCTACAGTATGTTAATCCCCAGGATGTGTGCACTTGGGATGATTTATCCTTGTTTGACAAAATGATGACACAAATAAAAAATGAATGAAATAAAAGTGACACTTCCTTCTCCACAGGTCAAAGAGACAACAGGCCTCTGGATAAATTCCAGCTCACGTTCCCACTGAGAACCAACTACATGTACGCAAAAGTGAAGAAGAGTCTGCCAGAGATGTACGCCCTCACTGTGTGCATGTGGCTCAAGTCCAACGCGTCTCCGGGAGTGGGCACACCTTTCTCCTATGCAGTTCCGGGTCAAGCCAACGAGCTGGTCCTCATCGAGTGGGGAAACAACCCGATGGAGATCCTCATTAATGACAAGGCACGTCTCGAGGAAATGTTTCCATGTATTGATTTCAAACTGCCAGAGTATATATTTGGCTCACTGCAGCAAACCTTCACGTGGTATCCGTCTTCTTGTAGGTCGCTAAGCTGCCTTTCCTCATCAACGATGGGAAGTGGCATCATATCTGCGTGACCTGGACCACTCGGGATGGTGTTTGGGAAGCGTTCCAAGATGGCGTCAAGAGAGGGAGCGGAGAGAATCTGGCTCCGTATCATCCAATCAAACCGCAGGGCCTGCTGATCCTCGGGCAAGAGCAGGTACACAAGCACACATCTGGCACACATCTGTTTCACAGCCATGAAGCCACACAAAGAGCATCTTGTAGGCTTGTAGGAGTAATAGGTGTGTGTCATGACGTGAACAATTGTGGGAAAGTTATTTTTAACATACAACATTTCAATTTTCAAATCCGTCCCTGCTGTAAATGGCATATTTATTAATAAGGCGATTAGATCTTTAACTGGAACTCATCAAGAATCCCAGTGGATTGAAGATTCCTCATTCAATTTAGTCGGTCAAGATAATTTGGGTCGTTCCATAAAGCAGCCAGAGGGATATGAAAATCATATCCTCCTTGATTAAATCCCCTTCTCTCTTCCACAGGACACACTCGGAGGAGGATTTGACGCAACACAAGCCTTCGTCGGAGACCTGGCAAATTTCCACATTTGGGATCGTAAACTATCCGTCGGAGAGATATACAATCTAGCGACGTGCAGCAGCAAAGCGCAAGTGGGCAACGTTTTTGCGTGGATGGAGACGAGCCTTGACATTTACGGAGGTGCCTCGAAGTGGACGTTTGAAGCTTGTCGCCAGCTCAACTGAACTGCGGGGAAGAGGAGATGGAAGCATTTGTTCAAGCCACTCTGTTGTCACAGCCTTGGTAAAGTAATTTGAAAAAAAAAAATCAGGATTATTTCAATGAATAGCATCTGGATTTGTTATAGATATTTGAAAACATCATATGTGGACACTTGATAGATTCACTTGCAAATGGACACCTTGGCATCCCTGTGGCGCTTGAACGCACCATCAGGCCTATACTTGTGGTTTTTTGGAAAAAGCAGCCGCTGACGATGCCGGAGAGCAGAGGACGCTCTCTGGGATGGAAACGTCAGGCCGGCATCAAAAGATACAGCAGGAAGTAATGTAGTGTTTAGCCAACAGATGTCACGCAATTCAGCAAAACAACGGACTTCTTCAAACGTCTCGACTGCCAGTTTTTCACTGTGAAAAAGGACAAGGTGGCCTTCTTTAAAAAGAACGTGCTCTTCAGGAGGCCAAATAGACGACTTTGTTTCTCTCTCACTATTCTTTCTCTACCACCACCTGCTTGACGTGATTTTGTGTAAAGAATTACATATTTATTGCCAACATTTGAGCCTGAGTGCCTTGGGCTGTTGAAAAAAAAAAAAATCTCAGCACATTCATTATGATTTGCAGAGTGTTTGTGTTTATTTTCTTGTAAATTCATTTTAAAAAGAGCTGTTTCTTGTAACACTCTGAATGGGGTCGGATAGGATCGTTTATTGAAAAATGCAACTCATTGATGATAATGACGCATTTTGCAGATGTTTGTACTTCAATGGGAATGTTCTCTGTACAGTAACAGCATGTCTTAACTTCTGTTAATGCTGCGTCAGCATCTATGATCTTTGCTTTTACGATATGACTCTTGGGTTAAGATTTTATACTGTATTGTTATATGCTTAAAGCATGGCAACACGGACAGATGAAAAAAAGTTCTAGTTTTTGTAATAAATTGTGATACTTGAATCATATACAGGTGTTAACATATTTATTTGCGAAATGTGCACACACTTTTTGACACACAAATCTAAAGAAATATGGTAAAATACGAGTAGAAGTTCCGCATTTGACCTCCAGAATGCTGAACCTATAGATGTGGCTGCTATAATTAAACTTAGCGTATTAACAATGGATCACATGAAAGGGTTCACTCGTTAAAGTAACTTACTAAAATCCTAAAAACACTTCCTGCTTAGCACCAAGCGGCACACAGACAAAGTTAGGAGAACTTAGCGTAGCATTTAGCAGCTGAAGAACCAGATATGTGAAGTCAGGAGTTGGTGGAGACCAAACACAGAGCTATGACAGTGAATATTTTCTTATATTCATCAGGTGTCCAGAAAAATGACTCAACGGTAATGATCATGTTGCTCCCTTTCTGCTGTTTGTATATAAATAAATATACCAGCATGAAAATGTGAAATACTTGGCTGTGAATATTTTTCATCAAAGAAATCATACCGGCAGCGATGCAAATTTCTGACGGTTGCAGCACTTTTTCAGTAAAAGGTTTTAATATATTTTCGCTTAGTCAGAGGACCAAAGTGATCTTCTGTGACTCCGGGAAAAGAAATTGAAAAACTGATTCTCCTAAAGACCTGGCTTCCCTGCACTTGGAGCAGTGCGGCCGGGAGCCGAGCTGCTCGGATAACATTCCCGCTTTTGTCCACAGGGGGCGCCAAAATACACAACATCAAAATAAGACTTTTTGCAACTTTAAGATAATCAAAAATAACCTTCAACATTGAATTTGATTCATGACTTAATGATGACCTGAAGCTACAGCAAACGACACACTGTAGTCAAACTAGCAAGTAAACGTGCCACACAGAACTGCAAATGCAACTTTTCTACAAGTGTGGAGGTACAAGACTACTCAACAACTGCAAGGCCGCCTGTCAAACTTGAACACATGAACACAATCGCGAGTCGGATCCTTTCTAGACATAATTTATGCGCTTCCTTCGTCAAGGTTAAAAGGAGAAATACCGGTTTTAGCCTTGGTTCTGACTCACAAGCCTCCATGTTGTTGTACACTGGAGTTACATTCTGTCCTATCAAAAGAAAAATCATCTAATTCCCACAAAACCCGTCTTAAATGTGTGAATGAAATTAGTTTCACATCACAGTGTTTCACAAAATTCAGTGTGACATGATTCAGAGAATATACGAGTCAAGATGTGACATTTGGGAAAAACAACACTCGAAGGAAAGCTCCTCACCATATATTTCGTACAGGCTATATTATTATTGGGAAATCCTACTTAATCCCATTTAAATTATGGCAATTAGAAACATCTCATCGCATAGTAACAAGTACAAATACTCTGTGTAATGTCATTTTAACAGAAGAACAGCTGCACGTGGACCATCTTTACAAACAGCTATCTTTATTCAGTGACAATCTCAAGGTGGTGAAAGTTCACAGGAACTTGGAGTACAAGTACACTGTAGACACCAGCATCTTAAACATACAACATAATCACAAAGGAGTGCAGAGACGCCATTACATGCACACTGTAAATACACATATTCAACACACTGAGTATCTCTGTCAACAAAAGGTTGCCTTTGAGATCTTACATCTCAATCCTCTGCAAATTAATCAAAGCCACATGAGAGGAGACAGCAGAGACTGAAGGTCCTCCCTTTATTGTTAGCGAGGTCATTCCGTCCCACCACAGGCGGGTCACATGTCCTGCAAATTGGTTTCCATCCTCCAGCTCTGAGCTGCAGGGACGTCTCTCTACACCAATAGCTTTTCCCCAGGCATCAGACGAGCTTCAGCCCAAAACCATCGCACGGCCATTACAGACGGCTAGTGTGACACGTCTGGGGTTGGATTTCACTGAAGATTTTCATGGTTGAGAACCAGAAGTCGCACACAAACACACCTAGATATCCACACACACACACACACACACAGACATGTACAGACACACACATACACAGTAGGATCTCGAGTGGCCACTTGAGGCCTGGGGAAGAAATCGACATCCACTCCCTCATCCACATACACCTGGCCGTATTGACCTACAGACCACAATTGTCCAAATCAGGTCTTTCTGTCTCTTGACCTAAATCTAGCCCCACATCTCGTCAGGTATATTTTTGTCCCAGCTAGATAATAGCCAGCCCGTTGACCTATCCACAGCTTTCCTCAGCCCTAATTGGTTTGTGCCTTCATGCACTTCGATTCAAATTGGTTTGGAGAAAAGGTCAATTATGAGGTGATATTTGTCCACCACACTTGTCTGCTCTTATTTCACTCTTTGTCTGAATAGCACATAACATAAATCAATCACGTCTGACTGTTTAGAAAAATCTCATTTTTCTTCTACAGTATAAAATATTACAGTAAATGCCCCTCTCGTGAATTTTGAAGCTTTTTCCGGTCATAATAAAGGTAGTTGCGACTGAGATTTAACGTGTGGAATGACATCACGCCGAACACTAATCCGCCTTTAGCCGCGTGGCGGTGACATGAAGCCATGCGACCGTGGTGTAGTTCATTAATAGCCTCACACAGGGGTATTTAATTACACTTCAACCAGGTCCAGTTAGAGAAAATGTCATTACAACATTACAATAATGTCTAACTTGCGCTATACTTTAGTGCCATATATATTGAAGCATAGCCTAGCGGTTGTGTCAACGTCAGTATGGAGTCAACAGTTGACTATCAAATCAAATAAAGACATTTTAAATGATTTACATCCCAACAATATTAATAGTCATTTTTCAAATTGAACTGAATGAATTGTAAATAATATACAGTCTAATTATATATCAATGTTCATCTCTCATTTAAAGTATCAACATCATAATCACAGAAAGCTTCTGAAAAATGTGCATCTCAAAATAAAATAGCCACGGACATTTATATTTGACAAAGAATGAAGGTTTGGGGAGTACTACCGCACAAATACAAAGTTGTATGAAGCATTTTGTGGCTGGTGATATCTAATCTATTGCCTCAAGTGATGTCACTTGAGTCAGTGACAGTTGGGGCCGAGGACCTGAAGTTTGAAAGACGTGAGTTTACCAGACCTCCGTCACCTCGTCATCTCTGCTTGAGACCAGCAGATCAAGGCTACATTAGCTGATGCTAACATAGCACTTCTCAATCTACCAGCGGATCAGTTGGCATTCGAGTGGCATTGTGGGTATTGTAGGCACTAGGTTTTGACAAGGAAGAAGAATGTACAACAACTGTCCATCGTGGGTCCAACCATGTTATAGGAGTGCAGCGCTAAATTGGTGGAGTACTATTTTAATGTGAAATGCTTATATACCGCAAACATAAATGTCTCATCAAGTCGCTGATTCAAAAATTCATGACAAGAGAAATTAAAACAAACAAACCAAATTCATTCACAAGAGAAATGGAAAACGAGCACTCGAGGTGGGCGTGAGAGACTTTAATTGTCCCACTGATGCTGAATAAGAGCCGTTTTCGCTGAAAGATGATAAAACTGGTGACATCGGCATTTGTTGATAACTGATGTTCAGGGAAATGCATTTCTAACAGCACAAAGATTATCGTATGATTTGCTTAAATCAACAGTATCCTTTTATTAAATCATATGGTGCTCGCTGCAAAAACGCTGAGACATGTTTTTATTTTGCCGGATTTTTAGCCTTTAATTGTTCTCAGTGGAGAGTGAGGGGAACGAGATTTAATACATTCTGGATTCTTGGATTCAAACCAACATCTCACAAAACACCAGGATGTCTTTAGTTTCATCCGTTTGCATCGACAATGTGTCCTTTCCCACCCAATCCAATTCGCATCTAAATGCTGTGAGTAAAATATTGTAATGCTCTACTTAAATCTCATTATACTAAAGCTTTGGCCTACAACACTGCTATAAATATTATTGGCGTGATACAGCAGAGTAGTTGTTTGTTAAGAATGGGCTTTAAACGCTGCCGATGGAGGGACACAAAAAGACTTTGGCTTGCATGGTGAGACAGAATATACATGAGACACACATCCCTCCATACTTGTCCTTAATCTCAGAGCTACTTCTGCAGCTGTCAGGGTGGTGCGCACCCCTCCATGCCACTGAATGAATAATTGATTTCCTCCTGACATGGGAAATTCCCCTTCCAGTGTATCACTCAATGAGCCTCAGCCCAAATATATGCCAAAAAAGTCCCTCCTCAGGGGAAATGCAAACACAAAATCACAGCACTGTTTCTCATACTTCCTTGAGGTGTTTGCCAGATGAGTAGGTATCTAATTACTTCTCGAGGGGGGAGATTATTTTGGATTGTTTAAAGCGCAAACACTGAAATCGCTACATTTTGTTTGTACGTTACACACATTATGAACTCTGCAGCGTACATTTGGGACACGTAGAAGACTTGAAGTGGTTGTCTTTTGTGACAGTTATACTGCAACGCATAAGCGTTCATACACTCAACATCCTGACACTGATGTTAAAACAGATCTGAGCAAACTTACCAAAGTTCACCAAGATCAGGCCCCAATTTTACATTAAAACTTTAACTGGTAGAATAGAGATCTGCACACTTAAATCTATGCGGAGAACACTGTATTTTTAACTTTTGATCTAAACAAAATAAAGCGTTTCCTTTGCTAGAGTTTCCTTTAACCCCGCCTCCTTATCCTTATTAACTCTGGATTCAGCTATTAGTGCATCTTACAACCTTTAGGACCTCATAATTGAAAAAAAGGCTTTTTATGTGATGTTTATTCCCTAATACACAGCTTCGTGGACCCGGAAGCTCTAATCCCACAGTCTGCTCACTATCTGGCGCTTTTCCTGTCAGTAAACAAAAATACACATGCATGTAAAGTCTCATGACTACCATCAGTTTCCTTGCACAAATGAAGAGTGTGTCCACTGTTCCCAGACCAGCATGGATCCAGCCATGTCTGCCTGATCAAAACACCCCAGCAGTGCAACAGCACATTGTTATTTCGTCAAAAGTTGCACTGTGGGAGTGCAGACTTGTGTGGTCAGTACATCTCCTTAGAGCACAGTGCCTCTTGTCTAAGGGATGGCAGAGCAGATTAATGGTGCATTCCAACACATCCTGGCGTCCTTCCTTCCTTCCTCTGGCTCAGTGCCCCTCTCTGCAGCTCGTTACGTGTTGCCTCTGCACAATGAAGGGGAGTTTTGTTTTTTTCCTCTCCAATGGTCGGACTGAATTTCACGATTATGGGTAAAAGAGATTATTCGTGTTTAAGGGCAGTCGCTGCAACTATTGTGGACCCGAGCACTGGATGGCATTTCAATTTATACATGTACATGTAATCTATATATGATAGACTGGATTAGATTCCATCTCCAGCTTCAGTTTGCTAATCCTAAAATTATTAAACAATGCAATGACAGATGCAATGCATTGTTTCTGAGATGCAGTCAGCACACAAGGTCATATTTAGATCCAGATGTGCACGATGTTTCAGTACAATACAATCTATATGAAAAGGCAAAGGACATACTTAATATCGTAAAACACAAAAACAAACGACTACCACTACGTTCGTACATGGTGTTTGAATGGATTGTGTTGGTGTGAAAAGTCCTCAAATGACCAAAATGTTTTATTAGTTTGCCATTTCTGTTGATTCACTTCCACAGCGTGAGATGCAAGGTGTGAACTACCGGCGCCCGCTTAAAGCGTCCCACATACCTGACTGTAATTACCACTAAGATTCTAACATCAATAATATTTACCATAAATCTGACATGACATGAATGCCTCCTCCTCGTCATCATCAATCTCCCTCCCTCCATCCCTCTCCTTCTTTAAAACGGTCCTCTCTGTCTCCCTCTCCCTCTTGGCAGCCTGCCATAGCTGGGCTTTATCCACAGGCGTCCTGTGACAGAAGCCGGCGCTACAGGAATATTTTTCATGAAGATGCCACAAATCCTGCACCCTCTGGGAGCCATGCCAGTGGCTGTTTTCCATAATCAGGTCAATCACAAACAGCCACCGCAGAGCCCTTCATCCCTTACCTCTACACACACAATACACACATACACCAGGTCGAGTGGAGCGGGAGGTAAACTCTGTGTTCGAGAGTAATCACTGGGAGCGGCAGCAGCGCTGAGGCAAGCAGTGACGGAGGAAACGTAGGTGTCCTAACCTGACCTGACAGCAGGTGCACCATAAGGCAGCAAACGCAAATTCTACTGTCAACACTGAACTTGTGCATAGTACTAAAAGAACGAGCACAGACAACAGAGAACAATCACACTATGAAGAATAAACTGGCACGTGAGAGACATTGTTAGACTTGCAAAACAAGCCATAAAAATGGGTTTGCAGTCAAATTCTGTTTCGGACAAATAAAGTGGCATATTTGAATGAACGCAAGTTGTGCTGGAGGTTACAGTATACTGTTGTACTCTGAAGTACAATAAGAGATGGCTGTAAAGTGTGTATAAAGTTCAGTAGAATGTGAGTGAAGGACGGTGCGCCTCCGCTTGTAATAGACAAACAGTTTGATAGAAATTCAAACATTCCAGAGGTGTGTTTACGGCACAGAGGTGCAAACCAAATTAATGAAGAATCGGCAGCAATACTGAACCAAAGTTAAACTACACTTCAATCTACACTTAATTGCTTCAGTATTATATACATATAAAGTAGGTTTATCCTGCAGAACAACTGAGGTCATGTATTTTAGGCACAAAAGCACTTTAATGCAGTGTTCTCCAACTACAGGGCCGTAAAAAAAACACAAATAATCAAGGTCGGAAAGATTTTTTTATTGAGAAAAATGACCTGATACATCCGTCTGTGCGTAACCTCCGATGTGACCTCTTGACATGTGTCAAGAAGTCACGTGATACGTTACCCCGAAAATGAAACTTAAATGTTCATTTCAGCTATGCCGGTGTCCTGGATTAAAACCAAGGCAGAATATCCTGAGATCGCCAAAAAAACATTGAAAACCTGCCTCCATTTTTCAACATCCTGTCTTTGCGAAACAGGTTTAAGTTACAGAGGTAGACGGGACATAATTAAAAGAGCACATGCCGGGTGTCGTTGTCTCCCATCACCCCGAGATGGGACCGGCTCGTTGCAGAGAAACAAGCTCAGGGCTCCTTCATGCCGGTCGTATCATTTTATTACGCCATATTCATTACGTTATATTTATCGCCCACACCGTGAAGATTTAAAGAGAACACCCCCTTCTGCAACTTCAGTCTACTAGCACCCGGTATAGAATTCAACACACTGGAGATGGTACCGTCATCGGCGCTCAAGCAACAACACTGACATTCTCGGGAAAGAATAATAAACCGGTAAACTTAGAGTTGAAGGTGACTAAAAGCAATTACAAACAGCACCAATAAAGCAGAGATGCAGGAAATTAAATCCAATTGACAAATAGTGTAGAAGTATTGTCAAGTCAGATTCAGGGTCACAGCCGAATGTGTTGCTGGGAAATAGACTTCAGCAAACACATGAAAATGGATAACTGAGATGATCGTTTAATGCTGGACAACTATACATCAGCTTAGACTTGTTTTTAAAATGTGTTTAAAGTGAAGACAGAAGAGGAGATGAGCAAGACAGGAAAGAAGATCTGCACCCTTTAAAACAGTCAGAAAAGAAAATGAAGCAAATCACAGCTTGAGAGTTGGCTTTAGAAAAATAAGTTTGGTATTAAAGAGGAGAGGAGGGGAAAACATGAAAGGAGGGAGAACGAACATCAGCAGGAGCGACGAGACCTCGGCCCTGCTCCCTGTAGAGGAAGACGAGCAGAAACCATGAAAAAAAACTAAAGGGGACTGATTATAGCGCAGAAAAGCTGGAGGAAGAACGGCCGAGGAGGAGAGTGACTCTTCAGATGTACTACAGCAACTCCTCCTGTCACGAGGCCTCAATGGCCTTAGAGGGTGACATGGCCCGGGTTTTAAAGAAGCAGAGCGAGAGGCTGGAAGTCTGTCGGCAGGACGTTAACAAAAGCCAAGGACAAAGGTTTATTCGTCAGGACGAGAGGAAGCACTTGAAACCCCTGATGGAGTCCATGAAGTCTCCTCTGACCTGCAAATAGGGGAATATAAAGGATGACCTCGGCAGAAAGCTCCCAGGTTCCCAGAGGATCACCATGACATCTCTGCAGACACAGCCGTGTGTCCTCGTTAGAAGGAAGCGACTGGCAGGTGAGTGCAGTCCAGAGGTGAACTCCAGTCTCAAATCTGATGACTTGAGACTCGACAAATATAAAAATATTTGTGACTCGACTTGGACACCAACGACCCAATGACTTGCAAAACAATGACTTGCATTCAACTTAAAGAAACCTGGGAAATAAAGACACATGGGGGGCTGCCACTGGAAAAAAAATTAAGAAACGTAAGTTTCTAACAATGACAAAATAAGACATATATAATAACCAAACTTTTTAAATAATGTACTTTCTGAAACTGCTAGAGAAAGGGCAGTAAGTATGAGGACAGAGAGAAAGTATTTCCATTCCCATTCTTTCTTGGATTGCCATCGACCATACTTCCTTGTTTAGTTTTTTTTTTTTACTCAAGCCAAATGTCCAGAACATGTAGAAAATAAGAAATGACCGTGTCACTCTCTCGTTAAAGAGTGATTCACTTAGTGTAGCTGTAGGAGTGTCTCACTGGGACGAGGGTTTAGTCTTGAAGTGTTGAAAGATTGATGGAATTGTTCTTTCTAAGGACAGAACACGTCAGACTGGTGTCGTTTTGGAGAAAGAAAGAAAACACTGTTGTTGAAAAGGCCAGCAAAGTACACAACACACAGAATCTTCCATAAATTAAAGTATACCTGCATCGTCTCTGACGATGAGGAGTGAACATGAGCGAGTTATATAATAAATGCAATATTATATGATATGTTTTCTGAATCTGCCCTTTTGATTTTGAGAATATGATTTCATAGAAAAGGGCAGATTAAAAAAATTCAGATCAAGGCTGTGCTATGTGTAAATAACACAACAATTACAACATTTGTCTTTATGCTTTGGTGTTATTAGTAGTCATAATAATGGTCCAAATTAATGTAAATTTGCATAGTTTGATGTAAAAAAAAACATTAAATTGTCCCATATCTATTATTTATTGAATATTGAATTCACTGCAGAAATTCAGAATGTGTCTTTTTATTCTGATGTACAATATGTACAAGCATCCTGACTGGAACACAGCTCCTAAACATGAATGAGTATCTCTGTAGGCATACCTACCTACTTACCTACCTACCTACCTACCTACCTACCTACCTACCTACCTACCTACCTACCTACCTACCTACCTACCTACCTTCCTACCTACCTACCTAACTACCTACCTACCTAACTACCTGTCTGTCTGTCTGCCGGTCGTTGATTCCAGGCTACATGTATCCTATATTATATTATAAAGCAATATTATAGGCTATAAATAACACTTTAAGTATCTCCATTGTGTGTAAATATACCAACACACCACTTTACCTTATAATGTTTGAATATTATTGGCCAACAATAGAAGATCCATAAAGAGCAATAACACAATCACAACTGCTTATGACTGACACAGAATAACGTGAGAAAGAAATTAGAGATAAAGAAGAAAAAGTAGCAAAAGATTGCTGATACACAAGCCCACATGTGAATAAAGAAAACAGTGGCACTTAGTTGTGTTCAGTAGTAAGAAGAAGAAATGATCCAATGTATTCTCTGCATTTGAACCCATCCTAAGTGATTAAGGAGCAGAGGGCAGCCTTGTGGAGCGACTGGGGGTTCAGCGTCTTGCTCAAGGACACTGAGACACGCCTGCCTTATGGTTTCAGAACAGCCACTCTCCCCATGAGCCACAGACGTCCCAAATGTATATACACTATGTGGACAGCACACGGATCGTAGTAAAATAAACACATTCATCTGTTCCACTTCGTCAGGCCTGATGAGTTCTCTGTGAACAATGTCTGCGTTTGTGATAATTGTTCTTTTTGAGAAAGTGCCGACGACAACATGGAACAAACATTACAGGATCATTTCATCATTTCTAACCATGGACACAACAACAACACCAAAATAATATACCACCTTTTCCCTCCTGCCATGACTGTGGGATGGAGTCAAATAAGTTGAAGGGAGCGCAGACAGGAAAACAGCGCTGTACAACGTGAGGGGGCGTTGGCTCTTCTGACCAATCTTTAGGGACATGTTTCAGTGGTGTGTAATGCAAAATGACTGAAACGCACAATCACCATTACCAGACAGGCTTACAGATGACCGTGTCTTACTCGTAACTCGTGATTATTCCCGATTATGAACTCCAAAAGCTTGACAGTTTTGTTTTTTGATGACCTGATGCAACCGGCCCCCGTCACGCTCGCTGTGACACGACTCACAATGTGAGCGTCTTCTCCCTCCACACGCCATGAATAATCCATGACCTCGGAGGCACCGGGAGCCGCTCTGGATGCTCTGTGAGGTTTTCAATAAAACAAACTGTCAAAACAAGGCCTGGGTGTTTACATGCACTCGACAGCAGGTGGGGAAGTTACAAAACAGCAACACCCTTGGTTGTTGCTGTTTTTTGGGTGGGGGGGATTAGATTTTTTTTCTTATGTATTTGTCTTCTTAACTAAGACAAATGACACAGTGTGTCCAAGGACATTCAGAAAGGTCCATTCTGATGCAACTATTTCATGCTTTATTTCACAGCACACAATTATGTTTGGGATCACAAAATACACCTCGGGGGAAATTCACATTGGGCCACTCCATGAAACACATTTCCTCTCATGAAATTAGGAAAAAGTATTCGGAAAGACACTATTATCACAGTATAATTATGTATAATATAGAGTGCTGCAAGAATGAGTCCGAAAACTCAGAAACAAAGAACGACACTGAAGGCTTTTCTCGAGGGAAAAGAGGATTTCTCACGACAAAATTGATTGACAGATGGTTCATCAAATCACCTGTCATTTTTTAAAGTCCCTGCCTTTTTCCAAACAGTTTCCGATGCCGGCTTCTCAGATGGCTCTGTGTAACCTACCTTCAGGTTATTTATTTTCCAAATCTAATGGAAACATCCCGAGGGAAGCAATGTGATGCCAACTTCCTGGCTCGTCGACAGAGATATACGTAATTCCTGCCGCACTCTTTTCTGCATTGCGTTTCACAAAATGGACTTCAGAGTCAACAGGCTGGTCCTTTGTAGTAAGAAATGTAAAGGACATTACTTTTGCATACTAACACGGTCATGAAAAGGGACTCACCCTTCTCAGATGCAATGAAACCTGCACCCAAGGTTCATCTTATGGAATTGCGCTATGCAGGATAACCACCGCTTCACCCGGCTTTATCTGGAATAAGAAAAAGCTCAAACTGGTAGAATAGATACTTACATCAATGCAGAGAACACTTTATATGTAAAGGACCTTCATCAGAAGTTACATGGTTCAGCTCGGAAATACGGAATGAAATGAAAATGCATCCCTGACATGTAGCCTACAGATATTAGGTGGACAACTAAAAATAACTTTCATTTAAAACTATTTTCATGATTAATCGTTTGTCTGTAAAATGCAGGTCACATCTGTACTGTGGAGTAATTGCTCCTACAATAGTTGCCACAGACTCCAGAGGATAAAACTAGAAAGCGATGCACCTTCCTGACAGGGAGACTATAATAGCATCTGCATCACCTGGTGGAGAACATTCCTCTGGCATTACTGTCCCATCTTTCCTCCACATTCTACATCACTGCAGCGCTGGGGAGGTTCACACACAAACTCCTTACAGCACACCTAATGAGCAACCTGCAATGTGTGTGTGTGTGTGTGTGTGTGTGTGTGTGTGTGTGTGTGTGTGTGTGTGTGTACACGACTTGAACTTTTTACTATTCATCTCCTCCTCCAACCCTTCATCATATTCTCTGGCTGTTTGCTCGCCCCCACATTATCATCCCTTGTGCAGGAAATCTCTTCCTGTTCGGGTGTAACCATGACGAAGAGGGACAGCATCGTCATGTCTGTACGACAAATGAGGCTAGTAGCAGGTTAGCTTAGCTTAGCTTAGCTTAGCATGAAGAAACGGGTAAGTAGCCAGTCTGGCTTTGTCCAAAACTACCAATACCTGTAAAGCCTCATTTGAAAGATGTCAAACTATTTCTATTGATTTAGGCATGTAGCAAAACAAAAAAAAAGAAAAAGAAAAATAGCCTAATAAATTGAAATGCTTTGGCTTAACAATTACTTTGTTTGTGTTCATTGCCTTCATGTAGTCAAATAACTTACATTGTTAAGAAGTGAAAGCGAGATGGTGATCCATTGCAATCTCAATGCTCAGCAGCAGAGCTGTGCCTCTGACATTTTGACCTAAAGTTACAAGTGTACATTAAAAGGAAGCCAGTAAAACCTCCGCCTTCAAAATACTATCTTTTCTATTATCATATATTTAATTGCTCTACCGAAATGGCCTGTGTTGAACATTAAACAAATATTATATACTATTATAACTATTTAAACAGACCACAGAGGTTGTGCTTTTGCCCTGCGTGATAGTTAATGGCCTACAAATACTAATACTAAGTGTAATTCATGTTAATAGCCCTACTAGCTACTGGCCCATAGCCGGTTGGTTCAGAGGCGTTAATACAGCCACCAGAGAACAGGCTGAACAGCATGCAGCTCAAACAGAAACAAAAACAAAACAAAACATTTTTTTTTTACATTTATGGCAGACTCATTGGTGTTTTAAATCCAAAATGGCTGCAGCATATCACAGCAACATCTAGCGGCAGTTGTCTAAAAAGTATATTTTGTCTCTCAAGAATTAATACAGTAATACAAAGTCTATCAAGTCCTCTTTTACTTGTAGGAAATTCATTTAAAACACATTAAACGTCGTAAGCAGTACATTCTAAGGGACATATACTCGAGTCATAGTGGACGAGGAGTGTCTTCTAAATTGTCGAAGCGTTTGAGGATATTAGGACTGACGGATCTTCTTGTAAAAATGTATAACTTGCTGTCAATTACTGCTGGGTGTTAACATGAAAAGATCCATTCATGTACAAGTAGACGAAGGAGATCATGTCACGGTAATTAACACTGGAGACTACATGTAGGATCATCATTACACTAATGGACAGCAGTCATTACAGTGTCCGAAACATAATCCGTCTTCAATTAATTGCCGTTACGGAGAAGTGCAGAAAGCTCACAAGTGACCCGGGGTCGGCTCTCCCTGCGAGCGTCGCTGTGCTAACGAATAAAAGGTTGCTGTGACGTAAAGATGGAGGTATTTTGGTATTTTTCTGAATGTACGTATGAATACAGCATAAATGGGAAAAGGGTGCAAATTAAAAAGGTCATTAACTGTCACGGCTCACCACTTAATATGTTCAGCACGGCGTGAAGGAAAACTAATTGATTCTCTGGCGAGACTGCCGAGACAGGAAATAGAGAATAGGCAGGAAGTGTATGCCACCACTAAGTTCAGCCCCCAGAGACGAGTGACAGGAGGAGAGGACAGAGGAGGTTATGAACGCTCTCCATAGAGTAAAGATACTGGCATGAGAAGGTGCTTGCTCTGGGACTGCAGGATAACAGTCGCCCACCACCATTATACTTTGAACCTTTAAGCACATTAAAATCTGCAGTATCCTTTAATAAAACTCATATACTCAGTTTTGACCTTTCCTGCTGTGACCTCTGTCTGGATATTCCTTTCAGGGCAAGTGGCTTTGTCAAGAAAATGTTAATACAGTTGGGTTTGGTGAGAGTCTGGCCTCGGGTTCGCCTGCGTGTGGAATATACAGTGGCTTTGTGGCTTTTGGACGCTACAGATTTCGGGCCAATTAGTTTCCCTCAGTGACAGGAGAGGAGACGGGGAATAAACAGTGGACTAATGATCCAGAAAAAGACCTTTAGTGAGGCCCATTTGGACACATGTAGCATTGAAGTAGATCACACATAACCACACAGGTAGTGTAGCTTCTCTTTGTACAAGGTGACTTCTGGCTGCAGCGTCCTGCAGAGAGTCAGGCGTCATCAGATCCCTCTGCAGGACCGCCAGCTCGTCAGGAGCCAACAACTACACATCACTTTTACCTCTAATAAACCTAGAAGTTACCCTGTTACCGGTTCAGGAGATAAACAGGAGGTCACCTGACCAGCTCACGGCGCCGAGAGAAACAGAGACAACGTTCTCAAGTAGAGCGGACACTATTGGATGATGAATCAGTTACTTGATCGACAGATTAATGCTGGCAGTTTAAATGATTAAATCATACAGAAAAAAGAAGCCCAACATGTCTTGGTTTCAGCTTCTCAAAAGTGAACATTAGTTATTGTATTAGTACTTTTTCTAGTCTTCTATGATACTTGTTTTTCAGACAAAACAAGAAACTTGAAGACCTCATGCTTTGGAAAGTTGTAATGGAGATTTCATAGTCTAAATAATCTATTAATAAAGAAAGATGAAGATTCGTCAGATAAATGCACAAAAAAAAAAACGTAAAAATAGTTGCCGTCCTTTACACATTATATGTAAACTCTGATTTATGAAATGTGTGATATTGTTGCCAATAGCTGTATGATGTGTGTGCATTGATCTACATTAGCACAGCTTGTATCTAATAGTGCATGTAATAGATGCTCTGCATGTTTACAGATGATTTTAAACATATGCTAACGCTGACTAATGCCTTCTCATTCGTTGTGTCTACTCCGGCTGTGACGCAGCAGAGTCTCTGCAAGTTTACGTGAAAATAAAATCGGCATCATGGCGATGTCAGCGATGTTCGGAAACGTACGAAAAAAAGATTCAATTCAAGAGACACAAACCTCAGCTTTCATAAAGACATTAGCTTTTTTTTGCTTTGGCCCGGTCCACTGTGGTCCTCTGTGTGACCTTCACATCAGAGTGCAGAGGGAGTATTAACTAGAATGATCCAAATCTCTCCTCTGGCACACAGCTTGGAATCGAATAACAACAGGTGTAATCCAAAAAGTCACATCAAAAAGCCGGCCGCTCTACTGTTCTGGCCCACGCTGACGTGCATTTATTCGGATATACTGTGATAAATAAATAAATCCCAACAGTACTGGAGGTAGTTTGTTTAGCACAAAGAAATATCAGACTTCTATAACCGGCCTCAGGACCCAATCGGCCGCTCCTCTTAATGGAAACATGGGCTCCTCGTCTTCGGATCACAGATGAAGAAGCGGATGTATTACGTTATTACTGTAAATTGAGCAGTAACAAGCTCAATCATTCACAAATGCTCTACTTATCCTCACCTTTACTACCGCCTGCCTCATTTCCTGAAACACGTTTCACTCTATATTGATCTCACTCTGGTTCCCAAAGCGACAGAAACTCAGATTCTCGGTTTCTTTCACTGCAGCAATGCAATGAGACGTAAATTAAAATGTCGCCACCCGGCAACAGAGTCTTGAGAAAGAGACCTGAGATCCTCGTAGCCCTAAATGTTCAGGTTATCTCATCGGCACTCCAATATCACGCTGCCAGTATCAGCTGTTTGTGTTCATATTCCTTTATGCTTGATGTGTCTCAATGACAGTCAACATGTTTTTACACATATGGTTATCAGATGCTGACTCATGCACACACACACACACACACACACACACACACACACACACACACACACACACACACACACACACACACACGCCCCATGCTGTGATGGAAATGTGTATTTTGGAGCATCTGATAAGACAGCTGCTGAGGATATTGGATGTAATAAATGCTAAACAATAAGGTGCTTCGATGTGTTGTAATGTTAGATAAAGATGATGGATACTGACATATTGCCGCCGTGGTCAACAAAGCCTCATAAAATAAACTAAAGGACTGGTTGATGAAATGATTTGATATATTAGGTCAGTGTTACCATAAACATCGTGGTAGGACGTAATTCTGTGTGTGATACTGGCCGAGCGGTTTACCATCATCCAGAACATCTAATCCAAGGTCACTCTATCAGCCATGTCTGTTCAAGCTCATCACTGTGTTGCATAATAATAATATTAATAAGTGATTAAAACCACTGGAACAAGAGTCTTGGTCACTTTGTGTGGTAGTAGACTGAAGCACTGTAGTACCAACAGAAATGGGCTGCAAGGAAACGTAATGCATTTATTGCAAAGCTGATGAATAAAAAATAGAAACAAATCTTCCGAAAGATTTTCTCGGGCCCCCCTTTTTCAAACCGCAGAGGGGGGCCCGAACAAAGATCAAACAACTGTGTTTCAAAGAATAAACCAAGGAAACGTGGGGAATACGAACATAAAAAGAGTGTTATAGTTATGGGGATACAAAAGCAGTGCCTGTAGAAGTATAGCATCCACACCATCGTGTGTTTATTTAGGGGGAAAGCTACAAATAGGATTATATTCTAGTAACATGAGTCAATGACAAAATCATTCTTTATTATAACCTACATGCTCTGCAACGTGGTCATAAAGCACAACTAAAGGTAATTGATATTACGTGTTTTAACTACATTTTGTGCAGAAAGGATTACTGTCCTCTCTCTCCTCAGCTGGTAATGAGAACACGCTACTGCCTTTAGCTCAGCTTTGATGTGTATAATGCACAATGCTAACAGGATTGCACCCTGCTCACCCCGGCTTCTTTGCAGTTTATTCTGCACTAAATTGCTTCGTGGCCGACTCGGTTTCATCAATCACATATTTATGAACAAACATGTCAACGACAGCCGCGTGATGCAAATGGACAGCGGCTCGCAGTGCGATTAGCATTTACAACAACAAGAGGCAACGCCGCGCGACTTATATTGGATTTCTTTCTTGCCTCTGTTATGCGATGCAAATATATTTTCCCGTCAAATCACTTGTTAATGTTCAGCCCTTATTTGCAAATGTGCACTCAACAGTCACAATGTTTAACCCGATACGACTCCTTCAGCTCGTACTATACCGGCATGGAACATATACGTGAACAGATATGAGAAGGTTTCTTCACGACCAAGGTCATGGATATCAAATAATTTACACAGAAAATTAAAATGATCTAGTAATTAGTGATTTATTCCTCAGAGCTTCTCTTACGATGAATGGATACCTTTAGTTTTTGACAGTGCTAAGCAGGAGATATGGCCAAGGTGGACTTGTGAAGGACACATCAAATAAATTGTACAGGACAAAAAGCAGATTTTTTTCATGAAAGAACATTTTATTTTGATCATTCACAAAATGGTTTCAGTTCATCTGAATCCCAAACCAAAACTACCTGAGTGGACTGTATGGGCAAACAAAATGAAAGAGGCTCATAAATAATAGAAACCCTCTTCTGTAATGTAAACCTCGCAATTGTATAAAACACAAGAGGGCCAAACACTTCACATCCAGACAAATGGGAGCACAGTTCCAGGTAGCACACATATTAAACAAGCGTGTTAATAAACACTCAGACCATCCACAGTTGTGTTCCTTTATGCTGCACTCTCTAAATGACAAATGGAAACTGAGCTTTAACAAATTAACATGGTCTGCGGATGAGAGGGCATTGGTACGATGATGAATCACACAGCCGCCCACAAAGTAGACACACACTAAAGTGTACGCGCCGTCATAGGAGATTTTAGAAAACGAACACACAAAGAGCAATGGGGGTGTCCTTGGGGAGAGGGCCAGCGTGACTGCTGTGGCTCTCCTTCAATAGATGACTCAGTCCTCATGAAACCACGGCCCCGTATTTCATTTGTTCCCCAATAACTGAATTGCATTATTGTGCCTGAAAACATGGTTCATCATCGGACACATGAGATCGGTAGCAGTGGTCTGCCCTGAGCGTTGTTGAGATGACAGATACATACACTTGTCTAATCTCTTGGAGTTTAGGTGTGTGCTTGCGAGTGAGGGTTCATTGAAAATGGTGACATAAATCCCCTTTTCCGAGTCATATACGGGGCTCAAACGGTGACATTTAGCCTTTTAACTTTTAACAAAAGCCGTAAAGCTTAAACTTGCCAAAAGTGTGTCACAGACCAGAGGAGACAGGAGGCAATTCACCCAAAATGAAGTGTTATAGCTTGCTTGTGTGTGTGTGTGCGTGTGTGTGTGTTTGTGTGGGTGTGTGTGTGTTCGTGTGTTTGTGTGTGTGCGTGTCTGTGTGTGTGTGTGTGTAATCAAGCTGGTTATTATCCACCTTAAAGCTTCCAGAGAAGCAATATGCTTCAATTAGAGGGAGGTGAACTGATCTCCCGTTACGAGATTCTTTCTGCATAACAAGCTGCGTGAGGAACACATTGGGACACTTAAGACCTCCTGAAGCCTCAACAGCTAAATGTTTGGGGGTCTCTGGAAAAATCTTATTCTTATTATTACATTATTTGTCACTCACAACTCTCACTAAAATGTCTTTGAAATGCTCACCATGTCCAGCAGTATTCATTGTTCAAACTGCAAAACATATATTCACAAACATAAATAGAGATATTGTTGTGCTGTTTCCTCTTATGCATCTGTTGCGAATGGTCCGACATGCAAATGTTGTGTTTAGAAAATCAAACGTGACCCCGTGCAAGCTAATTTGTGTATTGAGTCAGTGTGAGACTTGAGCGTTACACGTTCGTCCCATGGTGAGAACCTACAAGCCTGGATTTTTATAATAAATAATATAATCTGCAGTCTGCTACATGTCACATGCCTATACTTTGTCTTTAATCGGTTTCTGCTGCCACAACCGTCACCACTGCTTTCTCCATCAAAGGCACTGGAACCGATTTCCTCTGCTCTGGTCTCACAGAGCTGAGCAGAGCCCAACGTTCACCAGAAGGTTCTCCAGTAAATACGTCTGGACAGACTGTCTGACAACCACGAGACAAACATAGACACAATGACATACGGATGGGACTCGGGGATATATTCCCAGAGGCCAACATAACCTATTCAAATGTACTTTTATGCAACCAACACTCCAAAATCCCAAAAGCGTCCTTATATTCAAAAACCTGGTAGCAATTTTTGTATTTATTTTTGTGGAAAAAAAAAAAAACTAATTCCAATGAGTAAAATACTGCTGATTAAATATCTGTAGATTGACTTCAAGTTTCAGCTCTAAATGACACAAACACACCATAACTATAACAATGTATAGATCCTAGTGCCTTTGTGACAAGCACGTCTGTGATCGCTACAGAAGCAGTTGACTTGATGGATGCTTGGCTCAGATTCACTATATTATAATAGCACTCGAGAACAGCCTCACCTCCACGCCGACACTGCTCCTCCACTATAGTACATGAACACAAGATGAGTCATTATCAAACATAAGGTTGTTGTTTTTTCTTCATAATTATGGTGGAGGTAGAGCTGAAATGCACCAACTTGCCTTGTTTCCAGGTGTCACTTCACACCAATGTCTTTTCAGACTGAAAACACACTGTTCTTCTGTCACAAAAGGCTCTGATGCAACACCGTTCTCAAGGCTCCCTGAATGGAGAGGGTGGCGCTGACAGCTTTCATCTGTAAATCACTCGGAGGCTCAGTTCTTCTTGTTCGCAAGAGCTGAAGACTTCAGCGCTTCACTCGCTGGTTTGCGATGGGAAACATCAAATATGCATAAATGGGAAAACTGAAGAAAAAAAACCCATTACTGACAACATCCCCATCTCATTTGCGCTTTGATCAGCAGCAAACAGCGGCTTCGCTTTAGTCTCTTGCAAATGTAGCACAATATGTGGAAAAACACACACACACAAGTATGCACTTCAATAATGAAATGTAGTTACAGGATAAACCCCACTGCTCATGTACATACATCCCAATGCCTGTGTGGTCATCATATCCACAAGACTCTTTCTCAGAATGTGTACGAATACATTTTCATTACAGACATTTTTCCTAATGTACTCCGCAGGTACACAAAAACATCACAACCACTCATGCCATTTGCAATCAGAACATCCAGCTCTGACTTCATGAGCACGTCTGAGATGGAGCAGACGAGAGCAGACACCGCGAGAGAGCGGCATCAGTGGCTGCTTCACAATCTGGGATTCAACAGAAACTCTCTTCTCTCCTTCCGGAACAAACAAACAAACCGGACCGAGCGTAGACACACAGCAAGCATATCATGACATGGGGACGGACAACATGAAGAAGACGCGTGTACGACAGGTCTGACTGGCAGTTGCACTATGGGAAATCCCATCCAAACATGTTCAGTGCGCTTAACAGGAGAGGGTTGAAGTCGGGATTGTCAATCAATGTTGCACCAACTGGTTTTTCTTCCCTCTGCGGCAGCCCTCGTGTTCAGCTACACCGCATTGCCCGTCATTCAAAGAGCTGAGCTTCTCTGACTCCGGTCCCAGCGTCGCCCTGCTGACCCTCATTATAATAGCGCCCATGACCACCGCTGTGCATAATTGAACCCTGGTCCTGCTAATTTGTGCTGCAGGAGTGGAAACCCCATAAATCACCTCTGCTCTGCTCTTTATATCGGAAAGTTCAATCCACTGGCTCAGAGGCACAACTCAGTCTTCAGAGGTAGTTTGAGAGAGATGATGAAAGGACTTTAAAGCCTTTACAGCCTTCAGAATGTCAGGACCAATAGAACACTAACCAGTTCCTACTGGTAAACGTAGATACAGTGGAAACAACAAGTCTACGGAGAACAACTGGACATTTTAGTGGGAAGTATTATTGTAATACCGGGTCCTAGCAGGGTACAATGCTGGGAAAGTATTTACAGAAATAATTAAAAGCCCTGACACACCTTTTCGAGCCGTCGGTGCGCTTCTGTGTCCCACACCGGTGAAGAAAAAAACCCTCTTGATCCCGACTGTTTCATTAACACCACAGTACACCTGCACGGGCAATTACAACACATTGAATTTTCCTTATTCACGGTTTTATGAGATACTTGGACAAACAATTTACATTAGAGAAAACAAAATTAGCTTTCAGTTTGAGTTAGGAACGGGCAAAGCTGGGAGCTAAATTACCCATTAGAGCAACCACAAGGCAAATTAAAAGCAACATTTTGTCTACTTTGTTGCAGCAAATTGCAATCTGCTGGTATAATTGCGTGAGGGCAAAATTTCTTATCAAAGAAAATGTTTGCATCAGTTTTCCTGCAATGCAACCAGATGTGTTTGAGTCCCACCGTCTGACGATGTCCCCTTCCCAACAAAACATGTCAGTAGCAGCATGCACTGTAATTGATTTAGTGAGGAGCACACATGTACTGCAGAGATCCTCTGTTCCGGTTCACAGCAAACAACAGTTATGAAAGAGATATTGTTTTTTACACCTGACTGCGGTGATCTGAACAGGTTCAGTACCGCAGCAATATTCGGCCCCGTGGTTATCAAACATGGCAGGTACACAAAACGCTGCCGTACAACCCACACAACCAAGAGATAATTGCAAAAACACTCCGAGTCACCTTAGAGTCGTATCTTTTCAGCATCAAGCGGGACCTCACAGGCCTCTGGAAAACTATTCAAACTGAAATTATGTTTCAGCGGTGCAGCCCCCCGGGAGCGTGAGAATGAAATCCTGCACATATCCAGTTCCCACCCAAGGCGAAAGACTGTAATGAATTTTCCTTGCTGCACTGGCAATGAACGCCAAGTTGAGAGATGCGAGCAGTTAAATAAAAACCTAATGGATAATTTCCAAATGTGCCATAAAAATTGGGAAAGGTAAAAGAGAGGGGTGCAGCTTCAGTGATCACAGGATACAAGCATCATGAAAGGATCACAGCTCACAGATCACAGGTGCAACCGGGCCGCCCTGTCAAGTGATGTAACTTTGCAAACATGTAAAGGGGAAGTAGACGTCTTGCATAAGACATGACAGGCGTTCATTTAACGAGAAATTGCATTTTAACACTATAAAGTCTCCATCTTTGACTGTAATTAGTCTGAGATAGAAAATCTCTTTCTTGGCTAAAGTTCAAGGCCTCGGATCCTTTAGTTACACCTTTCCCAGCTGAATAATCCCGCCTCATCCCCGGAACCTTTGATCCTCAGGAAGAGAGGGAATCTAAATCCGGATGAAAGACATGTATTTGATCCTGACTGAGCGACTTCTTGATTGCAGCTGACACGACGCGATGCCTGATCACAAGGAGGCAAGAGGTGGAACTGAGGCCTATCAGCGTCTGACACCGTCTGATAGTCGCGTTACAACATATCGTACAAGTTATGCGTTACCCGGGAGTGTTGCGCAGACCTGAGAGCCTGATGCTAAATAGCATCTTCATTCTAATTCTAGGAGTCGTGAACTACTCGTCCAGCTCTACAAAGTGGACGGGCAGTCTTAAGGTCATCCTCTCCTCCTCCTCTTTCTCTCTCTTGCATGCACTTTAAATAATACGACATAGCTTACTTTATCAGTTCAAATTAAGGTTATCCACGTCCACTGCTCGAAATCAAAGAAATATTTTAAGCAAATGCTAAATATCTTCCAGCCTTTTAAATTACTAAAACAAGTTCAACTACCGGTTTGAATTACTTTCAAAGCTGTATTTTTATCTGTTTTGTGTTTCATGTAGCCTTCCTATCCACTCTACGGAGACCAACAACAACAAGGTGAGACACCTAACATGCACGTCTCCATCATCTTCGCAGTAATTCAAGGTTGGCAACATCAGGAAAGTACCGACCAGGTTTACTACCCATTAAGAAAAATAATAATGGCAAAACTGGCAGGCGAAATACATTTTACTATGTTTATAAGTCAAATGGTGCTTTGCACGTGAATATGTGTAAAAGGTATTTCAAATCCTGAAAGGCATGAATGTTCAGCGTTACATTAAAGCATTTGCAAGGCAAAAGTTATAAAACACTTCCTGTCTTTCTACATAATGAATGAGACGCATCCGAAGAATTTAGCCAACAGACATTTGCACTGTTCGGACTGCACATGCTGAATGAGACACAAACAACAACAGATGCAAAACTCGGCAGGACATCTTGTTTAATCATACAACATGGGTCCAACCATACAAACAAAAGCGCCTCCTCCACATATGGTGACTGCCACACACACACACACACACACACACACACACACACACACACACACACACACACACACACACACACACACACACCTACACACACATCTTCTGCCCACTCTATTTACCGCAGGGCCTAAATAATATAATAATAGATGGTATGTTTTCACTGCGTCTTTCAATCCGTCCATTCATTAATGTTCTTGCTGCTGCTTCATGTCTGTGTTGTTGTGGCAACAGAACAAAGCATGCTTTATTGTTCACAACGTCCAAGCATCCTAATATGGCATATGGCTGAAGGGTATCCATAAACTAACTCAACTGGTTATAAAAAGCCACGGGAGCAGATCCTCCTGTTCTCCAATACAAGGTTACACTTGTGAGATTTGAGTCACATAGCCAGAGCCTTCATGTCTTGTGGAAAAGAAAAATGGACAGAAAAATAGAGGAGCTGCACTAAAAATCTACCGTATCAGAATACTTACTTGTATTTTATTTACAAGGTCGCAGCACACGGCTCTTTGAACCATGGGATGTTTAAAAGACAGATTTAATGCACTTTAATGCACTTGTAACCTCGCTAGCTCTCCCTAACTTTACTGGGAAAAGGAGTTAAATTGACAGCTTCTTTATGAGGCTCTGGAGGTGGCCTCCACATTTAACTGCGAATTGCCTCACATGAAGAGGCCGTAAATCGTGTGGGTGTACGAGGTATTAATGGGCTCCGTTTCCTTTAATGAACATCAGGTTCAGGATATTTCAGTATTTCAATAACAGGTAGTTCAGTTTTTTTTCTTCTTTTTATCTGAAAAAAGACATTGTTGAGTCACTGAATATCATCTAAGCCCACAAGCAGGCCAGTCATCCGAGCAGCTGCCGAGGATGTCTGCCAAGTTTAGCCGGCAGGCTCCTGTTCGAAACTATCCAAACACACTTATCACCAGATTGTATCACAATGGATGATCAGCCTCGTACTTTTTGTTTCCCCCCCAGAACTTCTCTCTGAATCATACGGTCTACTTCTGTTGCTTTGTGTTGGCTTGAGAGTTGATGCTGAAAACACTTTCTACACGACAAGTCAAGTCATTAACGATCACAGAGGGAGGCAACACATTGAGCCTACGGCCCATTGACCAAAGTAGTGTAATATTGAAGTATTTGCAGTATTACAAACTGGGTAAGTTCATGTATTGCTGTATTAAGTTACTGCTAATGCAAAGGCAACATTTCCCACTGCTGCAGCTTCACATTGACACAGTTTACTGGCGAAATACAAGTCAACTCATGAAGGAGTCACAGGAAATGCAATGTGTGACACGATTGTTCATCAACAGTGCTTCTGCAAAACAAAGCAACGGTCATTTAGATGGGAGCAGTGGACCCAGAAGGCAGTGAGCTGTTCGATGAAGAGCTGCAGGCGTCAGGCGGCGCACCTCAAACTTCTCACCAAAGGTAACCGACTACTTTCCCTTTCACTGTTTGCAGCTTAACATCAGATCACGGTTGCTCACAGAATGAGATCAAAATGAAAGCAGCCAATAAAAGTCAAGATGCATCCTGACAGCCAAGTTTCCATTCAACTGGTTTTAGTCGTTTTGCCCAGTAAGACCATTGTCACAACCGGCTGGTTTTAACAATCAAAGACCTCTGAATTCATTGTCTACTCTTTTTAATGATCCACAGAACAAAGGACATGCGCTGTATTGTCACTGGATGCGGCGACGCCAAAGCAAATGGCACAAATTGGCTCTCACGCGCGCTTTCATCCACACAGGATTGTGTGTCTTCACGCAACAAGTGTGAAATAGGCTTAACAGATCACAGCTGAAATATCCTTGGTCCTGAGCCTAAGCCAGTCTTGAAGGCAATTACAACCACAATGCCTTCACACCACACAGGAGGAGCACAGACAGGGGGGGGGGGGGGGTTCATCGCTGTCACACGTTCCCTCCTGTCAGCTTCATGCGAATCCAGTGAGGGAAGATTGTTCATTTCAATATTCAAACAAGGAATTGAAAAGCAACAATCACGGCGAACACATCTGCCTCGAGTCGTTTTGGCGCAGACAGGTGAGGAGTTTCCCTCCGGCACATACAATAGGCAGACCTGTCACGGTCCATATCTCATCTCTGCTGCCCGTCAAAGTCATTCCCTCAACTACAGGCAGGAGAGTCAAAAACATTTTCTACAGCTGCAAACCTGTCCCTCTAGTTTAAAAATGTAAAAACTGACATTTAGACACAGTATACTGGGGCGATGAGGGAAAGACTCATAGATAGATTTTAGGAAATGTGCTCCTTTGCTGTCCTGCAGAGAGATGGACTGGAAGATGGACACAGCTCTCGTGTCTGTACGATATGCGGCTGGAGACGGCGGTGGGTTAGCTTAGCATAAGGACTCATCCTTGGCTCTGGGTAGTTGCCAGGCAACGAGCTGAGAGTCCAGACAGTTACTGTTCTCGGCCAAGAAAAAGTCCAGTCCATATATCTCAGTAGAGCGGCGGAACTTTATTCTTACACTAAAGACTATGCTTAATTAAACAAGCCAAAATACAACATGTTAATATGAGATCTTTAATAAAAGTAGTGCCCTTTGGATGGAGCCAGGCACGCTGTTTCCCCCTATTTCCATTCTTCATGCTAAGCTAAGCTAACCAGCTGCTAGGTGTTACATTTAAGTGGTATTTTCTCATACACTGTATAAAAAACCATCTGTGTAATATACGGTCAATTACCAGCAGCTGTGGTTGCCAGACTATAAGCAAGAAAGTGAATAAGTTTGTTCCCCAAAATGTCCAATGGGTGCTTTAACTCCGAATTCAAATTTGAATAACACGGGCCGCATCGTAATCGTCTCAGGTATGAACATAGCACTCATTGAGGCTTTACATGGTATTGCTCTGCATAAACAACCAGAGCACCCTTTTCTTCATAACTTAAGCCACAGGGAGTTGCAGCAATAAGTGCCAGCTTGGACCAATAAGCGGCTCCGTCTCCTCCGGCAGCTTTAATGTTCTGCAATCAGACTCAAAATGATAATTAACTTACCGTCAGCAGAGAATAAGTGTCCCTTTATGCTGAGAATATTTTTATTTGAATTTACCTAGCGCAATGAAGCAGGTAGTACGAACAAGCCGGGGAGACAGACGTCACACGCCGCCTGAGTGGTGCAGTGCCAGCATGCGTCTAGGGATCGCTTATGAGCCCGGCTTACAGTAACTACCTCATAATGTTAGAGAGAGGCGGAGAGGGGGAGCGGACATTGCTGCCAGAAAACATTTTCCACACACAGTTTGGCTGCGTTTCATCTGCTCTTGTTCTCTGCTTCACTGCTTCTGTAAAGCATGGTCTGAAACAACAAGAGGCCCAGGCTTGTTCTGGGTGTATCGTTGTCTCAGTCCTGCACTTTAACACTCACTGTAATGCAGTAGCCGATGCCTTTGCAAAAGTCTATTTCAGAGATTAAAAGTTGTGAGGTCATAAACACCTCGGATGCTCTGCGCTGAAAATAAAGATTGGTCCTGCAAATGTCAGTAAATAATGCAAAATACTGGCACAATTTTGGAAATCCCAGGGTTATGTCTACAGCTGAAGATATACATCAAAAATTGTCTAGTTCTAGTTTCTCAACTTCATAGATTTGCTTTCTGTCTTCAACATTTTCTTTATCTTATTTATTAGTAAGCTGAAAAGCTCACTGCTTTGTGACCTCGCCTTGAGTTCAATGTTTTATGACATCTCGTGGGCTGAATGATAAATTGAGAAACTAACTAGCAGATTAATAGTCAGTGAAAATAATCGTTAGATGCAGCCCTTGCTTCAAATTACTTGTTTATTTCAACAAACAATCCAGTATCTAAAAATATAAAATGTTGTTTTATATAAGAAAGAAAGGCAGCAAATATTCACAATTGAGAAACTGGAACATGAGGATGTTTCGCACTTTTGTATACAAATTAATTGTAAACGTTAACTGATGGAGACAACCGCACATCATAGACTAAACTCACTCCCAGAGTGAATGGATGAAAAGGGACCGGCGCACAAGATGGCAGCCGGTCCCCCGAGAAGCTCATCTACATGTGCCTTGATCGTCCTCTATTCTTTATTCAGTAGACGGCCACGCATTGAAGTGTAGAGGGATCTTGCCAGACAGCCCCTCTGCCTGCCAATAAGGCAAACCTGAGCTCGGTGAGGGGCGGCAAGGCTTGGTAGGGAAGAGGAGCAAAGATGGATGCCTTGAATCCTGAAACGCCGCCCAGTACAGTCCCCTGGCAGAAACAGTAGTCCAGGTGATCGCTACAGACGTCCAACTACGTGAGACATGACCATGACCCGACTCACCTGAGCGAGATGGACAACAGGCGGGAGGGAGGTGCTGCTCGTCCCTGATGACACTCGCTGTAAAGCCCAGTGTGACACCGTCAGTCCCTTCACAGCAGTCTACAATCATTAATGGACCTTTTTCATGGCAGACACTTGAAGTGCTCATAGCAGGGAAACCAGCGATAGCACTAATGGAGGCTCTGCTCCATAAATCAGTCAGTCAGCACTCAGACTGGTGAAGCTAAATGGATCGCAGCCCTCATTAACTTGACCATTTAGACTTTTCTGCTATGACGTGTTAAAATTGTGATGATTTCATACAAGAGCCAGCAATATCATTTTAGCAAGATTGGAGTAAAGTGGAAAGCAATCAATAAGCTGTGTAGCTCTGCTGGTCACTAATAGTGTGACAGAAACATTTCACAACTAGTTATGGAGCCAAATACAACACTAATGCATGCTTCACTTTGCACATATTCAGTTTTATTTGCATTTCCATGACAGTTAAAACATTGTTTTATTTACCCCTTGTAGTATAGTTAGTTAGTTAGTCTAGTGAGTGAGGTTAACTAGTTAGCTAGTCTAGTTTAGC
Organism: Taurulus bubalis; assembly: GCF_910589615.1. NCBI lineage: Eukaryota > Metazoa > Chordata > Actinopteri > Perciformes > Cottidae > Taurulus > Taurulus bubalis. The sequence continues at coordinate 16,966,745 of NC_136605.1, forward strand.
TGGTCTCTGTCAACCAATGAAGATCTTGCAAGCTGATTGGGCAACGGACTGTTTTACACATCAAAATGATTGACAGGTATTTCCTCCTTGTGGAAATGGTTTAAAATAAAAACGCTACACCTTTGCTAGTTAGTCAAAGTTTGTGTCTATAATGTAGCCTCATCATAGTGTTCAATAGGTGGCTTTTAATTAACATGAATTGATAAATGAAGATAGTCTGACCACCAAAGATAACCCCCACACAACACTCACCTTTTGAAGAGAGGTCAAAAACCCAAGTAGCGTTAACGTGAGACACGTGAACGGCATTGTGACGTCTTTTTAATTACGTATCGCAGGAAAAATACATATATTTTTGACTATTTAGACCAATGGTTTATCAGGTGAATTCTGAATAGTGAAGAATGTCTTTTATTCATGTAACCTTTCAAAATGTTACTTTTTCCTGTCTGCTGGGTTTCATAAGCGTATTGATTTACAAGCATTAGATATTTGAGAACCCCTCTTCAAGTAATCAATAATGTGAGATTACCATAGATACACTAGTTTGGTATTCTGTCCAAACGCGCCATAGATAAATGTGTGTTCCTCACTGTAACAATTCGGGAGGGTCGGCCCATACTGACCGGCACAGTTCAATGACCGGTTAGAGTAAGAGGAATGGAAATGTCATCTATCGAAGTCAGGGAGCCAAAAAACCAGCAGAGAAATACAGTGAAACCGCTCTGATGTTCAGAAACCAATAAAAACAATGGCTTGACAGTTCTTTGCAGATGAGGGCAATACTCAGAAAGTGGCCTAAATTGAAGCTAGATAGATTGATGGTCTCTCTCGTAGCGGAGAAAATCAATGTTAGAAGATACGAGAGCTATGAAGCGTCAGAGATAAATAGATGTGACTGTATCTATTTGTTTGTGGACATATTAATCAGGCCCAGCCCACTAGTAGCCTACATCAAGTCAGAAAATTAATTTCAACCCAGTCCATATGCGATTAGTTAAATAGACAGGTCCACAACTCAGATGGAGGAGGCATTAAACATGTACAGTTTTTCAGCGTGCACACATCACAGTAATACAAAGGATTCCAGCTCCACATTCACACAAACAACCCTGGACAGAGTTTCCCTTCCAAGTGCGACTCGCCTCCTAAAAATAATCCAGCGCTCTCCTTTTCAATTAGTGGGCACAGGCTTAGCTTTCAATGAAGATCACTACACTGAGTGTGACACGACTTGTGATCAAATAAAATTAGAAACAAGCCTCATCAATGCAGGATTTGATAGACTGAGAGGTTTGGTGGGATGATAGTTTGATTTTGACCTTTTGTGTTTCAGGTGCTGTGATCATGTTGGTATTTTTAAAAGTGGCTCATGAGCAATTATTTTTGATGAAAAACTCAAATGAAAACAAACCCAAAAAGAAATCAGCCCCTTGTTGACTATCCCTACGCCTGCCTCTGGTGTTTCTGAAAGATTATTCATCACCATGTACATATTCCCAGTGAAGGCTGGGATGTTTATATCTGTAACAAGAAGTCTGAGACTATTTTAGTGCAGTCCTCCCTCTTTGCCGGCTGTGCTCATCAGAGAATTAAGAGATCTCGTGTTCCTGGATGCAGGATTATTCAACATTTTAAATTGACTGCATCTCCAGACTCAACCAGCACTTTATGAGGCAGAATAGAGAAAGAGAGACGTTTCTGAGGGGCATTTAGTTGGGAGGGAATCTTTAGGCTCGTTTCTAGGGAGGCAAACTCAAGATGATCTTGTCACGTTTGTGATGCTCAGTAAACCCAAAAGGACAGGAAACCTTTAAACCCCTTAAACTGACCTGTGCTCCATAACCCAGTTTTCTATTTTCCTTGTAATAGAAGCGTGAGGTAAAATGCATCGCATAAAAAGAGGTACAGTGATTCAACAGCAAATGCAGTAGTCACAAAAACTACAAAGATGGCTTCTTATTCCAGGATTGCTACACAGCCGTGCAAGGTTACTGGTAAATTTCCCCAAATTTGACTGCCTCTTGATGTTCGAAACAAACCTCAGCCAAAGGGCCCTCTTGAACGCCTCTTTTGTAGATAAAACATGACGAAGAGCCCTCTAGGGCGGCCTGAGAATGCAGAATGAATCATTCTCATGACGCCATAAAGGCTGCCCAACATGCTACATAACTTTATATGTGCTGGTGCCTCTCAGCCAGCCACAAAGATGAGTTTTGAGAAGATCAACAGTTTCTGTTGAGTCAGTGTTTTTTTTTTTTTAGACCCATTCTCTGATCAATAATGCATAACGTAAGCATGAATCATTCCAACGCTTGGTGGCCGTAGGTCAGCTGCAGTCCCTCTGTCCGGAGGTTGTGTCAGGTCAACCACAGAGGTGGAAACAGTGAAAAGATGATGCATTATTTAGGAGCATTTCATTGACTGACCAAATGTTGTTGTTACCGGTATATTGTACCTTGTCTTTCCAACCCAGTGAATGGCAGTGAAATAATTCAGCCTTAGATCACATAACTGCTCTGGAAGAGACGGTTTTAATAGCAAATTAAGTGTATCGGGAGAAAGAGGTGCTGCTGTTTATCTGGACAATGTGTGTCTTGGGAGGTCATTAGAGCGAGCTGGGTAGTTCAGTAAATAAGCTTCTGGCAAAGTCACTACACTTCCTCTTTTTAACCGCCCTGTCATTACCAGCAGGAAGTTGGGCTCCGGTTCAATCAACCCCAAAGAAAACTAAATCCACCTGTGAATTGCGTTGGGATAAGCAGCAACGCGACACAAGTTTGCAAATCAAGAAGAAGAAACTGCAACAACACTGGGAAATTCAATTAAGCTTTAGCTGGAAGCATCTGATAAGTTTATGGAAATGAAAGTTTTATGCAAATCAGTCGTCTGCCTGGCCCTGTGCCAGATCACAAGGGGCCGCACTATATTGCATTCAAATTAGCAGCCTCAGAAAACTCAGCAGCTATGACGAACAAGTCCAAAAAACAACCTTACATGAGACCGAGAGAGCGCACTGCATATTTTAAAAAGACATTTGCTATCATCTGCTCGCTCTTAACATCTCGCCTATTGCTGTAAAAATGATTAACAACCCATCTTTGGAATTACTCACAATGACTACCCCACTGCAGCTACCGCAGTCATTGTTTTCTCAAATCTAGTATAAAGACACAAACACACTCTGGAGGTTACATCGATATTAATGCTTGTGATAAATTATTTATTTAAACAATTATATTTTTGGATGTCTTAAAAGACCAGACAACGTGTGTGAGTGTAAACATCCGTGCAGAGTACACTGCAGATCTGAGAGCAGTTAAGTCAGAGTACACTGACATCTTGTGGAGGATAAAAGCAGCTTCTGGGAGAGAAGCTGTGTGCAACTACAAAAAAATACAATATTCAACATTTACACCGTGCATTGAATTTGTTACGTTGTGCACTACCATTATTAAAAAACACATGTCAGTCATCATATGGACAGGAACAGTTGATACATAATTTAGAGGTCAATGAACTTTACTGATCCTGCTCAAGTAATAATACAAACACCAAAAACTCTCCTCGGCTCCATTCGTCAGGTTCTCATTCAACACTTTGAGTTCCAGGCTCCCTCTCATTGGAGAGCATGAGGCACGGTCGGCGTAAGATGTCAGAAATTGTCAGGTCACTGCTGTTTTAGACATCTGGTGGGCAGATGCTACCTTGAGACGGTGGAGCTGGCGTGTGATTGGCTAGAGGAAGTAGTGGCAGCGCTGAGCTGGGAGAAGCCACTGTGACTCGACTCCAGACTGGTCATGGAGCCCCTAGAAAATAACAGAAAAGAAATGTTCAGGCCTGATTCTACCCAATAAATAACTGTAAAGACCAAACAGGCAACATATGAACAGTACAACAGGTGTAAAAAACAAACTGTCTGTAAAACACAAAGAAACTTCCAGAAATATTACAACATTGGTTATTTTAAAAACCCACACAAGAGCGCTGAAGCCTGTGTGAAAGACAGCTACAGTATTATAACAAGAATACAGGACACGACAGGAGAGAGAGAGAGAGAGAGAGAGAGAGAGAAGCGGAATAAATAAACTGACCTGAAGTCATGGGAGGACAGCACCTCGGTGTAGTACATGATCTTACACTTGTGGGAGGAGACCTGCAGCGAGGCCAGCACATCATCCACTCGAGGCAGGCTGGAGGCGGAGCAGGCTGGGGAGCTGTGGAAGCGCCACTGGAGGATGTAGAAGCCGGGCCAGCGCGTTACGTGGGAGCCCTGTTTGAACAGAGGAGAGCAGCAGCATCAGTTAAGAGTCTGTGCGGATACTTTAATTTCCTTTGATGCAACCACAGTAAACACGGAACAAATAAAGTTTAGTTGAAACTGCAGAAGAAGTGCAGATAGATGGAGGATAATCTCTGACCTGTACACTCTCTCCCTCCCTGCAGATGAGGGCTTTCTCCACCATGCTGTAGTCCTGGCCCAGCACCCAGTTCCTGTCTATCATCTGGGCGTTAACGGCCCCCGGGGACGTGATGCCGTGGGTTAGGAGAGCGTCTTTCTTAGGCGGCTGTGGGGCCCTCTTGGAATGGTAGATGTTGAAGATCACATCTCCTTTTGACACGTCAAAGTCCCAGGTGATGACGGAGGAGGCCTCGTTGATCTCGAGCAGCATCTGCAGGAGGACCGGCAGAAAGAAGACCATTAATCAAATAGTTTGAGTTTGCTGCAGTATAGATTTCTACCAGCAGGTGGCACCCTCATCCACCGAATAGAATCCATACCCCTTGCATTCATCTTTATGCAGCTCTTTGCTGCATGTGCATTTGAGAGCCGCTTTAAAAAAGGCAGAGACTGTACCTCATATGGGGCTCCTTTGAAAATACTGGCACTCTTATAGATGGAGTCAGTCAACAGGCGGTTTTCCTCACTCTCCAGCTCCTCTGCTGTCCTGTACAGAGATTTGGGGACCAAGCCTCCTTCAGGGATGTCACACTGGAGAAGGATGAAAAAAAGAAAGAGACCACTCGCATGAATGTGTTGATGTGTAATCGTCTTGGCTTGTTTGTAAATACAGTTGAAACACACTGAAATGGTTCACATTGTTGTAGAAATCATCATGTTCTGCCTGCAGTGGTCTAAAACTCACCATGCAGTCGCCTCCCAAGAAGTCAGGGAGGATTTCTTTGTCAATGTAGTCCACTAATCCTCCTGGCCCTTGGTAGTCGTTTCCAGCATAAACAAGAAACTTCTTGCGAGTATTCTCATCGATCAGGGGGCTGACCTGGAAACAACACAACCAAGAGTCATGAGACACACAATCATATTATTAACTGTAGACCTAAACCCAAGAACATTTGAATTATTCATGTTTAGGAAATGAACAGGTTGACTGGTTTATTGAGTGGCTAAGCATCTTAGTATGAACTTTATATTGATTTTAACATAATAACTGATACTATATTAGCATTTCTGATTTAATTTTCTATTAGTCGATAAATAGTTCTAGCTTCTCCGGGTAGCAACAGTTACAGCCCAAACTTAAATCTGCTTATTTAATGCCTCAACTGCTTTTACTTGTTTTGTTATTGTTTTCAAATATTTGTGCATCACTTAATTTCTGTATTTATGACATATTGCTATTTCTCTTGTCCATATATACATATATATATATATATATATAAATAAAAACTATCTAACTTTCTGTATTTAGCAGCAGTCAAATCTAATCCCCATGAGGATCTATGTATTGCATGGTTTCCTCTCCATTTCTTCTTTGTTCATATTGATCTTCATCTACTCTTCCACCATGGGACGATGAATTAAAACCACATTATCGCCTGAACATAAAAGAACAAGTTATTCGGTATTCTTCTCACCAGGGTCCAAAGCACTGGGAAAACTCTGGGCGCCCTCAGTATGAGCAGGCGGCCAAGAGTCTCGGGGTAGTTGCCCTCCACCACCTCGATGATTCTCAGCAGAGCCTTGACACCTGGTCTCCACAGGTGACGCATGTTAAGACCCTCCAGGTCCACCAGGCACGTCCAGCAGCTGACCAACACACCGGCAGAGACATTACACGACTAGATATACAAGCACACCTGATTCTCTGTTAGCCAATGAGACGCTGACAGAAGACAGACTCGTTTTTAAATCACCTAATGGGTCGGCCGAAGACTCTGGTGTTTTCTTCACATCGCCTCAGTCCCTCCTCGTTGATGGACAGGACCTGGTTCACAGTCAAGATGTAGCATTACCGATATTTTTAATTAGAACGTTCACGTGCATGTTAAGGCTTAAAAGTTCATGTCACCTGTCTCAGCAGCACCTCCTCTCCTGATGCTCGCACCAAGCCCTTAGTATCCATTTGCCCCAGACGCAAGATATACAGAGGACGGCCATCTAAACCACACAACCACACCCACACAAACACACACAGTCAAAAGGCCGAATGAGTCACAAGGGCACTTCCTGTGTTCTACTTAAACCCTGCTGGATCAGCTGAGCTGTTAAAAAGCAATGATGGGATCTACAACAGATGGTACTCACTTTACAGTGAATAATTAACAGGCAATTTCAGCCCTTGAGGCCTTTTTTTACATATGGAGAGCTAAATATATAACCGATCACTGATAAGGGTTCACTCGTCTAGACAAACTGCAGCACAACAACAGTGCAATAAACACGATGGAAATGAGATGAAGATGAAATTGGCAGAGAGCCAGGATTATTCTCACAGTACCTCTGTCGTGGTGGTGCCAGCCTCCAGTGTAGTAGTCCTGCAGCAGTTGTGGGCGCTCCCATGTGTCCAACAGGAAATCGACCTGATGTTGCTTCCTCCAGGTCAGCGACTGGCACAAGAACTCTCTGGCCTTCTCCAGGTTGAAATCTCTGGCCCTCAGGAAGCGTAGCACATGCTGATCCTTTGGAATCTGTACAATAACAAGCAGGGGTCAAAACTCAGTTGCAAGTAACAGTGATGTGACTAATAACCAAACAACATGTGTTTGTGTTTATGTGACCTTGCCCTTGTGGGTTTCCTGGAGCCACTGGCGCAGTCGAATGAGACAGCTCTCCTGCAGAGGTGTTAAATCACCAAGGTAACGTCTGATGTAGTCAGCATCCAACTTGTCTGCAGGCCAAAACACATGTGAAGTGTAAAGTTAGCACATATTGCATAAATCAGCGACACCAGGAGCTGTACAATAGTCAAGTACAAAGTAATGGAACGGCGCAACCCAAGTAACAAAGTAACTTATTTTCTGTTCTTAAACCTAACAAAGCGGTTTCAGTTGAAATTCCCAATTTCATCCACGTTTCACAACGAGCGTCTGTCGCAGGTACTCTGCAAAGGTTAGGCGTGTCGTTGTGGGAGTCATTGGCAAACAACCCCTTCTGTCGTTGAGGTACGAGGACGTGTTGCATTTTCAACATTTAAAAACGGTTCAGTTGGTTCTGCAAGATTTGACTTGTTTTCTATTTATTCAACATTGTTCTGAGAAATAGTGTCAGGGAGAGTTAGTGCAGTGAGATTAAAAGCTTACTACACATCAAATACATATTCTTTATATGCATGTCCTGTGATCAAGTCGATAAGGAAGGAAGAGCATGAATTATACATATTTGAACTTTATCCCTTTTTGTCGTGTGCTGGCTTCTACTCCATACTTAATTGTGACTAGGGATCAAACACTGACCGTCGGGAGAGCCGACCGCTAGCTCTGCGGGACAGCTCGGGTCTTTGCTGTCCAGTCCCGTGTTTGTGCCGCTGACTGGGATGGCTCTGGCAGTGGAGCGGGGCGGCAGCTGAAGCCTGGCAGGGCTGACCACAACAGGGGGAGTCCAGCGAGGTATGTAAGTTACTCCTTCGTTCTCCAGCTCTCTGAGGTAGTACTCGATCATTTCTTTACCCTACGACACAGGAAGGAGACTTCAGGTTCAAGTGATGCTATCATAAAAACATGTAAAGCAAGAACAGACCTACTCAACAGATCACAGAACTCAAAGACCGTAGGCACATTTCCTCAGAGGATTTCAATTAATGCAAAAGTTAATGATTCAAAGAAGCAAACCTTTTTAATGCTGCTAGCGTACTGTTTCATCGCCAACTTCTCTGCCGTGCTCTCAAAGCCGAAAAAAGACTTAATGTCCAGACTGGCCGTCTGTTCGAAGCACGTCCAGCCCTCATTCTCTGGATGAACCTGTGGGAGAGATGACAATGTGTGATGGGGCAACGAAACCTCAACTAAATACATCATAGCACTTATTATATTTCACTTGTATGCCACAGAAGACTACAAAAGAAGCGATAAAATACAAAATAATGAATACATGTCACAGATGAAGTGATCACATGCAGCGGAAACAATATTGCTGGTGAGGGTTAAGTGGTGGAAATTTAGGAAACGTTTCAGCTGGGTAGGTATTATTTGAGTGAGTCACACTACATTGACTTTAAAGACTCCACCTGTTGACACAAGGGCTCAGTGCATTTGGCACACTATAAGAGGATAATTTAGATCAATGATACACGCGCTGAAGAGGAACAAAACAAAAAGATGTTTACTGGTTTGCACATTTAACAGTGTGTGTGTGGGGGGGGGGGGGGGGGGGGGGGGGGGGGGGGGTTCTTGATTGTCTTGAAATATTTAAAAAGTACAACCAGGAAGAAATGAAACTCTGGGGCATACCGTGTAGCTGCAGCACTCGCGGATAATGACCCTGTTGGAAAAGGTCTCGTTGTGGACCTCAATGTGGAGCGTCCGGTCTCTGCGATTCAGTGTGTTCTTTTGCAGAAAGTACAGGAAGTCTACACCAGCAATCTGCATGCAGAAACAAAATCAGGGATGTGATGTTTATTCAAAATAAAAATGATATATCTTTCAATATCATGCAGTCAAATGTCAACCGGTTCTCTTTTTTGTCCCTCAAAACAAATGATCCGGTTAAATCAACGGTTAGGGATGTGTCAACGGTACCCGTTTAAGAAGCCGTGGAGCCTCAATGTCGATCACGCATCGCCTCTCGGTGACCAGCGTGACTCCATCCTTGCTTTGGCTCTCGCTGAGGACCTCACTGTCTACAAACACCGGGATCAGGGGCGACCTTGGGAACCTCCTCACATAGGCCTGAGAGGGGGAAATGAATCACGTGTGAAAGAAATGTACGACAGAAGTGTGCAGATTCTTTAGTCTTGATGTTATAAATATAATATATGGTTAATATGGTTCAATGAAATGCTTTGTCCAAATTGACAGGTTATCAAAGCTGACACTAAAATTGTGCCCCTAAAGTTACTCCCCCTTCTTTCTTAAAGGTGTATGACCCTCTGGAGCCAGTCTTTTATTGTAGCGTTCAATCTGCGATTATAGAAACAATAAATTGCAATTGATACATTTTAGAATTAATAAGTGTAATTATTTTATAATAAATATTATTTCTATCATAGTAAGTTCAGTGGCAGTATCATTATCTGTATAACTTACTCGCAGCTGAAACTTCAAGTTACAGAGACCTCGCTTTCTTTTTAGAAATAAAATCTTGCCTTTCATATTTTTTGGTTACTTAAAGCTTTTTGTAAAGTAAAAGCTTGTTATTTACTGGATTGTATCAATTGCTCCAAAATGCAATAGAGCCGTTTCAAGCACGGCTTCAATTAAAAGTGCTTTCCCTGTGCACATCTGTTTTCCTGCCTCCATCACTGGCGGCCATGTTTGCAAACAAAGTAGCCTGAGGCACAACAAGCGTCACTGCAGCATCTCTTTGCCTCTTCAAGGTTCAGGGAGACGACGTTTTTCATGAAGAAAAATTACTTTCACCCACCAAGAAAGCAGACCGGTTACAATGAGGCAAACTATCAAGGCGAAGTAAAAAAAATAAAAAATAGAACTGTAATTCTCTCCCCCCGCCCCCTCCATATGAATAGAAAGACCCCACATAAACACTCAGCAATATACTTGTGTACTAAAAGCAAATGATTCAAACGATATTGGTTGAGGAACAATTCAGTCCCAAGCTTTTAGAGCCATATGCAGCTGGTCCCTGAAACTGAACTTTCTCCCACTCTACTTCTTTTTTCTTGGAGAGCGCTGGTCCTCCTGACTCTGTACATTCTGTTCCCAGTGAGGGTTTTCGTTTTTGTCCCACCTACTTTGAGGCAGCTCTCTGATTGGACAGGAGAGTTTCTTTGACTGGACCCGTTATATGGTCACTAGTATTTGCCAGAAGAGTAAACTGTTCTGTTGCAGACTCGAGACTCCAACATGTGATTTACAGCACAACATTTCTGTGGCTGGTTAGGAAGCATTTACTAGTTAGTGGCTTTAGCACTTTAAATAAACAAACTGCTGCTAGTGCAGCTTTTACAAGCTGTGAGGTGAGTTTTACTGCCCACAGCACGACCATCTGTCCAAGCCGCTGTGACCACAGCTCACCTGTAAATATTGATTGATTCGCAAGGTGAAAAACAAATTCTCCGTCTATGCAACTAGTAGCAGTGTGGTTTTTACTGATAAAATATTGACAAGTTACAGAAGGAACTCCTCCATCCTAGTAAAGACAGCTGACTGTTGAATGTTTAGAGTAACAATAAAACTATTACTTCCAGTCTAAAGTAAACTGACAACCTGAACTGGTACATGTATGCAGAGTACAACCTACTGTAGTGTTAAAAAAAAAGGGCCAAGGATCAAATAAGACAGGAGTTGCATTTTCTTCAGACTCCAAATTCACACGTAAAAAGGGACTGTTCAACACAAAACCAAAAATGCATATTCTTCAACTTACCTTTCGTACTATTTATCAATCTAGATTGTTTTTTTGTGAGTGGCCTAGTTTTGGAGATATATGCCGTGGAGATGTCTGCCTTCTACCCAATAAAAAAGGGACAAGATGGCACTCTGCTTGTGGTGCTCCACATGGCAAAAAAATAAAAGTCTCTTTCCAGGAATCATGACCCGGTTTGAAGCTGCTGACAACGTAACACGGTATTATATGTGTCATTGTACAACAGGGTTGTATAATCAAGTTCATACTGTAGTCCCATTTTGCTACACAGGGGGAAAAAGAGAAGATATTATATATGCATAGTGGAGGATGACTTAAGGAGTCCTAATATTCTGTGTATTATCTTGAGTAACAGGCCCGATATCTGCAAAACTAGGCCACTCACACCAACACAATCTAGATTGATAAATAGCACTACAAGTAAGGGGGGAAAAGTTGTTTTTTTTAAATTGGGGGTCAACTAGCCCTTTAAGCGTTGATGCTTAACCAGCAACACACACGAACATATGCATCCGGCTTGTATTGATATAGCACAGCATACGAGATATCTAATCAAAAGATGACATTATCCACTAAACAAACGAGTGGGGAAGGTTGCCTTGGTAAATAAGCAGCACTGACGTGGGTTGTTGTGCAACATATTTCACCGATCGCAGACTGATTGAAATGGTCGTCCTGTCAGAGCTTTGAGCATAAAAGCATAACATACAAAAGATGAGCAGTGTAGAACTGTTAAGGGGCTCAGAAGATGTTCTCTATACTGTCAGAAAACAACATTTTCCACCATTATATTTCACATTAGCTGTGCCGCAATGCTTCGTTTTCTCTGGGGATATTGATTAAATCCAGTTCTACAGGTGTCACTCACAGGTAGCCTAGTACATTGACTACATAACCCAGGATGAAAGGGACAGCGGTGATGTAACTGGTTAAACATTCAGCGCTCTCCAGGATAGATTGTGATATCAGGCAGGGGACTAATGACAACGTCCAGAGATAAATGGGAGCAGAGGATGTGGGAGACGATGCACTGGATTCTCTCCTTTATGCTGTCGAGGCCTAGATCTTTTCACAGGAGCTGCTATTTACGTTTCACAAAGGGCCCATTATAAGATCCTTTTCAATAACATGCAGTTATGCAAGATGAATTTCAGACCTGTGATTTTCTGTGAGAGACGTTTCATTGTAAATGAGGTTTGTGTAGCTGTAGGACTGCTAGGTGAAGGAGATATAGTCTGCAGAGCTAAGTGTCATTACAGCGCTGCCGTTTTTATTCAGCTATAAGGATAAAAAGTCTTTGGTTTAATGTGAAACTGCAGAGAGACGACTGAAGTGGAATTTTGGAAATGCACATTTCATTTTCCTTTTGTCCTACTTTTGCTTCAGTATCATGAGGAGACATTTTCCTTTGTAGTTTATTATATGACAAATGAATATTGAAGAGGAAAACAAAAAAAGTGGAAATGGGATCTCATCTCTACTTCATTTCCCTGGAATGACTGTCGAATACTGCTGCAGTAAACATTTTGATAGTTGCATTAAGAAAGCTAGAACAAATTCTGCTTGATAACTAAGCACAGCAATTCAAGGTATATCATATTCACAATAGCTTAAACATTTGTTATTAATCATTTAAAAAAACAAAGGCCCCTGACCTCTCACACTAGCTACAGCTGCTTTGATGATAAGAGTATATTTACCAATATTTTTTGCAATGCAAATACATTCTTTATTAAGATGTGGTCAACTAATCCATGATTTAATAAACGCATTTGTAAAACTGAGTTTCTTCATCAAGAAGCACAACTTTCAATCTTGTGTTTACCAGATATGTGCTCGTAAAGTACTTGGAAATAAGTCCTTCAGCATGAAAAAGCATAAAAAAGCGACTTCTCTACTAAAGAAATTTCAGTAGCCTAACAGCAGATCAGTCAACTAATCGGTTTTGGTCTGAGAGATATCCAACATCTAGAGAAAGTTTAATGAGCAAGGTTCTCACAGACCTGCATATCAATGTATTTACCACAGCAGCAGGAGAAAAGAGTGGATACGAAGCATTCATTGCAGGTAAGTTGCTATCAAAAGGGAGACAGGTGACCCTGGGAGGCAGACAGGCTTCTTCTCAAAGTGTCTACTTTCCTATAAACTGACACAACTCAGACCTGAAATACAGTTTATTCTGCTGTATACTTCCGTTTAGATTTAGTTTGCAAGTAAGGCCAACGTTGATGTGCAAGGGTAAAAGCCACACTGGCCACATCCTCACAGATGCACCAAAGTCTCTACTTTAGTTATGAAGGATTCTGCATGATTCATATATAATAATATATATTAATAGTAAATAGAGTCACTGGGTATTAACACGCTACTCACCGCCATTATCAACTCAAACGGATGCTTGTAGACCCGGACGGGGGACTGGTATTCCTGCACCATGGTTGAAAGGGTTTCGCTGGGAGCCTCTGTTAGATAACCAAAACACCGGATCATGACGCAGCGGACATATTATTGAAAAAGGACATGATGACAGCAGTTTCCATGAGTTATTGAGCTGTGCGCCGCCTTGTCAACAGATCAGCTGAGCGGGCAGAGACAGGAAGACTTCCACATGACTTCCGTACGATGTTGTTGGGGTTAAACCGGTAGAAGAGGAACAAATACGAGCCAGCAGAGAGCCAACGTTACATAATATCAAGTATAGGTGAAGTCAGGCCGAGAGCAAACACTCCACACGCACGTTACTGCGCATATTGTGTAGTATTTAGACACAAACGGGCCGAGCGGCGAAACAAAAAGGAAAACAAAAAGGAAGCAGACAAACTTTACTTACAGCTGTTTTGAATGCCTGCCGCTAAATGTGGGAAGCGTCACTGCAGCTGTCCAACTTTCTGTGTGTTCACCATGTTGCCAGCTCACTGTAGAAGTGTCGTTCCTTGTATTGTAAAACCCGAAAAAAGTAGAACTGTTCGCGGTCCGTCCGTTGGTCTGTCCGTTGGTCCGTAGCACGTTAGCTCCGCCTCTTCCGGTCAAACAGGAAGTCAGTGTGACGAGTTGGAAGTTCAGCCGTTTTATTGTGAAAGGCCCACATTGTTACATTTCTAGCCAATGGCATTCATTCAGTAAATGTAACGTTTCATTTCCAAAAGTCATTTTCCAGCCTATGATCATATTTATCTGAATGACGACATTACACGTTGTCCAGTAGAGTCAGTGACCCATGTTAAAATGCAACCGAGTACTTTTTCTCAAATACGGTTGGTCAACTTAATTAAGTAACATACAATTTTGTTTTAGTAGCAAACAAAACAATATACAGCAGACTAATTCTGCTACAATCTGCATCAGAAGTTCTCTTCTTTTGGTTTTCATATTCTATTTTGTACAATCATTTTGTACAATATAAATTATTGCTTATTATATGTGGAAAGGGCTATGGCACTCTCTTCATTTCCAGCCTTACTGACCCTTAAATAAGTAATTTTAAACTAAAGCAGCACTTTAGACTGCAGTTCATGGAGTCTTCATACATGTATGATAGAAATTAGGACTTTAATGACATAGATGACTGACTTTAGACTCGAGGAATGTAAATTAGGGTCAGCCAAAATTAATTCAACCTGCTGGTCACCCAGCTGCACCTGACATCTGTTCTTCACCTTCCAGCTGATAGTAGGTGTCGATAGAATGACTTGCTTTTTGCTGTTTATTTGTCACAAAGTAAGTGTTTTCCAAATTATATTAATTTCTAGGCCTGATTATGCCTTTCTAATTCTCTGTTACAGAGGTGAGTGGTATCATTACTTTGTAGATGTTTAGTTTTTATAACAAATTATCCTGCAAATGTTTAATGTCGATCACACAGTTCTGTCCTACAGTGAATAGACACGTTTTTTTCCAAAAACATGATCTTGTCGAGGTCAAAATGATCCACACGAGTTGGTTCAGATTCACAAGAATGCTAAAATGCTAAATCGATGATTTGCAAGTAGATTTGGGGATTGTTGACGTTATTCAAACATGAAAATAAGATGTTTGAGTAAAATTATGACAAACAAACTGTTCTTTATTAACAAATGATGATGTACAAGTTGTAAATTATAGCGGCACAAATACAAAGCCTACTTGTAAGACTGTTTTGACACTATATATATACATATATATATATATATATATATATATATATATTTGCTGTCTCTTTGCTGCCTCATATCAGCTGGTCCCAGGAGATGCAGCTGGTCCCACATTGAGACTCCTGAAGCAGCCTCTGCAGGGGGTGGAATTAAAGCTTCTGGATCTGGCAGCCTACAAACGGTACTGGAGTCCAGCAGGGGACCTCCTGAGAGGGGGAAGTGGAGTTCAGATAAGATTTTATTCCTAATCAGCCTCAGGCACAAAGAATAATGTTACCATGAAACAAGCTGCTCTCAGCAACCGTCTCCACTTTATTTGTAATAAATAATTGAGTCACCTCAGTGCAACACTGGTCTCTCTGAGAATACCACCAGTGGTGTAAGGGAGCTGCACCGGGCCCCAGTGCACAAACACACACCCTCAAATCCCTCGTCACATAACACAGAGATGACATTGGACAATATCAACGTACATATTGCAGACGGTTCTCATACAGCGTTTGTACCTATAGTTCGTAGATATCCCACAAAATCCATGTGTATATAATCCACGTAATCATGAGCCAGAAAGTACAAAAGCATTGAATCCACACGCGGTGGCCGGCAGCGGAGGTGGAGGTGTCGAACAAAAGCCGATCTTCAGGAGTTGTTTGTGTCACGTTGATTCTCACATAACTTCAGTAACGTAGTTCCCTTCCGTAAGTATTTTAACCCAAAACACGATCTTTTCCCAAACCTAACCAAGTAGTTGTGTTGCCTAAACCTAATTAAGTTGTTACCTGTGAAGATAGAAGTCGATCTTGAAAAGATTGTACGCGTGTGACAAGTGGAAATCGACACATGTTGCTGGATATGGGAATCTTTTGTAAGATATATGGGAACAGTTGCACGAGAATACGTTGTGTGTTATTCTGTCATTTTGTTTTTACTTTCTCAATTGAGCCATACTTTTTATGCTGATGGGCAAACAAAAGTTAGTTTTGTTACAAAAACTGTTACATATACTGCTGTATGTATATATATATATATATATATATATATATATATATATATATGTATATATATATATATATATATATATATATATAAAACAGACTGCGACAGGACCGATCCTTCCTGCGGGCCTCAAAACGTCTTCCTGTTTTTGGTGTGATTTTGGATGTCTTCACTGAGGGTGGAAAAGTCATTTCCATTTGACACTCTAATTATGATCAAGGGCCATAAAAATAATTCTGACTCTATTATGACAACAGCTATTACTTTGAAATTCACGTCCTGCCACATCCCACCGCCTTGTCAAAGCATATCACACACACGATGAATCATCTATTCCGTCTGATTTAAATATTCACCTCCATTCTAAGTTCTTCATGGTAATTATAGTCCAATAAAGTAAAATGTGAACACTGAGGTTTACCGTCCGTCTCCTCACAGCGTGGCTCACAGCATCCTTATTTAGAATCCTCTTAGCGCTCCTGTTTAATTAACTCTAATAATGACTCAAGCATATTGCTTGTATTTCTCTCCTGACTTCACAATGACTAAACACACCTCAGGGACCGTTGAGCTGCAACCTCTGGCAATAACTTTCCTTGGAGATTATGCAACCTTTTGCAAGTCTTTTTATGCATGCATTGGTAGTCCAGCATTTCAGCTGTTCAGATACGGTAATGGAAGAATAATGTGTGCAGAAAGAAGATCTGTTCAATTATATTTCACATAACGAGCAATTACAGATGTGATTTCCATCTGTGGTCATTATAGAGCAGATATGCACAAATATGAATATAAATCAGTCGACTCAAACTGCATTACAAATGACATATCAAACATACCCTCGGTCCACGCTATCTGAGCCCACATCCTTCTCTATGCTGCTGCTGCCCTGCATCAGCATCGCTACACCTGCTCTTCAGCATTCACCTCTGGGCTGCCACGGAGGGGAATATGTTTCATCATCAATCCCTATTATCTCATGTAACCATATCTGCGGGGACGGATGTGGTCGGAGTCTCAACAGCAACTTTTAGTAAAGTAATAAACATGTCTGACTGAAATATTGCGGTTGTTTGTTTCCTCTTTGAATGCAACTCGAGCTCTTAATGAGTAAGAAGAGAGGTAGCGATGCTGATGAACCTCATCAGCATCGCTACTCGTGGCCGTCAGCTCCAGTGATTACTGTTTCATTCGGCTCCTGAAACCATTGTTCTTTCCCTTCCTCTGTTTCCCCCGGAGAATGCACCTCAGAGAAGAAGTCAATTTGAATTGAAATGGAGACCATCTCAGAGAAAGATAGACCAGGGATCGAGCTGACGCATCGAACCAAATCCTCAACTAATGTTCCTCTAAAAGCTCAGCTTTGAGGAATTTAAATGATTTTCAGACGAGGAGAGAATTTATCCAGGACCTGTTTAGCGCTGTGAATTAGATCATTTAAAATGAATTAAAGTAGCCTCTGACCCATTCCTAGCCAACGTTCAACAACCAAATGAAATGAAGTGTGTGTGTGTGTGTGTGTGTGTGTGTGTCCATTTGTCCATTTATTTTGAGAAGAATAGATTCTAGGACCGATCCCAAGCAGGGGGAGTAGCCTACTTGTACTTTTGCATTAGCCAGCACAGAAAGCTCAATTAATTAACTTAACGGGACAGAGAGAGAGAATTCACCAATAAGTCCCATTTTTCACTTTGCAGTGTAAAGTTAAGGACGTTAGCTGAAAGTCATGAAAAAACAGTTGAAATATAATCAGCTACAAGTAATTAATAGTTGTATAAGTTGGAAATATATGAATACATGGTTGAAACCTCCAGCAATGAATGCAAACTTGACTAAAGATTGATCAGTTAATCTCTTTGTTCTGCTTATTAGAGAGAGAGCGCTGTTTCTTGGTATAAAATGAAACAGCATAACAATGCAACAGCAACATTCGTGAGGGATTTCACTTCCCCTCATTTTTCGAGATTTAATGAGTGCAATACTATCAGTACTTTCCCCCCTTTGTTTTAATGTTGCAGTGGTCTATTTGCTCTGTTATTATTATTTTTATTATTATTATTATTATTATCATGCAATATTTCTTCATAAAATCATTTATCCTCAATACAAATGTCTAGAAAGATGGAAACACATTTCTGCACTCTGCTGAAATAAACAGTTGATCTGAAGATTTGCCAGCTGGTTAGATGAGACACCAACACACTTACTACGACAGTGTTCAGGTCAAACTATAAGGAGCCAGTGTGGGAAGCTTATTACTGCCAGAACCAGGGAGGGATTTGTCTTGTATTTGAATGGGAAGGCTGCAGGTTAGAACGCCAACAGCAGCAGCGATGTCACACCAGGTGAACGCCGTTAACACGGTCACATTTCTCTCTCAGTGGAATGTGATGTTCATGAACCGTCCACTTGAGGTCCTCAGTCAATTACCAATAATTGAGAAAATGAAAAGGAATCAACAGGATATTGAATGTAATGTGTGAACATTAATACACAAGGATAGTCTTTATGACTCATGTACCGGACCAAAACATCAACTATAAATGTTCTTTTAAAAGATTCTAAGCATCAGCTTCACCACACTGCTGGTATCAGATTAATATTACAAGATGTATTGTAAGATTTTTATTACCAAATGCTCTTATTCTGGTCCCCAGCAGATACTTGAGGTCAAAACAAACCACTTATTAATAATAATGAAATCATCTTGTGTATGCTGCACGTTTGAATGCTGCTCTGTTTGTTCTAATTAGGAAGGTTTTTTTATGCATGCGCTGCCTCATTCTCAAGGATGTTTGTTTTTTCTTGAGTGTCTTATTGCAGTGGAAATAAATCATGTAACTATTTATTTCAACTGGTGAAATATAAACGCAAAGGCTGCTGTTTTTTTTTTTTTTTAAACAATAAAGTAATTTCTTCGCCCAGTCTCTTCCACCCACACACACTAACCCCGTGTGCGAGCACCAAGCTTTCCTCTCTGCACACTCGTGAATCTAATCTTAAAGCTGCTGAGGAAAAACAAGCCAACAAGAGGTGAATTTCTGGGCTTGGATGATACAAATAGATTATTGCTTTTGTCCTAATTAAGACTGGCTGTAGATTAATTAACGCACAGATATGTTGGTCGTGCTTAATTGTTATTTTCCACAAGAACAGCAGAAAGAAATTCAGTATTCGTTAAGATGTTTTAGCTTGACATTTTGCAAAAATCAAAAGTATATGTCAGGAGTTATGCTTTGCAGTGCACATGCAAAGGCTTATTAAATGTATCCCATCTATCCCCTGTACAACCCCACATCAAACAGTGCCAGCCTCCAGTTCACCCTCAAGGATTCAATTTGAAACAAGAGAAATGAGGTGTGATTTATGAAATCCCTTTCCTCTCATCTAAGAGGGAAAGGAGGTTCTTGAAGTGCGTATACTCGTTCGAAGAAACATCAAGCGGAGCAGGAAAGCTTAAAATTAGCCTTCTAAAGTCAGTATGAGACAGAAAATCACATTATTGCCTGGAAGCGGGCTAAAATAATTACATGTGAGAGCGATATTTGGGGGCGACTGTAGCTGTAGAGTGGTTGGTTCGATCCCTGGTGTATATTGACAGTCCTCTAACTCTCTCCCTCCAAAATTGGCCTCCATTGTCCTGATTTCCAAGTGATTTAATTGGTTCCAGGTGTTTTCAAAGGTGCATTCTGGGTGCACGTGATTGATAAACATCACACACAGGCTTTAGCTTGGAATAATGTGTGTAGATGACCAAGTGTATAATAAAGCTATGCGTCCTGCCACGTGTCCTGTATCGACGTCCTGATCGTCCATGATGGGTGAAATGCAGATAAGAATTTCCCCATGGGGATCAATAAAGGATACTTTCTTCTTCTTTCTTCTTCGAAAAATATATTCCAACATTGGATTAAAATAGGACATGGAGGGAACAGACCCAGCGCTCAGTGAAACAAGAGGCAACCAGCAACCCCAAACATCCAACACTGACCCGAAAAAACTACAACAGATGCCACATTCGTGCGTCTTCCAGGTCAACGGGCATGTTAGCCCAGGAAGCGTACACTTCCCCACAGAACCTCGGACATGTTTGGAGAAAGGCTGCAGCTTTCAGAGCTTGCCGAAATGGTCACGGTTTGTCCACACACACACAGCGGGATATGCTATCGCAGCACATGCAGCACTGGACGAGTAAATGAAATTTTGGCTGCATTCGATTTATTTTTTTTGCATTCGATTTTGGCTGCATTCGATTTTGGCGGTGATTTTGAAAAAAAATGTGAAAACAATATCACTAAACAAGCTTCCATTTAATGGTAAAACAAAAGGGGTTTAATGGAGAACCTACTTACCCAGACGTCATCATCGTTGACGCTGACATGGAAATGAATTGCTATAGCCTATTTATTTAACATTTTATCTGTGCTTATTTGATGTATTTGTTGTAGATTGTATACAGTTTCCTGGCAAGATAAGGATTTTTGTTTGATGTTTGTTATTGAATTGGACGGGTTTTAAATTGTGAGTGGGCTGGGAACACCAGGCACGTGGCTAGCAGAGCAATGCTAATGGGCGCTACGGTTGCCAAAACACATTTGTTATCTATAGAGTTGGCAGCTGCAGCTCTCCTCCAGGTGCAATGATGATCTCTGAATTGCTACTTATAGTATATCTATATGTTGGTCTTCCGATATAAAGACAGATTGCAATACTCTGGACTCCGAGGCACAACGTGACGAATGACTCTTTCCCCCAATCTGCTCGGAATCAATCATCATGATGAATGCTTCCAGTGCCCTTTCATATTCAAATGAGGAAGACGTCGGAGCGTTTGAAGGTGTGGAAAGAAGAACCCATTCAGGAGATTTAAAGGAGGGATCATTATCCAATACCAGTCATCTTGTCTTCGCCCTATTGCTTCATCCCAATTCAGTAAACCATTATTCAGTGTATGCATTTTTTTAATGGAGAGTTTTTAACTTGTTAAGTCAGAAAACACCATGTTGACTCAGGTGTTCATGGTCACTGGTTTGTATCACATGGTATGAATAATTGAAGCCATGCATGACTTCTTGTTAACAGCCTGAATGTTTTGTTAATCACATAGCATTACAGAGACATGCATTTATATGTATGCAACATGAACTTAGAACAATATTAAGAGTCTGACTTGTTGATAAATATTGTTATTCACTCTCTTGCAGAGAGTTAGAAAAGAAAAACAATTCCTTTCTCTTTTTTGTTGGCTTAGTGTGAAGTATAACAGCCAGGAGACAGTTAGCCTAGCTTAGCATAAAGACTGGGAACAGGGGGAAACCACTAGCCTGGCAACGTCTAAAAGTAACTAAATCTGCCTCCCGGCACCTCTAAAGCTCACTCATTTCCATGCTTTCTTGTGGCAGACGATTTCTTGGCTTCTTGTTGTAATTCCTATAGAGTCTTGTCCTGAATTTAGGTTGCCAGGCAACCAGCAGAGACTCTGGAAAATCACTGTTCCCAGTCATGAAACGGTCCACCACATAAGCCCCCCGTTAAAGCTTTTTACTTAGGATATATTTTCCTTGGCTGCAGCAAATATCCCAAATGTCAAAACTATTAATTTCTTACTAAATGGATCTTATTACATCTCCAGAGGGAAATGATGTAGTGATTAACTGAGATGAACTTGTTTTGTATTAACTGTGTAGCAACTGGAAGGCATTGCCTCTCTAAAGGCTTTATTCTCTTTTCATACCCTGTCATTTTCAGTAAAGATATCCCCATGCAGAATATTGCATAAGACACCCAGATATATTCTGTATCAACATTTATTCTTCCGTGTGAACAGACTTCAGAGTGTGTGGGAGAAGATACAATGCAGTGTTCTGCTTTCGGCTGCTGAGTATCTCCGCATACGTCGCGCTTCACAGATGTTAAAAAGAGGAGAGCCAAACAGGAACCCTCCGGCGTGAAGAAAGTCAAGGATTTTCAGTTTTTTTGTGTAAAGCCACACTATGTTGCCAGAGGTAAATCTGTGTCACATGACAGAGGTAACATGTGATGAGTCAGCCCGGCGGCTCAAATTAGATCAATTAAAGCTGATCAAAGTGGGAGGTTATAGCATGGAGACGTGACAGAAACATGCCACTCTGATTTATTTGTTTACCCTGATGCCATCGGAGCACCAAGCTCTGGTCACACAGCCCTTAATCACACACTTCTACTCACACAGCTGCTTCATTGTAGTGTCATTACGACGATCCAACACCTCAGGAAACCATTCTATTGTGCATGTGGCTTTAGTGATTGGAATAAGCATCTCCTGCAGCTCCATTTGTTCGGTTTCTCAAAATAGCTGATATACCATGAAGATTGTTCCATACAGAGACAACAAGCAAGATAATTGTGTCTCTCTTAAATAATTGCTGATAGAAAACAAAGTAACTGTCAGGAGAAACAATGAGGGAGATCCAAAGTTCCTTGTGAGGCGTCTATGTTGCGACTGATTAATTTGGAGAGATCAATCAATCACACATAGGTCGACTGACTCGCCAGCAAAGCATCGCTTAGCATTATGAAACCCTGAGTTGAGTCATGGTTTTAATCCACAGCAACAAACAGGAAGTCACAGGAATTGATTCACCAAGCGTTGAATCATTTATCAAACATCATCTTTCGCCGGCTAACAGTGAAGCCGAGGTACTCGTCAGAAGCATTTCGGGGAGATAGAGCATCTTTAATAATTGCTAAACAGCTCAATCACTTACCACAAAGGATGTGCGTGTTTTGGCACGAGGCCATTTGCGGCTGAAGGGACGTCATCTGTGATCTTGTCCTTCGCAAAACAAGCCGGGCTAAGATCACAAATTTCCAATTTCATAAATACTCCAGGTGAACGCAGAGGTATACAATAAAAAACCCTCATGTGTATTCACATTCATTATCAGAGGTGAATGAGAGCTGAAACATTTCAATGAGGACACATGAGTCACTCAAGCTTTACTTGTAGTTTATCAGTAAACTGAAAAGATTCTCCTGATTTCAGCTTGTTATCCAGGAACGTCCTTTATGTTTGCAGAAAGGCCGATGAAAGGAATGCTGGATGAGAAATACATGTCACTCATTCACTCATTGGCTCCGATGACAGAGGCTAAAGCTTTTCATTGCCCAAAGGTATTTTTGACCAATGTGACCCTTTAAGTAGCATTCGCACACTGTTACCTCACTATTCTATAGCTGCAGGGACACACTATGAGTTGTAATGCTGATACAGCAGTTTCTTAACCCTGTCTCTCTCTCTCTGATCTGATTCGGCAGCCTTTACACCTCCTGCATCCGTCCATAGTTCACTGAATAACTCATAAGAACATGCAGCATGCTGGCTGTAAAGCTGCATGATACTTTTGATCTCTCCAAAAACTTTTACATCAAGGTCCTAACAACTTGATTCAAGATCAACATGTTTTCCTATGATTCCCATTTGAGACCTCTTGCCTTTTACTGTATATCCTTCATATAACGTTTGTAGAAGACCACTTTGAAGTTGCCCAGAGATACCCTAATAAAAGCTGTCATGTACACACGCTGCCTTTTCTCTTTCCAGACTCTTGAGAACCAGCCATGAGCCTTTAATCCAGGTGCCTTGATTCTTTATTCTACTTTTCAATCATTTGTTTCTTCATCTTTTTCTCTGCAGGTAGACTTTTTCCTCTTCTCTCCCATCTCTATCACTCCTATTACAGCTTGACAGTCCACTCAGACAGCTGGGTTACAGGGCGGATGGACTGTCTATAAGGGATGAGGATCTCTCTCTCCAACCTGCCTCCCTTGACACTCTCAGCCTTCCTTATTTGTCAGGACTGAAGGTTTATATGGTCACCAAGCCTCTCAGATCTACCCGGAAGCTGAGCCAACCCACCTCTTATGTCACGAAGCTGCCACACAGGACTGTGGAGGATTAGTTCATATACGTCTAGAGTGCTACACACTCCGCTCTATAGATTCAGTAATGGAGTGGTCTTTGCAAGTGCACAGAGGCTGACAGTGAGACAGTCTGGGTTTCTGTTGCTGGAGCTGCCAGCTGGCGGAGGGATCCGTGACTCAGTGAGAGAGAATGACTGTGGAGTAGCCTCTTGACTTCTCATTGTGCTCTACACTGCCACTCAGGACATGCATTACTGAGCAAATGCATACAGATGTGTCTCATGTGAAATGGGTCCTTTTAATGAAAGAGGACGGAATATCCAGCAGAATGAGACACTGCCTGGAGGCCTCTGTCAGCAGGAAAATGAAAATGTCACAAGTATGAACCTGCAGCCATATGAAAAAGTATTTCCCAGGACTTTTGACTGTCCTCTGACTACTGGACAACTGGGATTTAAGTGCAATCACCACAGAATATATTCCCACAAAAAGACACCCTAGCCTGCTTTCCAGACTAGCTTTACTCTTGCTGAAATGTATACATTTTAAGACAATACACTTCACTCACTGCCTTCAAAAAACATGTTGTTTCTCCTACATACTGCAGTTGCCCTTACAAAGTAAATACTGCATGCAGAAGGCATTCATTTGGAACATACTGCTTCCTCAAAACTTTGTACCTTGAACTTTGACCCTTGTGCTCATTTATCCGTGAGGAAGAGGATTGTGGGTCAAAATAGCCAGCAAAGCATCCTGGCTTGCAATCTGCAAAATGCAACCCGATGTAGAAGGGCATCTTTTGGCATACTGCAATTGACACACTCTGTATTGAGATATACAACATATGTTTCTGGTCTACTATAGCATGTTAGTATGGGTATTGAACCCATACTAACTTATGAGTTCTTATGAGTTCTGGCTTATTCCAGATCCCATAAAGATTGAAAATGGGAAGACATCCCCGAAAGCTCACTGTTTTTCATATTATATGATGTTGGTTAAATCCAAACAAAAAGCCGTAAACCACAAAGTGGCCGTACCCAGCCAAGAATTAATCCTTCACATATCCAACCAACTGGCTGCTGGCTGTAGACTTATATATATATATATTAAAAAAAAATCAATAACAGAGTGATATACATTTTATTATCTAACTTCATTTGTTTTACTACTTGGAAGCGGAAACAAGTTGTGGACACAGCATTATATATATATATATATATACTCATCTGATTATATATTAATCTGATAAGCAGTTACAGAGCAACATGATCATTAATTTGGAGTCTTTGGAGTCGTGTTTCTGGCTGACGTTCACTCTGCTTTGAGCGTGTATTGAATCAAGTATACTGCAAGTGTAGATTGGTTTCTATCAGAAAACGAGAAGCTGAAAAATCAACATGGACCTTTGTGATTCAAAATGTTTGCAACATAATTGCGCTGCCCATTCAATATACCTGAGTTGTGAAACTGCGTTTCAGTGAAAATGAAGCAGTGCTCACTGCTGGACCAGAGCGCCTCATCATGCAGCAGCAGAGCTCTCTGGACGTGGACAGCAGTAGTATTACCTAAGGAGCCGCATACACATCCAATCCTGCAGAAACAGGCACACAGACCTCGAGCAATTTTCCATTTCACTTATTCATGTTGTCAAGTGCAAACAAAATATTGACTGTTTGCCGCCAAACCTGGAGAACGCAGCAAAGACGAGTGAAACAAATCCAATTTTCAAACCAGCCAATTAATCTACGTAATGGGCAAGAATGCAACTACAATAAAGGGAGTTCACGGTCTTTAACAACTGTTGAACTTTACATTCTTGTTTTCATTCACATGTGATCAAGTAGCTGAGAGCAGGGAGAGATGAAGGAGGAGGAGGAGGAGGAGGAGGAGGAGGAGGGAAAAACAAGATTGGAGACAAAAACAGATGATCAGTGTCTTCTTAGAATTTCTGAGGCATCATAGATTTGTTCATGACTGCACAGCTTTATTGTTAAACTCCAAAACACCATTATAACTAATACAACTACAATATGTATCTGCACATCACTGACCTGCTGCACCACAGTTTATATTGAATGGTCATTCAATCTGACTGATATGTCTTCTACTCTGCAGCTCTTTGGTCATAACAGGTGCACTCCATTAAGTGCTTTTCAGAAACCTATTATTATGGAGAAAGGCCTCAGCATACAGGACACACACACACACAGAGCGGAGCAAAGAGTCATTATGTGCGATGCATTTATCTTTGTGGGAGGCAGCAGAGAGGCAGCTAGTCTCCACTCTAAAGAGTCAGAGAGAGAAGTGAAAAGAAAGAAGAATCAAATACACAGAAGTCATGTAAAGAATGGGTGATTGGTCAAGGCGAAGGTTTCAGCATCGGGGAATAGATAAATAATAATACTAATCTTGAGGACATGAGGTGAGGATTAAGAGGAGAAAGAAGAACCGGGATAGACTGAGAGACGAGAAAAAACAAGAGTAAAAAAGTAGGTAATCGGACAGGGCTCAGGTGAGGAGGTGAGTGTGAGGCAGGAGGGATGAAGACGCCTGCTGTGTGTGGAGAAAGGTGATTAATAGAGGCCTGTTTGACCTCTCTTTTCAGAAAAGGTGGCCTGCCATGCCATGAATCACACTGTGTCATGGCCACCACCTAATTCACAAGTGAACAAAAACCTCCCTTCACTGTGAGAGTTGCTGTGTCGCAGCTCTGAAAGCGCCCACACACAAGCCTCGTCATGGCCAAGACATTATAGATGATATATATACAACCCATGCTGGGTAATTATGTGAATATGTTCAAGGATACATCTGTTACACCTGTTACATGCTGTTTTTGTACCATCATTTCTATGTTTGAGAACTTGGGAGAATTGCTCCAACACAGGCTTTTTAACCAATACAATTAAAAAAGAGCAATCTAAAACTACTTTTAAGGAGGTGAAACCACAGACCGTATACAAGACGTGGACATAGTCACAGTGATGTCGTTTTGAAGCCTTGATGGTGACCTTTTGACCGTCACCATCTTGCTATTGTGGATGTTTTTTGCACATTTTTGAGCGCTTTCTATTGACTGATGAAGTAAAAACACGCTGTGAAAGGGTTAAAGTTGTCAGACAAAAACACAGACAAACTCCCACACCGGACATTGCCGCGTTAGTGAGACAGCTTTATCATCTAATTCACTCTGAACGGGGATATAAGTTATGAAATGAACATCATGCTGTATTGAAGAAGACTTGAAACGAGCAAGAACCGAGACCATAAACCTGTGTCTACAATGTTTACTGAGGGAATAAATCAACTGAGAAGAAGGTCATTTTCTGACTTACTACAAGTACATATATACATTGGTCTTTAATCCGAGAAGGATGTTTACAAGAACTGTGTGTATTTTACAGATTGCTTTATGTTCTCTTCCACATCCTTCTTATTACATGGATGCTATAAAGTGTTTACTTCAACCATAGAGGCCTACTGATGATGTGGCTGTGGAGATACTGTATTCTTCTTGTGGCTCTTTCTAACTATTGGAGTTATATTGTTATCTTTTGGTCAGCAAAGATGTTCCACAACAGATAAACGGCTTCTTCCATATTAAACTTCTCTTCCTCCTCGCGTCACCGTGTTTGCCTGAAATAGTCACCGCTGAGCTTCTGATCCGAGCTCGCAGACGATCCACATGCAGCAGCATATCTGAGGACGAAGTCAACAGGTAGTCAGGACAAAACACCTGCAGCAGGACATTTCATCTGCAGGACGTGAAACCATCACTGTGGAGTTCCTGTGGTATCTAACAGCTTCTTATTCTGCCATTTCCTTCTTGGAGGTGAATTCTAAGTGGTGAAAACCAGATACAGAGGTGAGTTTCTCCTCTCTGTGTCGCTGCATTGTAGGTTTAACTCACAGAAAAAAAAGTGCTGTATTTATATTTCTTCTTAACTCTTAACTTTACAAAGTCTTAGTTCAGCACCTAAATTCCCACCATGAAAGCCGCGAACGAGTCAAAGCCTTCCTGACTGCAGCTAGCACACATATATTCTTTTTCCTTCGGCGTTTGCGAGAAAGTTCAATATTCGTTCAGAGATTATGAATTGCAGAGGCGAAATGGGCATATTGTGAAATGGTCCTTACTATCAGTCAAAGAGACACTAGCACCATCATTAGATGAACATTCTGACTGTCTTTTGAGGATGTCTCATTAAAATCCTCTTATCTTAGCGCAGGGTTTCAGCTCCAGTGGAGCAGCAGCTCCCACGATAACGACTTCAGTGACATTGCATTGTTTCTGTGCATAAATATAATAACGCCCATCTGTAAAGGTGATTTAATGGAGATTCAACTTCACTTCGTGGTTTCATTTATGAGGCCAAGACGCATGCACATGAAGTAACATGATAGTTGTGACTCATTATGTCACTGTCATGCAGAGTTTCTTGTTTGAATAAATTGTCCATGTGCTAAATATTTGACATTCCTCCTCTTTTGTTCGTCTTTGGAGAATTAATTATTTGGAAAGTCTGTTCGCTGAATGTCAATATATTGAAATCTCAGAAAATAATGACTGTACATTGTGAGTGGGCGACTGGAGCAACATTAAACCGTACCTGTTCGGGGAGCAACGGTAGTTTACTGACATCTCTTTGTAAGAGAAATGTTTCCAACCTTGTCTCATTAGGCCTATATATCTCTTTATATCTTGGGTTCCAAATGTACCTTTTACTATGTGACGTGCGGTAACTGGACCCCATGCTGTGAGGTTTGAAATGAGTCCTATTGTTCTCTTTGGTGCTAAATCTACTGGATTAAATCCAACAGTCTTTAGTCATTAAAACCTTGCTGCAGTTTCCTGTAGGCCTCAAGTTATATTCATCTTTTCCCCGCCTCGTCTTTAAAATACTTATTTTCAAGTCTAGTTCAACACTCACATTCCAATTTGTGCGTTGACACAGTTTTCATCTCGTACTAAAAGCATTGTAGAGTAAGAGATAAGGAACAAACTCCAGTCTCACTCTGTGCTGAGGATCATTCTCAGGATCGGCTGAAGCTGAGAGGAGGCCTCAGCGCTGAGTGAGACGGATCACACAGGTGTTTCCTCTTTGTGTTACCGTGTTTCCTCTTTGTGTTACCGTCTTTCCTCTTTGTGTTACCGTCTTTCCTCTTTGTGTTACCGTGTTTCCTCTTCGTGGTACCGTGTTTCCTCTTCGTGGTACCGTGTTTCCTCTTCGTGTTACCGCGTTTCCTCTTTGTGTTACCGTGTTTCCTCTTTGTGTTACCGTGTTTCCTCTTTGTGTTACCGTGTTTCCTCTTCGTGTTACCGTGTTTCCTCTTTGTGTTACCGTGTTTCCTCTTTGTGTTACCGTGTTTCCTCTTTGTGTTACTATGTTTCCTCTTTGTGTTACCGTGTTTCCTCTTCGTGTTACCGTGTTTCCTATTTGTGGTACCGTGTTTCCTCTTCGTGTTACCGTGTTTCCTCTTTGTGTTACTATGTTTCCTCTTTGTGTTACCGTGTTTCCTCTTCGTGTTACCGTGTTTCCTCTTTGTGTTACTATGTTTCCTCTTTGTGTTACCGTGTTTCCTCTTTGTGGTACCGTGTTTCCTCTTTGTGTTACCGTGTTTCCTCTTTGTGTTACCGTGTTTCCTCTTTGTGTTACCGTGTTTCCTCTTCGTGGTACCGTGCTTCCTCTTTGTGTTACCGTGTTTCCTCTTCGTGGTACCGTGTTTCCTCTTTGTGTTACCGTGTTTCCTCTTCATGTTACCGTCCCCCTGCAGCTTAACGTAAACGACTCCTTTTAGCTCTGCTTTAAAATGAATTTGCACCGAATGAGGATTTGGGTGTTTACATGGATGTGAATAACCTGTTAATGAGGATTATCCCGATTATTATCACACAGGATATGATGCCAACAGAGAAATCGGATGACTCATATCCTGAGGATAAATGACATGATGATACCAGCAACCCAGTGACCGATAACTGCGCTCTATTCGCCCCAGCACTGGGACGTTTACGAGAACAAACCAGAGAGCAACGGGACATTTTCAAACACTCCACTGTATTTACTACCATTTGACAACTTAACCACTAATATCATATAGACTGATTGCCAAAAGATCTTACACCAACTGAGCTATTCCTGGAAATTATATTTCTGTCCTCCACACCGCTATCCGTCACGACAAACTAGGAATAATGGCAAGACTGCTACTTACAGAGTGAACGACTGATGATCTGAGTCAACACAAACACACAAGGGAAGGTGACACTAATCAGGGCGGGGCAGACAATCAAAAGGCTGGAAGGCACAAAGACAGGAAGTAGAACAAGAAAAGACGCAAGAGGCGAGGGCTTTCAAACTAAAACAAGAAACAAAGTATATCAAACACCCGAGGACCACGACACTTATGAGCATGGGAACATTGCAGATTTTCAACCTTATCTTTGTCCCAGTTTGGTAAATAGTGTGAAACACACATCTGCTGTTGTTCTCCCTGTCTTTGGGACACAGCTGCAGAATCTGTTGTTCTTCCTGCCGCCAGCGCCCCAATTTCACATGACAGTGACATAGTTGGTGGTATAAGGACCTACAGACTATTTCAGCTTGGACAACAGGGTTGTGCTGCGAAATGCAGTTTGAAGTCAGAAAAATACAACATCAAAAACAAAGAAAGGCTTTGAATGGGGTGGGTTTTGTCTTTTAGTATCCCAGGGGCTCTTCTAATATCTCAGACGCTCGCTAGATCGGTACCAATGATGTTCTGGGTCGTACACACAGCCCATAACAGTTTGGGATGGTTCCAGTTTCCAATATGGCTCGTCTTTAAAAGTTAACAAGAACGGGAACAGAACTTATGCCTTCTTAAGCTTTGAAATACAGCTGTTTATGATTCAATGATCGGCAAGACTGGACCAACCAGATTGGATGATGCAAATTCTTAGTCAGAGACATGCAAAGTGCTGCCTGTGTCAGCGGGGTAAGAAATGAAGATCCAAAGTCTCCCCAGGCCATTCCTGCCGAAAGAGGAGATGACAGGTATGCACACTTGGCAAGCAATATTCCTCTGTTTCACCCTCTGCATGCACTACCAATCAAGTTAGACCCTGTAAGACTTGACAAAGGTGCTGTGCATGGGATAGAGGACACCTTGAGGCAAAACAAGGCATAATATTAACGGAGGCTCCGGTTCAACAACACAAACTGACACAGAGCTGTGAGAGATGAACCGGAGCAGCTACTGGAGACGAGGCGGTAGAAGCCGGATCCCACGAAAAAACACTTGAGTGTTTCCTATGCGAGGCTCAAGGAGCTGGGAGAAGTATGTAATGCAAGATTAACTGAATGCTCAAGAACTGCTTGCAAAGATTGATGATATCTCATAATTATGAATTCATCTTCTTTAAAAGAAACCATAATTATATATAATTTCCACCCGTATCAATTTCTCTTTGCCTGTATTTTAATAAACAACACTTATGTACAAATATATTCATTACAGGACATGTAAAATACATCTCAACATGGTGTAAATGGCTTTGGGTAAATCTAGTACAAATATCCAAACTCCACTATGATACTAGGTATTCACACAACACTGAGTAAATACACTTGTGAATTTCAAGCATTTGCAATATTTTTTCTTTTTGAGTCAAAGCTTTCCGTTTGATTGTTCATGGTTTCTCTACTAATCTAACTGATCCATCAAATGAGACATTTCCCCATGACTTTAATTAAGACTGTGGTCCTAATGCAGCCATGTAAACCTTCAAACTGAGGCTTCAAACCAACCACATTCAAAGTACAATCATGCAGCTCCCTGAGAGGTTATACCATCTTACAATTTTGGCAGCCAGGCCTTGGTCAGAGGTAAAGGAGTAGCGTTTATGTAGTACACCATTTCACCGTAGACTCTCCTTTTCCAAGAGATCTCGCCGAGTGTTAGAAAAGAGTCTCCACCCACAGATCCTCTAGTCATAGGCAGTCTCTGCACAGGGCCACCTGGCCGGTGCGATAGTCTCTGCAGGGGCAGAGGCGCTGGTATTTGGCGCTGGATCCGGCACAGCTGAACAGCAGCGGATCCTGCTGCAGGCCACATTCAGCGTGCTCGGCTGAGAAGGCCGGGAAGAGGTGGTTCATCTCCAACTCCACTCCGTCACACTGGAGGTCCAGCCTGCAAACAAAGACAGAAGAGGAGGACCCAGATTAGGATGCAACCATATAGACTTTGAAAGGTTAGCGTTATTATTCTACTACATCCCATTAATATAATTAATATTAATGGTACAGTGCTGCCTCTTCAACCTCAAAGAACGAAGGGAGATATGACAGGAAAAGGGTGAGCTGCTGTTTTCCTTACTTGCATAATTCTGAAACTCAAAGTGCCAATGAGTCATGGCACTGTGGAAAGGGAAAGTTACTTAGACCTAGATCTATTATTATCCTAGATCTATTATTTTGCAGAAGGAGCGATTCAAGAAGTCCAGAATTAATCAAGAATTAATCAATAGTGTGAATGGTGCATTGGGCAAGGACACAGTGCAAGATTAATTTTGCATTTGAAGAGGGCCAATGTACTGTATATCACAATCATGGCTATAAAGTTGACTTGAGAATGATGAATGGACTTTTTCACCCTCTCACCCATTCACACACTGACGGCAGGGTGCCATCATACAAACTGCCCATCAGGATTTATTCTATATGCTAAATTCACACACACACACACTCACACACACACACACACACACACACACGGCCCTCGGCAGCAAGTCGGGGTTCCGTATCTCGCCCAA
Organism: Taurulus bubalis; assembly: GCF_910589615.1. Taxonomy (NCBI): domain Eukaryota; kingdom Metazoa; phylum Chordata; class Actinopteri; order Perciformes; family Cottidae; genus Taurulus; species Taurulus bubalis. The sequence goes on from NC_136605.1 coordinate 16,999,353, forward strand.
GTACACCTGGGGATCGAACCGCCGATCCTCCGACTAGTGGACAACCCGCTCAACCCACATCCCATGTACATCCAAGTTTTTTTCATGTCATTTAAAACAACTGTTATTGCATTTTCACTAACTTTTCATTTCACCATTTAAAACACATGAACAATGTTGTCGAAAAGTAAACGTTTTAAACTCCGATAAATACTGATTACTTCAAATTGAGAGCAGTGTTATTTTCTATATGCGTTAACATGAGCCAATGAAAAGGTATCTAATCAAAAATTGTTAATTGTTCATCAGTCAACAGTGTCCCTCCTCTTACGCGCTGAAGGCCTCCTTAATGTTGATGAAGCGGTACAAGGCCGGTTCGCAGATTAGCCCCGCCCTCTGGCACGCCGTCACACACGACTGGTCCTCCAGCGAAGCCAAGAGGCGCAGCGCGCTGAGGGGGGGCCAGGACGCGTAGGAGCTCGCGTTGGCGGCCCAGGTTAGGATGCTGGAGTTAGGCAGGAGGAGGAAAGGACCGGGAGCGCCGCCCAGCCAGGACGAGTTCACCGGAGGAAACGGAGCTTCAGGGGAGCAAAAGTCCTGCAGGTGAGAAGACAAAGTGAGCCAGATCCGAAATATGTTCAGTGTTATATTGCAAACACTTTGACCTGTCAGGCAAAATAAAATCTACACTCTGACAAATTATGCATTCAGCTCTGATACACACAGGTCTGGACAGCTGAAAAAAAAAGAACCGTTATGATACGGAGGCGCTTATCAGAGCTGACAAGTCCTCGTCAATCTTCCAGGAAATGATATGAATGCAGTTATGCCACCCAATAACAAATGATGTTTGGAGGCGGAATTAGGCTCCGGTGAGAGGGCTGATTAGATTCCCCCTCCAGCTGGGCTATTCATAAGACCCAGGTAATAACATTTCTCTGACATGTCCCACTGGCCTGCAGACCCGTTTATTAAAACGGGCTCCCGTTGCCCGCAGGCAATAACTAGGCTTCCGATCTCTCCATCTCTGATGCTCTTCCACTCCTAAACACACACACACACACACACACACACACACACACACACACACGCACACACACACACACACACACACACACACACACACCATCAGGAATGTAACGAGGCATGAGAAGGGGCAAGGTTAAGAGACAGGGATGGATAACTGATATCTTTTTTTAATTATTCAAATAGTTTATTTTGTGAGCAAAATAAAACCACAATTCTGAGGTTTTATTTTGTCTGGTATCTATTGACAAAGTACATGTTTATGTGATATCATTTTTAGAATTATAGCGTATTAATACTACGACCATGAGTCATCAAAGTAAGACAATGTCCATTCCTACACATAAGGAACAATAAACATCTGTCGCTTTATTTTTACTCATCAGGTTTCATGTTCATCCAACCAGTGTCTCAGAACTATGGCGTCTAGATGGATCAATCTCCTGCTGTGAGGGTCAGAGGGTCATCATCAAGCTGCACCACAACACAAAAATGGACGGCGCCACGGCCCATCACAACAAATTGTCCTCACTGATTGTTTTTCACCAACATCTCTCGATGTGTGAGTTTGACCTCCACCACTGTGTCTCGAGCTTAATGAGAAAAGTCGATGGAGTGATTTTTCGGTTGAAGCCTTCTCCCCGGCTTCAGGGACACAACACAACAAATGTGTGCAATCATGTAATCATCCAGACAATGTTTACAGGGGAAAAGACTGAGCTGTCATAAGAGTTGATCGTATAAAGGTCAGACGAGGAGGACAGGTAGAAAAAAGAGGGGAAGAATTTGTAAGTGACTTGAGAAGTTAGAAATAAAACTTGAAAGATTGAAAATGTTGGCGGAGAGTGGGAGCCTGGAAATGTACATGCCAGATGGGCAAAGTGTGTGTGTGTGTGTGTGTGTGTGTGTGTGTGTGTGTGTGTGTGTGTCTGACAGCCTGGGAAAAGATGGTGTCAGAGCAGAGGTCACATTCCTTCAACCTGCCACGGCCGGACACCATAGCAACCATCACAGGATGGATGTACCAGAAGACCACAACATCTGTAAAAAGACAGTATAAAGTGTGTGTGTGTGTGTGTGTGTGTGTGTGTGTGTGTGTGTGTGTGTGTGTGTGTGTGTGTGTACATTAACAGGTTATACAGACGCACAGGTAACTCGTATATATGGCCTTAATAAATCAAAACGATCGCTTTCCGAACAAATTTCACATTCAGTAGATGGATTTTGAAATCTGAAAATCATGCTAAAATCACATAGCTGTTTCATAAAATCCTGTAGTTGGTCAACTGACAGCTTTCACACCGGCACAAACAATCCAGACAGTTTGTTTAAACCGAACCAAACAGGTTTCAGTGTAAAAGCTTTCAGTAAAATGCAGAAAAACAAATAATAATTGGATTAATTAAACTTTTTCCGGTGCGTGAAAGGGTGGATCACTAGTCGACTTTTAAGTATGAGTATTATTTTTCTCTTTCATCGTCATCGTCGAGGACCATCGTTGCAAAAAATGAGTCACCGTGCTCGTCTATTGAACTCGCAGCTGCTGCCTCCAAAGAATTTAATAGCCGACCTAGACAGTGTGGCCGCGGAATATATATTGTGGATAAGTAAACAAGAAATCCCTGGAAAATGAACTTCCTGAATAGAAATTCAGTTTATTAGTTGAGTTCAATGGTTCTATGAAAGCTTTAATGGGAAGAGACCTTGCATAAACATCCGTTTGCTGTTTCTCTTCTGAAAGCTCGATCATTTACCCGTCCAACGTTTCTTGGAACTTGTATAAACGTTTGCTTAAATTCTTCCACGCACACGCTGAAACGAATACAGACAACGACACACGTTTGATGAAAAACACAAGCATGAAGGTAAGCAGGGTTCCTAGAGATGAAAAGTGCCTCACAAACACTGTGAGAAAATGCAATGGATTGGCTGAGGAACGAGGACCCAACATGCCAAAGAAAATCTATTTGTCTCTCCTGTCAACAGAGAAGCTGAAAGGCTTCACAGCGAAGACTGAGCCAATGAGCAGAGGTGAACACACCTTTTCTTTGTCTTTATTGGTAGTGCTTCACTAGAGTAGTGTGTTTACTGCCATCAAGACACAGCTCTTGAAATGGGGAGACTGTGGGTGTTTGGAAAAGCTGATGTCTTGTGAGAAGGCTTGACGTTTATTTTCAGGCCTGTTAAAATTCTAGAAATGCACTGAAACCACCATCAAACCGGCTATTTTCACAACTGACAATACCCTTTTAATTATGTTCTGTTACAGTCAAACATGTTATGCAGAAACACTCAACAGATAAGGTTAGATTAAAATGGGAGAACGAATCTGGACATGTCATTTCAGAGGAGGACTGGTCAAATATGTGCTCTGTGCAGTCCACTTCCACCGGCTCGGGTCTCTGGAGGGAATTCTGTTGGCGGAATCTGATTAGATATTGCATAACCCCCAAATTAAAATGTATACAAACAAGTGAGGTAGGAAGGGGTCTATGTTGGAGGAAATGTGGAGAACAGCTGGCAGATCATTTCCATATATTCTGGAGCTGCCCAGCCATACTGGCAGGTGGTAATGCAAGTAATACAAACTGTTTTTGGAGATGGATTTGACTGTTCCTTTTCCACAGTTTATTTGGGCAATATCGCAGATCACCTATTGTTGCAAGACACATATTTGCTAAAGATATTACGAGCAGCCAGCAAAAAAGCTGTAACACGAAAATGGCTGCAGGCCGAGGCTCCAACAGAGACTGACTGGACAGATATTGTAACTGATGTTCAAAATATGGAGAAAATGACTTTCTCGCTGAAGCGACGGTTTGATACATTTTTGAAGTATTGGGAAAAATGGATTGTGTTTGTGTCCTCACAGGATCATCACTGATCTGTTATTGGGTGAATTGACATTTATTTCCATCAGTGTACCATCAGCATAAATGTATAGGTGACCAACTTTTTGTTCCATGTATGTATGTTTGTCTTATTGTATCTTTGTCTCATTAAAAAATAAAGTATATAAAAAAACAAACATGTTATGCAGGTACTATACTATAGTGTGTTTGGATTATACACAGTACAGTTATTACCTGGCTTGTGTTGTTGTGACACTTTCTCTAAACCCCGCTCACCACTCGGGGCCCCGGTGGGTCGGTGGGGCCGATCATGATGAAACAGACGAACGAATGAATCCCTGCTGCTGCTCTGCGCCCAGAGACACAGTGGGGGAAACTGTTTGCTCACTTTTTCTTGCCTCCGCTCTGCAGGTTTTTGTGCCTTTTTCTTCTTTGTTGACAATCAAACTGACCTTTTCCAAGCGTATAAACGCTGCAAGTGGCGGTGACGCCCGGGAGACGGAGCTGAGCCGCGTGCCTGCAGAGAGCTGATGCAGACCTCTGCGTGCTTACGAGACCAGAGCGTATCGGTTGTGTGAGACGTGCGAGTTAAAAAACGTGTCCCGTACACTTGTGACGAGCGGTCAGTCGAGGTTTCAAACATTACAGACACACCTGGCGGAGATCTGCAGTCTACTGAGTGCACCTTTTACAGCATTGTATTTTCAAACTGTCAATTGAAGTTGTCATTACTTTATTTTTTATGTCATAAATATACAAACAAAATGCTTATAGTGATCAATTTTACCGAGACATATCACTATAAGCGGTTTCCACTGCATAAAAGATGTGTACTGTATAAAACACACATTAGACAAACTGCTTACTACTTCTACTACAGTATTTAACCTAAACTCCGTTTGTAGCAATGATTACAATGGTAATTTAGTAACATTATTTATGAACCAAGCTCTTATAGTATCCCCAACACATTAATGCACTGCACTTCCTTTCTTCTAATATAATGAGCCACATTTCATCTGGTTTCTATGTCTGTGTTTTATTCACACTACCAAACTGCAACCAACCTGATCTGCTATGATGCAACAAATGCACCTATACATAATTAATATTGCATCATTATGATTACCCAGCATGCTTGCTGACTTGGTTGAGTTTTGAGACCCACCTGGTTCTGAATGTAGGCGTGAACTCTTTCAAGCATCCCCTCACAGGTGTACTCATACGGCAAGAAGGGCTCCACCTGCAAGCACAGATGTTCACACAGATGAAGAAACAGTGGGGCAGAGTGTGTGTGTGTGTGTGTGTGTGTGTGTGTGTGTGTGTGTGTGTGTGTGTGTGTGTCCACATAAATATGATATCATAATTATAGGAACATTTGATAGTTAATCAAAGCTGACATATTCATTAGCGTGATTGTGAGAGGCTTATATCATAGCACACATTAAAATCAATGACCTAATACATCACAGGTGACAGCTTTGAAAACTGATTTAATTATGTTTGGTGACGACTACATCAATATGTCAAACAATGGATTAAACTGAAAGTCGACCACAGGTCATCTAGTACCGAGGGGGCTGATGCTTTGGTGCATTCTGGGTCCCTCGGGTGTCGCTTTCAGTGTCGCTGTTAAGGCCCGTCACTCACTGTCTGACTCTTTGATGACAGGAGATATATCGTAACTCACGGAGACACCGATCAATGGCTCTAGTGTTGTACGCTAACAGTGTCGTAGAGAACACAGCATTGGTGCTGTAGAGAAATTACTGCAGTTTAATGTCTTTGTATGTAAGAAGGTTTATGATTTCAGTTATTGTGAATATTTCTAGATGCCTTCTGTCATGAGTCTCAGTGCAGGAAGTGATTGTGCAATGAATGTGTCCCATGGCACCTAAAGTGAGATCTCATTGTTTACTATCACGCCACTGAAGCACTCAGGCTTTTAAACTGATAAATGGCTCCTTTTAGTGTTGTGTTCCTTTTAGCGCTCTCTTATTACTTTATTTCATCTGAGTTTAATGAAATGTATCTGGCACTTCATCAGATATTCCGCAATGCAATTTGCCTTTTGGGCATATTTATATAATAGAATCTGAGCGAGAGAGAAATAAATGCTTCATCGAGGGTAATTTGAATTCAGCAGCGGAAAACTTTTTGACATTGCAATTCTTATATCGAAGCTGATTGCATTGCTCTGCCACAAAGAAAATAAATAAATGTGAGCAACATCCATTATTTCTATTATTAACAGGAAACTTCCTCCTCGTTCCTGAGGTGGGTTGTGCTCGGAGCAGCCGTGTCCAGAAAAAGACACGCAAACCCCGCTCGAGGTGTCTCAGTTTAGTGCTTCTTCATCAGCTGCCTGTTGCCTCATCATCATGCACTGTTGCCATGGAGCCATCAGAATATGAGGCAACAGTGTGTCAGACGGTCAAAATATCAACAACAATAACAAACCTACCTGAAGATGTGCTGAATAAAGAACAGCATGTGCTGAATAAAACCATCATGTGCTTTCACTACATATAATATGAGTTAACTAGAAGGCATCTCATTAAACTTAAACCAGACATCCAATATGCTCAACTCCTATTATCCAAGCCAGCTGTTTCCCCCTGTTTCCAATCTCTGTGCTAAACTAAGCTAAGCTAAGAAAAAATAAGATAAACTAAGCTAACCAGCTTCTAGTGACCAATCCATCTCCTCATCTAACTCTCAGTTAGGAGAGGGGAAAAAGCTGGTCTCCCAAAATGTCACTCTTATGGATGCTATATGGGCGGCTGTAGCTCATGAGGAGAGTGGTTGTCCTGAAACTACAAGGTAGTTGGTTCGATCCCTGGTCTCCCCATAGTTAGCATGTGGAAGTGTCCTTGAGCAAGAGGCTGCCCACTGCTCCTTAATGACTGAGGATGGATTAAAATGCAGAGAATAATTTTCCCACTGTGGGACTAATAAGGAATTAAGTATTATTATAATATTTATTGATATTATCTAGACTATGAAAACAATCAACCGCGATTACAAATCATAATTATTTTACAACTGTGTTCATCATTTGTCATCCCGATGATGGAAAATGAAGCAGCTCTTTTTTCTTCTCATTTAATCCTTTACAATTAAGGGAGGACTTGTCCAGTCAGCCTGTGTGATTAGTGTTGTTATTCCTTCCCCTATAAGATCCACCTTTTAAGCACTTACCAGCTCCACAAGTGGTACTTCCTTTCGCCTCGATCAGCAGGACACACAAGGTCTACTTAACAAACATGGCCGGAAGAGGCACACATGCATCTTGGCACTGCGAGAGGCCGCAGCTCGGTGTTGTTCTGGCGACAGATTCAGCACAGCGTGATTGATTATCATGATCTGCTGCGGACAATGCTTTTTGTCTGTTGGTCTGGCCTCTGGAAGGTTGCCATGTAAACCCAGGTGTGGGCGCAGTTTACCTCTTGAGCCGCATAATATCTCAAGCAATTAGCAGCACGGAGAGCGGAGGGCGGGCCGGCGCAGCATTTTGCTGTAATGCAGGAGCCATGATGAAGAGGCCTATTATACGCTGAGGGCTTCAAAAGTGGGTCAAGCCAGACTTTAAAGCGTGCAAGAGCAAATTAATATTATCATTATGCAGCGGTGTACTGTGGTCGACTATAATATTATACGGCCGATATTTTGTTGAATGAGTAGTGCTGATGATAAACACCAACAAATGAACATACATTGATTCTCATGATCTCACGGATGGTCGCATCAAACTCTTCCGAGTTATTGAAGTCGATAGTGATGACATGCGGCCGGCCGATGTACTGCTCTGCATAAGGATGCTGAGAGGACACCTGGGGAGGAATACATGGGATACATTATTCACAATCACAATAAAAAGGAGTGTACTCAATATTTATTTGCTTTTTTTAAGTGCCTTCATCCTCATGTCCAATAAAAACAAGAGCATCTACCTTCCTGGAGGTGGGCTTCCCTCTGAAGAAGTCATGATTGAGAGAGCTGTGAGAAGGATTAAACTTGGGTTGTAGGAAGATGCAGCCATTGGCTATGGCCTCCAGAGGGGCGGGACCTTCGTAGGGGAAGCCAAACCCAATGAACAGCTTGACAGGAAAATAAAGAGGAGGAGGAGATCGTGAGCCGATCCACTGAGCTGTTCATATCCAGGTCAACGCACACACGAAGATCATGAAAGCTTGAGTGATGTTCCCACCTTGGCCTTCCTGAGGAGCTGCTGCAGCTCCTGCTGAGGCAGCAGACCGTGGTTCTTTACAAAGGCAGGCACCTCTGGAGGACGCTGTGTCTCATAGTAGACCGTCCCATGGATCTCCATGTAGCGATGCAGAATGGCCAGGAACTTCTCCTTTCCCTTGGAAACATACAGGCACAAAATGAGCTGAAAACTTAAAAATGGGCACAGTGGAGTTCCTGCTTTATCATTGCAAACACTGCTACAAGGGCGGGACTATTTTTTTGCAGTGCACCAGGTCCCTATTGGTTGGTGTTAGCCTTTTCATTGCTCCCCTTGTGTTTGGGAATATGGTTGCAATGCCAAGACTTTTTCCCTCAGCGTATCAAATGATAATGATGTCTTTGAGCAGATTAGTTGGCAACTTTGCCGTTGCTGTCTTATGTTGCTTTGAAACTCATATCAAAGAGCAGATGTCTATAATTGTCTCTTTCGAACATCTGATGCCAGTTAAGCTTTGTACTTTTGACACTACACACTGTGAAGTTCCCTCGCACAGCACCGACACCGCTATGACCGGCTACATTCATTGAATACATTCATCAGTATTACACACAGCCGCTCTTGAAAGGGCAGAGGGGAAAAGCCCTAAGGTGTTGGGGAGGGCAACAGTATCACCCCAGCCAGAACAATATTGGTTAATGGAAATGAGGCGAGCAGATAAAATGAGCTGAGTCGGCTCTTGTTAGCTCCAACATCATCAATTTGCTAACTGGTAACTGTCCAGTACCTGTGAAGGTGTGAGAGACTTAAATCAATGTATATCTTCTGCGTTGCCCTGTGGAAACAATTTGCTTGAATTATTTCACTGGCGTAAAACTGAATTAGTTTCTCAAAAAATGTTTCTGGGGGAATGATATGAATTATTCACTAATGATGTGTCGTCAAGGCATAAATCATTTATAAATGTCATCTGAGTGTTATTCCTCGTTTTTCATTTCGGGCCATTTTAATGTCTTCGAGCAACATGGAGATGAAATCACACTTTCTTCTGCTTTTGCTTTGAATTTATGACAGTTTCAATTAATTACAATTACGACCAATGTTATATATAGAAAAGGAAAGTATGACAAACCTTCTCAACCTCATTTCTTTATTTATCTAAATCTGGTTTAAAAAAAGATATTTTATGAAGCTCCTCTATGCTACATGACAGAAAAAAAACATGTTTTAGTAACAGATGGAAGGGTTGGAAGATATTTTACACATTTTAAAACAGAACTGACATTCAAAAGTTAGGCTCTGATAAATTCATGCCAACACAACTGAAGTGAATAATATATTGTTTGGCAACAAAAAGAAGAGGAAAAGTCTTTTTTTGCTATAAAAAAAAAAAATCAATATTGCCAGTGAAAAGCAAGTTTACTTACTTGAAGCTGTGGGAATCCATCAATGATGCATCATGGGATGATGAATGTAGAATAGTACACGGTGAGAAGAGCAGTACGAAGAGCAGGGCAGAGGCAGGCGTAGAGGAAAAGACAGAATATGACATCAAGCATTAGTCATTTTTCCTCTCATAGGACCTTTACAGACCCCAAATCTCTCATGTTGAAACTCAAAGCCTCAAAAGGTGGAGGAAGAGACTTGTCTCGTCGAGGGGGTCTTCGTTGTCTGGAGAGACCCCAACACTACCGGCTTCACGGTGCAATCTGTCGGATGCACAAATGTTACACTGCAGCTCAAGTTGTTCAGAGAAACCGGGCATGTTGTGTTTGTGTAGGAACAAAGCTGCAGTCAGTGAAGTGAACCAAACCTTGTGGGAGGCTGCAGCACACTTCAAAGTTGCAGCAAGGAACGGGAAAAATCTTGCCAGCAGCTTGGAGGTAAAATTTACTCTCGAAACAAAAACGATTGTTCCTCTACCATCACACTTCAGGCCAGATTCCTGAAGGACAAACTTGTTTGGAGGAAATGAAACATCTAGTGGGTTGTTGTGCAGGCTTGAATAGGAGTTTACATTTACCTTGATTTTTATGAGATTCACAGAACCTCATGAATGCAACAACTATAACATTCGTTAGCTGTGCCAATGACGTGTGCAGGGGGATAATAACTCCACCAAAGAAGGGTTTTAAAGTTTGACACTGTGTGAGCTTTGGGGAGCATCAACAGCAGTTATCATTTTACCTTTGGGACACAACTTGAGCTCTGATTTTAGTCTATACATTTGGCAAATTGGCAGAGTTAAAAGTATGCCAGATTAACAAATAGCAGTTCCTGTTTGCAACGTAACCATCGATGTACAGACAGCTTTCATTGGTTATCTGGATACCGGAGAACACGGGATGATACTCAGGAAGGTTGGCCTCATGCAGTGTCTTTGCGTCACGCTTCTCCTTCCCTCCCTCTAACTCTCCTGAGCTCCACTGGGGAGGCCCGGCTCACAGTTTGAAAAAACCTTTGCCCTTAATCATGTTTCTATTAATACTTTGCTGGTGTCGTAACGAGTGCCCAAGAACATGCCTTACTGCACATTTAAGTTCATCTTAAAATGTGTTTTGTTCAGTAGAAAGTATTCCAATTGAAGCTTTAGGAATTTATTTCTAAGGAGGATGTAGAAAAAAACACTTAACATTACACTGTTTAACATAATCTGAACAAAAGTGTATGGAAATTTGTTTTGAATTGAGAATCTAAGAAATCACATAATATGATGAATAATGTATTTTTACCCTTTGGGGCACATCTAGCAAGAGGAATGAGACTCAACATCTCTCTCACTTATTTCAGAGTCCATTTTTCTTCTAAGACGTCATCATCCAAAATGGCAATCGATAACATTCACTTCACTTTGCATCAAACAAAGTCAACACAACAGAAATTCTTAATTTAAAGACATAATGTGACAGATGATTGCAGAGCCGCTTCGAATCGGATCGTAAAACTGAGGATGTATGAAAGATGATAAAGGAGTGATTGTGCTCCAGGCAGCTACACGATTGCTTCATGTCATTAATTAATTCGCCCTGTTTGGGAATAACACTATCCATTGCACCCTTGTAATACATCCAGTTTTGTCTCATATTGCTAATTGTCACAATGAATAGGCAATTAAAACACATCAGACTCAGAGTGTGCAGGGTTTCTGTGCGTAGCGGATTTCAAAAATCACATACAAAAAATGTGTCCAAACTTCGCCTCAGTTCTACTGAAAGGTGGTAAGAGGTCACCTTAATGAGAGTCATGGAAGTCATGAGAAACCCTCCAGGAGGAAGCAGGGAGTCTCTTAAAAGAGTGTGTGGACCCATAGTTACACAAGACGGCATCACACTCAACAGGATCCTGTAGAGTTCTTTGTGTCTGTGTGTGTGTGTGTTACCAAATTACAGTAGTATTAGTTTGTAACTGAACCGTCTCATCTCGCAAATTAAAAACATGCAACAAAGAAAATAAAGTACCACTGACCTTCCACATGCTGGCTTCTTTGCCGTACACAACCGCCATATTGTTCACCTTGTTCCGCTGAATGTTCAGTCTCTCCGTCTCATTCAGCTCCTCCGCCACAAAACCCATAAAGGAGTTATCTGGAGTGTGGGCTGCGAGGATAAACAAAGCAATCCGCAACACAACAGTAAAAGTCCAATTTCATGTCTCAAAAGAATATGACTGAACTAAAAAGGACCTTGAGTGGAGATCCGGGCTGCTGAGGGTTCAGAGAATACAGAACAAAAGGAGAACGGTGGGGAAGCTGAAAAGCTGAAATTCATAGTGTTTTATTATGAATAACTGTTCCATTTATTTGCGTGGTAAAACAATGCCACTGATAACTTTATCGGTCGAATGAAAAAATACAGTGTATTTGCATTCACATCAATTGTCTGGTTGACTCTTGTTGCATCCCCAGAATGAGGTGAAACAACTTCACCAAACTCTTTCTTCTCCGTCCTCTTTGCTATAGTTTTAACCTTCAAAGACTTTTGGATTGCAGCTTTAAAGTGCCACAACTTACAACTTTCAGGATACAAAACAACACGATGAATGGTAGCACACACAAAGGAAGCCTACTACAGCAGGGAGCTATCAAGTGGGAAGGAGAAAGAAACTGTATTTTCAGTCAATTCAAACCTGAGATGAAAGCCCTCACAGTGCTTTGTGATGAAAGCATTGTGGAGCAGCGGGGCTGCCGATTGTCACTGAATCAATCGGAGACGACACAAACAACTGAAGTTTCTCCTGTCGCCAATTTCACCAAATGTGCCCTGATTGCTTGGTTGTTGTTTTTTCTGGCGTTCTCTGCCGCGTCTGACTGGAGGTGCTTGGCCTCGCCTGTGCCACTCTGAAGACTTTATAATCTCACGCAATCTGCTCGCACCTTTCAGTCACAAATCTAGCCTTTGATATCATCTGTGAGAATTATGCAGATCATTCCACTTCATGCAAAAGAGAAATGAAAGCCCACATACGGAACATGGTCATGTACTGCTGGCCGTGGAGGTTCCAGTAGCCCCAGTTGGTCCGGTAGCCGTGCAGCGTGGCGTACTCCTCGTGGTTGTAAGCCGGCTCCGTGCCGAAGGTGTCGATGACTCGGATGTGGCACCTGGGACAAAATAAGAATTAGGCGGATCACAGTTGTCTTTCAAATGAAACTAATTGCTCCGAGTTTGGTTTATTTCCGTAATTTCTACATACACAAACTTTGGAAATTGGACAATCTATTTGTTTTCTGACTGTGACTGGCTGCCACTCTGATGTGTTTCCCCCCGAGAACCAGAGTGTATTTCAGCGGTGTTTCAGAGCGTGAGTAGATGAGACTTGGGTGTGTGACACAACACGGCAGATGTTTTGCTGTGTTCTTCAGGACCCAAAGAAGCGCAGGGCTCAATGTGAAGTTGCATTTGTGGTTCTTGAGAAAGCTGCAGGCAGCAAGACCACCGGCCCTTTTCCGAACAGGCATATTATTGCACTAGCGCTGCAGTAGTTCTACAAGAAGTATAATCAACTGCATGCGCAACTTTTCTTGAGAAGAAAAATGTGTTTGCTGTACCCCCGACTGGATTTGGCAAACGTTTAATATTCCAACAGATAATGCATCAGCTCATCTCTACTTACTGTAGTGTGTTTATATGTTCATTTTCCCACCCACTTTTCACCAAGTAATATAACTAATATGCTGTCATTGGCCACTTCCCCGGGCGGACCTGGTCACATGGTCACATGTTGATAACCCGTTGATCACGGCCCTTGGAAATTGAAAATGAGCGGAGAGGTTTCCAGACTATTTCACATGTGAGATTTGGTCTGTCGATGTCATATTATGCGAAAAACTGTCAACAACATGACGGCCATGAAAAATGCCGTCCTCATTTTGAGCTATGAGAGTTCATTTCAGCACGATAACTGTCTTGTTGTCAGACTGTTGGTTTGTAAAGCTGCCAGTGGTGATGGATATCAAATGTCCCCTGACAGCCTCACCCCACTGAGCCAAGCTTACGGGCCTCACGGCGAGACGTCTGCGGCTTAAATCACAGCCTTGTTTCACGGTCACCACGAGGCCCTCTGCTGGAGCCGATCATGACACAACCTGGACGGCCTGAAGTGAATTTGAGTCAAACACTTGGACGGGTTTCTGAAACCCATTTGAAGGAGATGCTAAACTCTCTTGCCGTCTCTTCGGATCGAAAATTCTCTCTGATAATGTGGAGGCGGCGCTTCAACGGGGAATAGATTACACTCCTTCGACAGCATCGACACTAAAACATCTTAAAAGATGTTGTGTTAATAACGTCCTCCCGAATCAAAATCAAACGGAAAAACCAGGGAGGAACCGAAGAGGAATTATGCTTTTAGTTTACAACGAGAGAAGAAGCAAATTACATTAACACTTTATCAGCAGTGCATATTCACACTATAGGAAGCCAAAAATCAATTGATGCAACCCAATCTGAGATTCATCAATGCCTTGCCTCTCTAATCAGTGTCAAGGCAGGAGAGGAAATTACAGTATTGGTCTTTCGCTCTGTGACGGCCGAGGAATGCTCGTCGATCAGCTGACCTTGGACCGACGCTGATTGGAATCAGCGAAGGTTTCCTCTGCTGCTTTGCCAGGACGTCGTCTTACAGAGCTCAAAGCGCAGGAGAATCACGAGGAATGTTGTGAAATGTGATTTATTTCTATCAATGTACCCTTCTCCTCTCAGGAGTAAAACATGGAATGAAAACAAACCGCAATCCAGCTCCCATAATACAATCTAACAACATTGCACATGATTATCACCATCTACACACTGCTATGACCGCTGCACTTTGCCATAAATATATTTCCTTCCAAGAGTTGCAATTTGCACATTGTTTTTCTGTGCTTGAATAAAACAGAGGATTTGCTTTTACACCGCTCCAGTGTTGTCCAGCTGGAACAAAAGAACGAAACTAGATTTTTTTTAAGAAAGAAACAAGTTTGGAATCGCTCATAATCGTGGAAAATAAAGTTTTAAGCATTGACAAATACATTGACTATATTTTGATGTAGTACATATCTATGTACTTGTGTACAGGCCAATTCATTCATTTTAAGCAACCTACTCCAACCTTCCAATGTGATGCATATAAAGAACAGCGCTGTGATGAAGCCTGCACCTGCTGATGGATCACTGTGTAAAGAGGCCAAATTGGATCCCCCATATGGGAGAATGTTGCTGATGCACAGTTAAGTTTCCGGCCTGGTGTCCACCAGCCTGTAACAGCAACCAGTCAATAAGCCAGTAGTTAAGTATTTCAGCAATAAGGCAATTACTGATAACACCAAATGAATGCAACAAACAAACACTGCCCTTACGTCTTGGAAAACAAATGGGAATGACAAGACATACGAGAGAGAGAGAGAGAGAGAGCGCATAACACTGACTTGTGCTTCCTCAGTGACAGACCCATGTGCTGCTTCATTTGCTGCAAGCCGTGGTAGTCGGTGTAGATGAGGTCAAAGGGCAGCGGTCCCGTCAGAGGGCAGCTTCCTCTTCCTGGAGGAACCCCCAAAAACCTGCAGACGGGGGTCAGATGTGATTTTACTGTTGAATTGAGCCAAACAGTGTGTGCAGCGGCAAACAACAACAGTCGCTGTAATCCCAGAGAAGAAGATACGAAAGGGAGAAAATATATAGAGAGAGAATTTAAACACCCATTGTACAGTAATGATAGAGGCTGATCCATGAGTGGTACAACAGCTTGTTGATTTGAGATTTATAGAAAGGAAATTTTACATTTTCTCGTTTGTACGGATGCAAACACAGTGTGGATTCTGAGACTCTGTTTTTTTACAGCTCTACTGTGCAGTTTCTCCCACTGCTCTGAATATGTGTGGGTGCTTGTATAACTTGAGTTTGGTTGGGTGAGAGAGAGAGTTACAGGAGAGTGAAGGACAGGAAAAACGACTGAGCATGTCAGCGTTCTCAGCGAGACGGCTTCAACCACACGTCTTTGCCTGATACTGAGGGATGATTACTTTCAAGCATTAATTGCGCTCGAGCCGCCTTTGTCATGATGCCTTCCGAGCAATTACTGCATAAACGTTGGCACCAGGTGGGCCACAATAGTGCCTTTTCTCCTCTCTTGCGTTGTGTGCTTTGTCTTCAGCCCAACTAGAGGCATATGGAGGACATTGTCAGTCTGTCAGTCTGATCCATAACATCCAGACTGAAATATCTCAGCAACTACGTGACTGCCATGCAATGAGGTGCACGCATTCATGCTCCCCAGAGATTGAACTGGAATAGCGTTCATCCTCAGGTCATAATGTCCGTGTGTCCAATACTTTATTGGTTTATAAAACAAACGGCGGACAGTCAATGTGGTGTATGTGATACACATTATGGATTTTGGACACAGTGTTGATTACAACAGTGGGTCTCAACCTTTTTTCAGCGATGTAACCCCTGTGGAATTGTCTTTCAGCCAAGTACCCCGTAACCAGTGCAAAGCATTTTGGGTTGAAAAAGCAATGTAACACACAGCACTGTGTCTGATTTAATATAGAATATATACAATTCAGTTTAAGAACATACACTTACATTATTGAATATTTATTAAATAACTATTTTTAAAGGATTTTTGAATTGATGCTAATTTTAAATATATATATATTTTTCTCAAGTACACCCATTTGAGAACCACTGGATTACAGCATGCATTGATATAGCTAAAGTATTCTTTTTATTTAGTTTTCTACACAAGGCACTTGTCAGTGTTGTATGATACAATTTGTCCTCGTTAGTTTTCTGTTCCGCGCAGTGAACGAGACGGGCTTGATCAGCCGCGATAAAGCACCCGCTGCCTGAGGAAACAAGGCATAAATAAACCCCAGATGAGAGCAGTTACACGAGAGCCTTATCTTAGCAAAACTAGGAAAGACAGGAGATATAAATGTGTTGTCCGCGATGACGAAGTACAGCGCAGCTTCAGAGCGCTTCGCTTTCAGATGGGATCAAGGCAAGCGCTTTGTTTGAGAAAAACACAATCCAGTGTGTCTGTTTTTATTAGAAGAGGAAGTGCTGCTTTGTCAAACTTCAGCAGTCCTTTAGAGACACGCCACGGTGCAATAACAGTAGAGAAGAAGAAGAGTAAGTGGATGAGCATATCTGTAGAATTGTCTGCGGCGTACTAAATGCAGTTTACTGGGTGTCAAGATAATAGTAACATGGGGCAGTTTGTAAAACGTTAGTTTTGATATGATGATACAGCTCTGAGGGACCACTACACACACAAAAAAACAGCTTGTACGACAAAACATTTCCATTTCCTTTGACAGGAAATTTAATAAGGATGTGAGAAACTTAGCTAATATCCAGCCACGTCTGCTGTAGCTTTCTCAATGTGTAACGCAGTGGTTCTCAAACTGTGGGGCGCGGAGGTATTACAGGTGGGGCGATGCTGTTTTTTAATAATTTTTCTTTTTTTATATAATCCTTTATTAATCCCACAGTGGGGAAATGATTCTCTGGATTTTAACCATCCTTAGTAATGAAGGAGCAGTGAGCTGCTGTGAAGCACTGGGGCTTCAGGGTCTTGCTCAAGGACGCTTCAACGACCACTCTCCCCATGAACATGATAACTTTACATATTATAAAAGTACAAAGTACACGGACAAAAAATGTCATTAATAAATACATGGCAAAATGCCTGTACTTCATCGTTACGCTGTTAACAGAATTGAGAGCGGCCGTAACAAATCTACAACCCCGTTTAAAAAATATGTGTAGAGGAAAGCAGCTCACTGCAGCCACTAACACTGTTAAATGTGATGGCTCACATATCTGCACTCATTTTGTTCAGCAACAATAAGTAATTTATTTGCCAAATATTAGTGATTTTTTTGCACAGATAGAACTTTATTTGCATTGCTCTAACAAAGTGATTGCACGTGTTATTAGTTTTTGTCTGATGGAGCAATCTGCTTTACTTGAAAGGGATTGCAATTTTCTTTATTCTATTATTTGAAAAAGCACGAATGGAGGAGTCACAAAAAGTTGGACCATTTTGTTACAATTGTATTGGGGCGGTGGTGCTCGAACATTTTTCTTCCTCCGAAGTGGGGCCTGACAGAAAAAGTTTGAGAACCACTGGTGTAACGGAACAATAGAAAAGGGCCTGGGTGTTAAATAACTACATGTAAACTTTCTGTGATGAAAGGAGTTCATATGAAAAAAGAGCTCTGTCAAGGTTTCGTATTAAGTCTCGTATTTCAAAGAAAAGCAAACCAATAGCAATCTAAGCAAAATTGTCAAGAATAGAGATCAAACTCGTACAGGAAGCCGTGAAGAAAAGATCGTCTTTAGTCGGTTTGCTGGAAAATATAAAAGCTTCCCGTGTCAAACTGCAACCGCTTCAAGAAAGTTTTGCAACACTATTCACAGACCTATGACCTCAGACTCTACTCCCTCTTTCTCCTCGCTACCTGGCTCAGAAACACACTTTGCACATCCCAGGGGCCACACACACACACACACACACACACACACACACACACACACGCAAAACAAGAGCCTGCAAAACAAGAGCCTGTATCGATCTTTCCTTGGACAGTGAACATGTTCAGTCAGCACCGCAGCCTTCGGAAACAGACGTAGCGGTTCCCTTACAGCAGACGAGATAATGAGCAAGAGCGTGTCAGCCGACGGTGCTTAAAACTGCAGTTTCATCAGTCAAAAGGTGTACACTGCAGGCAATTCAGCACTTACGCAAGCAAAAGTGCTCTTCACTTCTTCATGCTGTATTTCTGTTCTGTATATTATGTGCAGTATGCAGCCAGCTGTGTAGGAGACAGTCCAGCTGCCATGTTCTTACCACTGTAAGACCATCATACAGGAAGCTGCAGCAACTTGTATCTGATTTACAATGAACGTGTTTTAGGGCTATTGGAGAGAAGAAAAAAAACATTTTTCATTGCCGCTTTAAAGATTAAAGTCATACATTTACAAGAAACAAAATCTGAAATTTGCAAGATTATAAAGTCACATATTTAGGAGAAAGAAAATGGGAAAATAGTGGATAGGGATCGTGAATAGTGGATAATAAATATATACATTTCATTATGATAAGGATGATTTCAGCGAGATGACGGACCATACATACATACATGCATACATACATACATACATACATACATACATACATACATACATGTATATATAAATACATACATGCATAGATACATACATAAATACATACATACATGTTTATTTTATAACAACTAACATTGAAGAAATTACAGGAAAGTAAAATCAAACAACTTCTATCTTTGATTACATTTTATTTCAGCACAGTTACTATTAAAAACCAACTGTTGAGAAGACTTTCTCCTGAACACGCTGCTTTACGACAGTTCCACGCTGAAGCTCTTAAGGGACTGTCCTCAACTGTCGCTGTGTCCAGTTGAAGGGAGAACTACACAGAAAAGACACATAACATAAGTGCTCGTGTTGAACCACCGATTACGGTGAATTATGTCCTTTGGGTTTGAGTAGAATACGCTGCTGCGATGCAACCTCGGATAAGTGGATGAGAAGGGATGATGGAGAGGCTGCTCCAATGTAACGCTTTCCCTAACAACCCTTCCCATTATTTGTCATTACCACGTTTTTTCACTCTGGATTTTACACCATTTTCCCATTTTCTTTCCCATAAATATATGACTTTATAAACTCAAAACATTTTTTTTATATATTTTTCTTATACATGCACCACTTTATTCTCAAACAATTCCCAAGTTATTTTCTCATGCATTTTTCTTTTTACTTACATATTAATAATAATCATGACCTACATTGTCCCTAATACTTAATGTTGACCTTTTCTCCCAAAGAAGAGGCTAACCTTTTGATGTTTATCAGGCAAAATGTTTGCCACGCTCACCATCTCACTTTAGTGTGCTAGCATGCTAGCGGTAAACCAAAGTACAGTTGAGGATGATAGTAATGTCACTAGTTCTTAGTTGGTCATAATTCATAAATCGTAAGTATAAGGCATGACATGATGGGACTAAACCAAAAGGATAACCAAAGTTTTTACAATTGATTCTGAGGGGAACAAGAATGAGCTGCCAGTGTTTTAGTCACGCGTCTGGCACGGCTAGAAACACTGACATTGACTTTCACACATCACACTAAAACAGCGTGCACACACGCACACACACACACACACACACACACACACACACACACACACACACACACACACACACACACACACACACACACACGCTAAAGATGCCTTTTGTGATACATACAAATGTATTATGTATATCTTTCAATCACATGTATGGTTTCACTGGACAGTTGTGTGTCTATGTCGCACACAATATGTGCGTTTCAGTAGTGTGTGTGTGCGTTTAAGGTTGAATTATGGCCTGTGTGGCCTCTCTCAGTTAGTTGTGAGAGCAGATGTATTACAGTGGCTGTACGTGACTCCGCTCCTCACAGATCCACTGCAGCTGCTGCTGTTCAGAGGTTTAATTGGATATATGCAAATCCAGGCAAATTTTAAGGGAAGAGTAAAGGGATTAAAGTGCATTAAGGAGCCAGGAGTCTGGAACTGGGAGTACACACGTAATGTAACACACAAGCACACACACATTATAAAGTACGCATACACAAGCAGGCACAGACGACTCTATCTCCCATACCCTTTTCTTCTCCTTCACAGATGCTGGCATTATTGAATCTTTTTATCATTATCAACACATCCCAAGAAGAGACCACAACCAGCAATGGATGTATCCCACTAACAAGAACTGAGGCCACAGACTCCATGGTTTACAGCTCTAAAAGCTATTGACCTCTAAAAGCTATTAAACACACAAAAAGGAGCCATACCGTTGGTGATATGTATTGATATATGGTATTTTGGTGTTGTTTTGCTGAAAATATAGTTTATTCCTCTCAGGAGCATAGACACGTCCCTGAGCGTTGCTGCCCTTCCAATATAAAAAATGCAATTACAGAGTTGTTTCAGAAGAGACCACACTGGCTGTGTCCTTCAGAATGAAACATAAGCTATCAGGCTCTGGCTTTACAGACAAGAATTGTGAGTTGGATAAATTCAGCTTTTATTTGTATTCTTTCTCGCTCTCTTATCTGTTTTAATGAGCTGCTCCGGCTTCATAATGGAGAAATAAGTTGTGAGAGGTGGATTGCAAAAGAGAAAGACTGCAAAAAAGAGGAACAAAAGGTGCAAGACTTGCAAACATAATCCCCAAAAACCATTTGACAACCATTGGGCACAATTTCTCTGTTTCACAGCTGGCCACTGGCACCATGGCAACTCACCAGTTTGGGGAAAAAGGAGAGAGTCAGACAAAAAGAGTGTTGGAGACTCCATAGTCACACTGCATCACAGGGTGTGCATGTCCAACAGGGAGGGGAATTGGCTGAGGCAGATGTACAGGTACGTCTCAGGGGCAGGAGGTTTACTGAGGGCAGCAGGGCGGCCTCGCGCTGTGAGAGGAATGACGCGAGCAGAGAGGAGCGCTGGTGTGCTGCTGTTTGTGGAGCCGGCCTGCCAGAGGGAACAGAGTCTAACAGAGTCCGGCTAATCGACCACTTGAGATTGCAGGATAAAAGGAGAGAAAAGCTCAGATGTTGGCGCCGTTGTGATCAGAGACAGCTGATGTACATGTCAGCTCGTAACGAGAAACAGCCTTACTTTATGTTAATGTTTAGAGGGACTTGGTCTCATTATCTTCAGTTTGGAGTTAAAAAAAGAGGAAAACTGGATATATATATGCATTTACGAGGAAAAGAAAAGATCTGGGGTAAATTTAGATTTGTGTCGTCAGCAGCTCATTTGTCTTTTCTCCTCATTTTTCCTTCAGTTTCCATTCTAGAAGCACTTTCTGAGCCGTCAACGTCACAGCATCTTAAAGTGCGGTAAACAAAGTCCTTATGCTACAGAAGAAAATAACAATGCGTGGGAGCGTAGTGAATCTTTGGAAAAATTGGTTTAAACCTGTCTGGTCATATTCTGCGAAAATCTATAAAAACAAAAACACTGAGCCTTAAGGGCAACATATATTTAGAAACACTGACCGCAGTTGTATTTTAGGACAATAAAAGCTCTATTATGAAATTAAGGAATATCACACAAACACTGAACTGTTAACCTCAATTAGTCACCATGCAACACTGTGCCGAAGACACATCCGAAATCCGCATTTAATCTCAAAGCATAGAAACAAAGGCACATCAATCAGACGGCTGCAGGGTGAGAGAGCATGAGCACTGACGGAGAGGCCCCAGCTGAGACTGGCAGTCCAATAAGGCTCTTTGTTGGAGCTTCGAGGGAAAAGACATCTTTGATTTTCAACACTTCAGAAAGCCCTGCACACGCCTGTCATCACTCACATTGTTCTGGTTGGCGCATTACAGACCATTGACCCCCAATTTGACATTTGTTAAATAATTTGTTCGGATTACTGATCACACTATTCAGGCACGTCTGTGTGTTTGCAGGGAGAAACGAGGTGAATTCACCTGGTGTGTTAGTGTGTTAAGTGACGCCTGCTAGACATAATTGATATAGAACTGCCATCGGCAAGATGTCCACGCACCCAGCAGCGCTGTGTTAAACCAGAGCCAGAGATACAATGGTGTGTAAAAACAGTGGAATTAGAAGAGCATGAGTAAGAAAGAGAAGACAGAGAGAGTGTGGGAACCATCTCGGGATCACAGTGTGTGCGAAAACAGCTTCTCCACTCTGCTTGCTAGCAGAACTGGCTAACAGAACTAGCTAACAGAACTTACTAACAGAACTTGCTAACAGAACTAGCTAGCAGAACTGGCTAACATAACTGGCTAACAGAACTTGCTAACATAACTTGCTAACAGAACTTGCTAGCAGAACTATCTAACAGAACTTGCTAGCAGAACTTGCTAACAGACCTGGCTAAACCTGACATTCTGCAGCTACATCCGGCCTCCTTATCCTCTCCCTCCTCGGTTTTCTCACTCCGTCCTCCCCCTCCTCATGTGTTGAGACGCCATGCTCTGTCTCCGGCTAATTACCCACGTCGCACTGGGAAGGGGTGAGATCCCCAAGTGGAAGTGACAGCTGTCTTTGCCGCCCCGCAAACTGCCGAGGGGCCTCCCTTCTCAGTGTGCCGGTGTTCCTGACAGAAGTGATGTCACAGCCTCCACCTCAATTACAGGAAACCAGGACTGTGCTTCTTCTCTTGATCCTCTGTTACTGCTCTCACTTTACATGTCTTCCTTCTTCTCTTGGTGACTGAATTTCCAGCCGACCAGTTTGCTAACCGGTAGCCAGTGTCAGATTCCACTATGAACTGCTCACAATTAAAAGGCGTGATGAGCAGCACGCTGTCGGACGTAAACATGGAGGCCACTGAACTCGACGTTTCCGGTTTCATTTACAATTCGCTGCACAGTTTAAACCAGCAAAGTCCTGAGGAAATGATAACGAGAACGAGGTGAACGAAATACAACATTCAGTCGTGCCTTTTTATGGAGCAATGACTGGTGCTTCTGTGAAGCAGAGCCAGAGATAGGAGAGGTGGGATTGTGACAAATGTCAATCGAGAGTGACATAAAAGTTGCATGAGATCGTACTGCAAAAAATAAATTGTTTGGAAAGAGAAAAGACTGAAACAAGTGTGCCAGTGGAGCATCTGCAGGATCCTGAATGGACAAGACTGGCTGAAGGCGGGATGTGTGAGCATAGCTGATTAGAAAGACGCCAGCCAAAGTGCCGACTCACTGAAGCCACCAGAGAGAATGAAGGTTGCCAATTAGAGGCAATTATGTGATGCAAACCAACAGCTTTACTCCCACCGTAGCTAAACTCCCGTTGTGACTAATGTGTCTGTCGGAGAAACCGCTCAACATATCAGCTATCTTGTCCATGTGAGGACCACAGCAGGCGGTTCAGTAATATTAAACTCCTTTCCAAAGCCGGGGTAGGAAAGTGAAGAGCAGGAAATGTAAATAGATACAAGCCTGAGGGAATCGGTAGGAGCACAACCCACATAATGATCTGTCAATTTGATAGCGCGTGGGAGTAAGGGATGGAGAGAAATGTTCCCTTTTTATATTTGTTAATAGTCACAGGAAAGGGATTTATGGATGTTCAGCATCTGCCATTAACTGGCCAATTCAAGATGGCCATAAAAATAATGGGATATGTACACAGAGTTGTGTTTCGTGGGGAGACTGAATATGGCCTGAGCCTGATAATAAATCCACTTGCCTTCAATTTCAGCTTTCCATTATATTTTCTCTAAGGCTGAACATTTCATTTCCTGATGAATAGAGACCAATATCAGCCCTAATAGAACACCACAGCACACTTATATAAAAGTATTAAAAAATATAAAAATGCTCTCAATAAAGTAGATCTCTCTATCTCTCTCTCTCTCTCTCTCTCTCTCTCTCTCTCTCTCTCTCTCTCTCTGCTGTGGCATGACGCTTTAAATGCACACAGACGATCACATGTGGATGGACTACATTCATCTGGGGGAAAGTATTGGCCCTAACCATGGCCGGTGTTTCTTTGCGAGTCAACAATGTTCTGAAACATTTCTGATGGTATTCCCAATGGAGACATTCTGCAGTGATTCAATACACCATGACACCAATTAGTGGAGTAAATAATAGCACGGTTAACGGAAGCATTCCCACTGCGGCATCTTACCCACCTCGCTGATGTCAATGGTCTATTTTTATCAAGGCAGCTTTTCTTCACACATGTAAGATCAAAGGGCAGCTCTAGCTCATCAATGCCCTTACCTCTGGCCTCCAGCAATGGATACAGCAGTCAATAACAAGCGCACATCACATCAGCCTGCCTGCTTCAGCTTCGCGTCCCCCACTGGCAGAAAAGAATCGACAGAAAACCTCATCTCGTACAGTTTGTACACCTGTCATTTACCGGAGCAGCCAGCGTGGAAACCGGAGAGAAAGATCACGACGGGCGAGAAAATGTGAGAGACAGGACCGAACCCGCCTGAACTCCTCCGATGGCACCTCTCCACTGTGCCAACATGTGTGTGAGTGCGTGTCAACTGGCATAAGCACTTGTGCTTGTGATGACGAGTGACAAGCCCGTTATCACTGTGAAGCTGGCGGGCTGCGGCAGGAAGGAGGTGTACAAACTGTAGAGATGCTGTCAAGCCCTCAGGCTGAAACAGCACTCTGCAGCGAGGAGAGATAGCGGACCTGTGTGGCCGAAAGTGATCGGAAACAGTGTGCGAGCACCGGCGCCGTGATTGGGCTGCCGATCCCTCGCTGAGTGGACAACAAAGCATTTTTATTCAACAATAATGAATCATAGATCAACGGATGGTTCCTGCACCGATGGCCCACAGAATCTCCCATTAAATATGGATGTGAGGAACGTCACCGCAGAAAGCAGAGTATTGTACATCGACTGCAGCAGTTCTGCCGACAGCTTGAAAAATAACGTGATCAGAGAGGAATAAATCAGATCTAAACTCACCCGTGCAGCTCCTTGAGAGAAACCGAGATCTTGAGGTTGTGTCCCAGCACATGGAGGGCTGTGAGGATGTCGGCCCATTGCACCATCTCACCCAGAGGACCCCCTTTCAGCACTTTGGGACTGAACACATCCCCAGACTCCTCTGTTAGGAAGCCCACATGGACTAGAATCTGAATGCAGAAGGAAAAGGAATGAAGTCAAGGCGAGAGGAGAGTGCAGCTCACCACAGCATTGTGTTTTGTTAATGCAACGTGTGCATTTATGTTCAACCATTTCTATTGTTGAGAACAAGTCATTCTTTCCATTATTCTTTTAGATTAGATTTACAGTCAGATAATCGTTGTCTTCTTGAGATTTTGTGGGAGCAATTTTCCCAAATGCTTGAAAGGATTCACATGAAAAGATATTTGGCATGGATCAAATGTTTTATATGATTGAGTGTCTAATGAAAGGGCGAAAGCAGAGTGACAGAAAAATCTCACTACACCTAAGAAATACAGTCAACTGTGCATGGAGTTGAAATGAAAAGTGACCTGCGGAGAAATAATTGAAATGCAGAACGATGCGCGAGCGGTTTAATTGCTGATGGGGAAGGATGGAATTTCCAGGCTGTTAAATATGTAATGAAATTACATTTTTTCCTTCTCAATAACTTTCCATTTTATTCATCTACTAGACCACACATTTATTCAACTATTTGTTTAACAGCGTGACAGTGAGTTATCCACCTTTTACTCCTTACTCCAAATGGCAAACAGGAAAAAACCTGATATGTTATCAAATTTCCCCTAAACTATCCACCAAAATCAATTTCTGAATAGAGCTGCAGATTCATGTGATGCTTTGTATTAACAAGGCCGGCTTAAAAAACCATGTTCCACTGGGTGGAGTATGTATCCAACTGGGCGAAATTGGTTTTCAAATGAGAGCTTTTCAGACTTAAATCTAATAACTAGAAACTTCTCAATAGATTTGTTTTCCCCATTTCTGATACAAATACCAATCCAATCCAAAACGTCATCTCCCAAAATGCCAACACAATGGACTTCCCCCGTGTGTGAGCCACAAAGCTGTTTAGCCTGCAGCGCTGAACACATGTACGAGTCCCACATGTCAGATGTACACTCAAGGAGGGGAAGGCAATAGCTTATTCAATTTGATATAAATAGAAAATACACAGTGCTCAAATACAATCCGAATGCTGTGAGGCGACTCCTAAAGGTTCAAATGTAATGCCATTTAGTCACCTTCGCAGACCAAATAAAATACATTGCAAAGGGCCTAAAGGGGAGGGCGTCTGTGTTTGACAGCAGCTGGCAGGCTGAGAACAAGTCTTTTTTTTATATTGGCACCAGCAGGATATCCAGAGACAAAGTAACCAAACTTTAGCTGTAGCGTACAAGCTACAGACAGCTTGTTGTGGACGACACGAGCATCTGTAAACACTGACGAGTTGCAGGTACGTGCCGTTTAATGAGCTGAGCAGCTAATTAGCCACCAAGCCTGCAAAATGACATTCAAAGTGCACTTTTCCCCGGTGAATGTTTGTTTGGTTACTCGCCATCATGTTCATGTTATTTTGCTTTCTAGTTAGGAGTACAACCAGATAAAAATCAACACAACACTGATGATTCATAACTCTGACATTACAAGGACACTGAGCAAAGAGTATTAGATGGTAAGTATGAGTTATACAGTGCACACTAAGACAAAACAGACACACAAGACAAAACAGGAATTAGAAAAAAAGCACAGGCTGGCAGGATACGTGCTCTTCTCTAAAAATATTTTCTATTTCTGTTTTTCTGTTTCAGCAATGGAAAGCCAAGCCCGCAGGGTCTGCTTAATGGACAGTAATTATTACCGTCAAACATACCATTAAAATAGACAAAGCCCTCTCCCTAGCCGGGAAGAAGCAGGCATTTTGGAAGAGTGAATTGTTATTAACAGAACCGGCTTTCCAGCTGAAAACTGGCCGATGAAAGAAAAATGTTAAAAAGAACAAACACACATGCAGCAGAACGCCAGGATACTGTCAGCTTGTTGAAAAAAAAGCAAAACACTACCAATTAATATCTTTCTTTCCTCTTGTTTCGTGAAAGCGTTTTGAGTTTCAAGCCGTTTTTCCGCTACAGAGGGATTCGTAGCTCACAATGTTCTGAAACAATTTGGTGAAACTATGAGAAGAAAACAAACACATAATGACACTGGTCTTCATTAATACACTATACTCCTTTGAGAAATGAGTCACATAAATCAGACATGACTGAGGCTTCAGGCAAAATAAACATGAAATGTGTTTTTGTTTTATGAATCATTTTATACATATGGAAATGATAAGCTGTTAGTATGTGTTGAGTATGTTATGTTTCTAGGGTGCTGAATTTGACAACTAAACGTAATGCTGAAAAAAGCGATTCGGGAAAGTCTTTATTTACTGTTAATATCATTAAAATGTAAAAGCATGTATATACATTTAGTATAGAAGTGCTAACGCTAGTTTTTTATGTGCTAATGTATTCTGTTAAAGTTAGCTCTACAGGTTTGTAAGTAGAAAGATAACACTTTAGAAACATACATTTCATTCTCAACTAGTATCACAGGAGTTTTAAGGACTAGCTGCAAATCCACAAAACCAGCCTGAAAATGCGTGTGAGGGGCGGGACTTAGCGAAGGGTCGATTGAAACCCAAAATCCAGTTAGCAAAGCAGGCTGTCTGTCATCCTCACGTGTTCAGCCCATCCCAGATGGATCCCTGTTGACATCACTGTGACCTCATCGAGAACTTGATGTGTAAAGAGATACTGTAGAAATATCATGAATATGATCATTGTATATTCTCTGGTTGAGCCATACAGTACTTTTTCACATGTATTCAACAGATATGAAGGTCTCTATCTTTTAAATGAATGAACATCTCATGTATTGCTCACCTATCGCTACGATGATGCTGTTATGTGCTCCAAGATTTTCCGGTTAGTCATATGTTCGACAGCGAAAATGGTCCCACATGTCAGACAGTGGAACCTTATGTTGTTTATAGATGTGGGTGTAGAGTGCATATCAAAGCTGTACACATTTTGTTGGCGCTATGTTATACTCATAATCTCTGTGGGTCTGTAGCAAAGTGGACTGATAGGCTCGTTGGTTGGGAGTTTAACAGCCAGTTTATGATATTCTGGAGAAAAAAAGAGTTAAGCAGCTCAAAGTAAGAAGACTGCTGGCACACCCACTGACAGTATGTCAACACAAACACATCGTAATGTGTCACCGACATATCAAACAGCCACAAAAAGGCAAAAATAACTCGTCAATGGAGGGATGAAAGTGTAGCGGTTTTGAACGCTGACTGTGAAGAGCTGCACAATATAGTGAATGTAACACTGGGACATTTACAGTGTATTTCACCTTCTTTCTGGGTTAATCCCTTACAAGTTATAGTGTCTGGCAAAGGCTTTAACTTCTACGCCAGGAGGGGTCTCGTGTCATTTCATCAAACGTCTGTTCCAGCCGGCAGCGCTCTTTGACACTTTGTGTAAATGTCTCTGTAAATGTCCGTGATGAGAGAGCGTGAAAGCCAATCAATGCCTACAAGGAGGAACTCTGCGATGTCTGTTACTCAACGTTCTACAAATTCACGCCAAGTAGCTCCAGATAAAAGAAGACTTTAGTCCAACAAACTCACTGGTGCTCTGAAGTTTGATCCAAAACATCCTGAGCTAGGAGCGTTTATTCTCTCTCTCTTTAATGCCTAAATTTGGAGCTGAGGAATATGTTTCCAGAGTACAGAAAGAACACAAGAAAGAACATCTGTTAAAACTGAGAAAAGCACTTTTTACTGGCTCTTCATCTGCAGTCTGTTTGCAACCACCAGGCTTTGAAAAGATGAAACCGCAACACAGACTTGTTCTCTCATCCCACACTTTCATCCTCCAGTGTGTGCTGAAGCATACGCATGCGTGGAATCATAGTCACCGTTTTCTGCTCTCTCCAGTGGTTGCTGAGCTTGTCATCCAGCCGTCGAGCGGCAGAGGCCCACTGGGCCGCCATCCTGCGTATGCGTCTCTTCATGAAGCTCAGGGACTCCTTCCCAGTGCCCACCTGCTCCAGCAGAGCCCCCATGTCAGACTGGAAAACCGCCTGCATGACAGGGGAAGTCAAAATCACTGGAAAGAATCAGAAGTGTAGAGAACCTCTGATGTGTTCTTTATATGAGAAGGGGCTTCACTACACCAGAACATACTAAATACCAGGTATTTATGAATCTGAATACCAGCAGTAGAGGTGGTGGGCTACTAAACAAGTTGAACTCTTTTAGGAGGAGACTGCATATAACACAGAGAGCCTGTCATATCTTCATGTATGTTATCTGCTAGAGCCCTGGGGCGAGGCCTCTCAGACAGGTTTCCTGAGGGATTCCTGGATAATCCTCATAAATAAGTCTCCTCTCATTTTACATCTCCTCCTCTGCCCGCCATAATCACTGCATCACATCCCAATACCAGCATGTGAGTATTAATCAATGGAGTAACTGCATAAGGGAGCGCAGAGGGCTTAGAAATGTACAGAAGAGAAAACCGACGCGCAGAAACAGACCGTCTGCCTCTCTCAAGTACACATACGGCGAGGCGCCGATTCTCTCCAAGACAAAATCAATATGCAGAGCTGCGGCGTACGCTCACAATGCAGGTGAATTATCGCTAGTTGTGTGCGGCACAGCAAAATGCAGAGTACTCAAGGGAAGCCCTGGGATTAGTGTCAGTGAATGTTGGCAATTAGAGCAGAAGGTAAGAACTGCAGAGTGAATTCACATCAGGGCTCGTCCTACCGGCTGTATGTTACTCTGGGGAGAAGGAGGGAGGGAGGAGGGGCCTTGAGGACCGCATCGTGTGTGGATGCTGGAAGTAAAAAGGCAAATGATGCAGGAAGGCAAACGGCAATGAAAACTGGGAGCGACAGCCAGCACCCGGTGATAGGCGGTGTTCGCGTTCTCCGAGGAGCTTTTCATCAAAAATTGAAGTAATAAATGTTTTGCTTGACGTTGGGGAATAAGTTAAAAGCACTCGGTTAGCATCAGCGTCAAGCCGCCAATGTTACGGTCGCAGTGTTTCAACAGCACCTTGGCGTTAATCATTTCAATCCACTATAACTAATTTAATCAATTTAGTAGTCACACGTTATACCAGCTTTCTTGTCACATGATGGACACCTTTCTTTACGTGTGAGGTCACACTTCCATGTGTCGCCTCAATTGGCTCTGCTGTCGTCTTTTTACTCCCGGCTGAAATATTCCGTCTCGTACGTTTCCTGATGGATTTTCTCCTATCTAGCCAGCAGAGAGAAGGTCACGCCTTGTTGACCTCGCATTTGAGAAACAGGCTATTATGCTGTGGGCTACTTGTGCTTTCTTGTAACTTGGACTGAAGTCTCTGCAGCATTAATTTGACCTTCACATGAAATGGTTGCCCTGTGTTCTGTTCCTATGTTTCCCCTTCAGCTAGCTGAATGATGGATGGATGATTAGGAGAGGTTGTGTCACCTGTCTCTTGGGTGGAGGCTTCAAGGTGGGTGTGGTGGTCTGGTTCCTCCAGGCCAGTGGGGGGCAGAACCACTCCACCTCGCTCAGGTAGACCAGGAAAGAGCAGTCTGAACCGTCCACACCGTAAAAAGCATAGCAAGGGTCTGAGGTCCAACGAGCCCGCATCCACTGGAAGACAAAAAGCCAAAATACTCCTCGGTCACGATTTGGATATTAAGAAACCTTTACATGTGACAAAAGGCTGGTTTATAACGCATCCCGTGTGTCGTCTTATCATTTTGAAACCGACTGGGCTGTCATTCTTATTCCCTCTCACATTTTACCTTTAAGTCGATGCCTCTGGTCCTTTATTGTGGGGTATGTGCGCAGAAAAAAATCAAACGCATTAAAAAGATGTTATCTGATGTGAAGCTACATGAACCGTTGATGCTCTGAGGTCAAGTACGCCAAATAATTGGTACTTGGTAAAGTTGAACCCTTTTCACGGCTTCCCGCTCACAGGTGGAGTCAATAAAAACAGCCCGACGAGGTCATCGACGTGATAAAGATGTCCGACGGGGCAGAATTTGCTTTGTGGCGCTCAGGTCAACACATTTTCCGACAAGAGTGGACATCCCAGGAGAGGAAGCATGCAGAATACTTAAATAGTGCAACCGACTGGTTTTGGTATGAGGCTAGATGGATTTGATAAGATAGTTGGGATCTCCCCCTCCAGGTTAGAGTCGCTTCTGTTTTTCGCTGACGGAGCACAAACGCATTTTCTGTTAAAAAAAACGCCTGAAACTGTGAGGTTAATCTAAAGCAGCTGCCCTGTACGATCCACACAAACTAGAACCGTCTCTAATGAGTGTATGCGTATAATGCATTCACACATTCACACGGTGAGGGACTGACTGGCATATGTATGGAGGCCTCCTTCATGCATAAACATGATCGTGATACTAAGAACGGTGCAGCGAGCGTTTCTTTTCTTTTCTATATGCTGTGTTTCAGCTCAGCTATATATGTAACAAGAAGGCGTATATTTTTCACACATATTTTTCACGTCTTCTCTCATAACATTTCTTCATCGATATCAACACGTTAAGAGTAAGAAGCACACTTCGGTGCTGTATTGTTGATGCTATTATTGGACACTGATTCTGCTTTGGCTGCTGTTGCTGTCGGCTGCAGTTCATACAACGTATGAATGTATGAAAAAAAAACATTTTGTTTTATTCTTTTCTATATTCAGTAGTTTTTTTGTCGCTCAGACAAGCTGTTCTCCACAAAGGAGCCTTTGCACGTCCTCTTGCCTTATTATACAAAATGCATGTTACACAAGATGAGTCCCCAAGGATGATGAGATGTTCGCTGTCTGTGTGAAACACTTTGGACTCAAGTGCGATTCAGTGTGAATACTTACATCCATCTTGCTGGAGCAGTCTGGATAACGGAGATCTTTAGGAGTCTCACATTGCCCTAACGTCCCTTCCCTGCCTGCATGGAGAAAAGACAAACACAGGGTATTTATCAAAGCCTGTACACACGAGCTCCAACAAAAGACCACACACATCAGACAGCGGCACAAATCAGCTGCATTGTTGTTTTATTGTTTCAGTGCACAAACACTAAAGTCAAACACAAAGAGGACGGCAATAAAAACAAGCTTGCAAAGATACAAGATACATGTTTGTTCTTTTTTTTGGTCGATCAAATCAAAGTATCAGTTTTTTATTCCACGATCTTGAAATTCTGCCAATACACTAGATGTTATGCGAGGTTTAATTTTAAAATGCAACACCCAGCTCCATAAAACATACACATATAATTA
Source organism: Taurulus bubalis (assembly GCF_910589615.1). NCBI lineage: Eukaryota > Metazoa > Chordata > Actinopteri > Perciformes > Cottidae > Taurulus > Taurulus bubalis. Next base: position 17,031,743 of record NC_136605.1, read on the forward strand.
CCGCTATAGCCTTGGACCTCACGAGACCGAACAGGGCTCCTTTTGATCAAACAGGGATTAACAGTGCTTCCCCACGGCATTAAATCTGTTTGTCTTTTGCGTTACAGCGTATATCCTCCGGCCTTTGGGGGGAACAGAGATAAATTAGAGAGTAGAGATAGCTAACAAGCTCCTGTAAAAGCTTGGCGTCCCCTGCTGAATGGCCAAGTCTCTGCTCCATCTCATTCACAGGATTTACTATACATAGACTGCCCCCCTCCCTCCATTGCTCCCTTTTCCTTCTCATCCCATCTTTCCTGCCTCATTCTGCCGCTCTCACTCTTTCCTTTTTTTCTCTCCCTCTCTGCCTCTCCTCTTCTTCCTTTCGCCCTTCTTTCTTCTCCTCGAAGCCCGGCTCCAGTGAGCCTAATTAAAGGAGCAGTTGCAGCTCCTCCGCCAGCATCCTGCCAAGCGTCGAAGAGCACAATCACAGACAAATAATTGCCAGCCATTCTGTCTGATTACCACGATGACGGCAGAACCCTCACGATGAAAAGTGCCGCTGCCTGCTGCTGTCAAACCTTTGCCAGGTTCTCACATGAGCCTTATTTAAATGATATCAGACATTATGACAACAGGCAAATTATCCGATACATTTTAATGAGACAGTGAGGCAAATAGCTTTCAGTCATAAAGTGCAATGTAGCGGACAGAGGTGTGGAATAGAATCGTGAATTAAGTTGCGCTGTCCGATTTCTATTCTGCACCCAATAAAGAAAGTGAGAGTGGGGGCTAATACAGAAAGCTGACAGGCCCAGATCCCATTAACTAGGCAGTAATTCATCATCATGATTTAAACATCCTCTAGCCATGTTGTTATGATACGGCAGCAGCAGTGGAGCGCTGCACTGCTCCTACACCCCGACACAAACAGTGGCTTGCCATTTGAACGGGTAATGTGCTGTGAATAATGTCTGTCATGTTCTATATGATCAACCAGAAAGCGCACAGTAGACATAAATCCTGCATGCAGGAGTTGGGCAGGATCACGGCTTGACAGTCGGGCTTATGCGAGCAGAGGGGGAAAGTGTTTTCAGATTGGATGGATTTGAAACGGACAGCGGGGGATTCATCTGAGGGGTCCGGGTCCTATTTGGTATTCTCCAGGTGGGTCGGCACTCGGCAGGATGCATCCGTGTGTTTTTAGATCGTACCTCTGCTGCTGGCCATGCTGCGCTGGAGGATCTGCTCCACCCTCACTGCCATGTCGGACATGTTCTGGGCTATGGCCTGGATCCGCTCCACCAGCCCGATGGGCTGAATCCTGATCACACACACAAAGAAAGACAATAGCGAAATTATAACACACATCTTGTTATAACCCGAATTATCTTCAACCTGCAACGCAAGACACAGTTTCTCTTTTATTCCTTTTTCATTCAGCATTTGGTTTTTTTTCCCACTGATGCTAATTCTTTAGAACTTGAGGTGTGAAATCGAAAAAGCTTTTCAAACACTGACACGCAATTCATTTGTTAAGATAGAACAGTAACTTGGCATATTAAAGCAAGTCTGGGAGGGATGACAACAGAAAACAACTAGGTTGTTAGCAAATGTGTTTCAAAGCACTTGACTTCTGTCAACTAAAAGCTGTTGGCAAAACATATCAGGAAGCAATATGACAATGCAATAAGAGATATAAAGAGAAGACGACAAAGGTTTTTCAATATACTGTATATGCAATGTTATAGTTCTGAGAGAGTTTGGGAATATATATGTCTGTGCAAAGCAGAGTAACAGCAAATTATCTGAAACATTGTTCAGCCCATGCAGGACTTTACACCAAAGTTCATCAACATGCAGTCCAAGAGCTGCTGCTAGAAGAGGCATCCTCTCACCGTATGTTCTCTGGAACAATGAAACTATAAAAGAAAGACTTCTCAAGAGTTTTTTCCTTTGCTGCAACACCTTAGGAATGTACTGCAACACCTCCTTTAATGGTTAATGGCTTTATATAATGAATTATTAAATGTTCTTGAGAACTAGCTCAGAGAAATACAATCTTTTTCCTATTGGTGCCCCGAAAGATAAAAGAAACGTGTTTGAAAGTCAGGTTGACTTGTCAGATATCTGCTGGTGTGAAGCCGGGGCACAGCAGCACTTTATGAAGCTATAGTGACAAAAATATCAGTTTACTGTCAAAGAAGGCTCAGAACACCAGAACATGTTCTCATTTAAAAACCTGGAACCAGCAGGTGTTCTGTCTGCTTTGCTTGAAATATTAATTAAAAGATTAATCTGGAATAAAACGTCCTTCTGATTATTTTTTGGTTGATCCACAATAATTAATTAATTGACTAATTGTTGTTGCTCCAGCTACAAATAACAATTATTCTGATCATCCATTAATCTGTCAATTATTTGATTACAGAGAATGAGGAAAATATTGTTCGCATTCTACGAGGGTGAATTATTTCAGAATGCTTGTTTTGACAGCTCAAAAGTAAATGTTTGTCATCTTTACTTGATAATTGCTGGCAATTTATTTTCTGCCAGTTGACTAATTAATTTATAAACGTATTCAGCGCCACAAACTAATATTATAAACGTCTGTAACATCTTGCAGTGACTAGGTGGAGACTTTTGTTTAAGAAATATACATTTTTAATGGTGTTAAATGAAATGTTATATTTTAATTAATGAGTTGGGGTACTTAGTCAATGTTTAGTGTTTAGAAAGAAAGTACAGTGATGATCTTTATTCATGCATTTTATACTTGCAGTTAATTGTGAAACCCATTGAACGTCTTTTACAGTGAGATCCTTGTCTTTCCACAACTAAACAACATCCAGCAAACAAAGAGAAAAGTACATCTTAACCTCACATATTTACACTGCAACACATGACTTCAATGGTGGGGGCTGCCTTCATTATAATCAACCAACATTCATCATCATCCTCATCATCATCATCATGGATCCACTGTATCGCTGCCGTGTTTTACATGAAACCAAACACACAAATGCATTATTTTAATGAGCTTGCTGTCTAGTAGTATTTCTGGAATTTACACAAGTCATTAACGAATCTGAAAGTCACAAAAACTAAAGCAACAGTGGTTCTGAGATCAAGCAGTGCACTCTGATTTAATTTAGGCAGCATGCATTTCTACGAGTGTGCCAGGGTGAAGCAATTTAACTGTGCTTATGTGCATACTTTAAAATTAACCCTAAACACAAATTTAATTTTAGCCTGGCAGGTCAGCACACATTAATTGCCAATTACCCATGTTGTGATTACTATGCAGTGGCACAGAAGCTTCCACTTGTGCAGACATTAGTGGTTCGAAGCATCCCATATGTACACTGCAGAGACTGACCAAGGATCAGCTATCAGCTGTTGAAGAGCAGGAGGACAACCTAATCACTTTTTTAACGACATACCGGCTGGGCAAAGTTTTCCCTGCCTTAAGCTCTCGCACTAATATCGATGGTCAACCCCGCTGACCTTAAAGCATGCAGAGATTTTTAATCACCTGAGTAAAAACGGAGCAAGCAAGATATACGTCTTTACCACCCAGTCAGTTTTAAAACTATTTGGCCTTTGTCGCTTTAACATTTCCCAGTTTAGTCCCTGAGAGGCTAATTAAATGATCGTAAAAAACTATATGACTGAGAGTTAATCCACGATGCATTTTGTAGAGGAAATACATTCGGTGTAATATTTGACTGCCGATAAAAATAAACGCAGTGTTTTGGCCCGAGCACAATATTCAGTATTCCCCCTGCAGGCTTTCTCAGGTGAGGCAGACCTTCTGTCATTGTTCATTATTCGCTGTCAGCAATATAGTCGCACCAAGGCCAGACACATTGTAAACTTCATATATTATTACAATATCTTTCAGTTTATTATCAGAGGTGGTTTCATTATTGTGTGAGGCAGAGCAGCTTCCATTGAAGTGCCTTTCAGAAGAGACATTTCCCCGGCTGTGAGGCGGCGGGAGGTGAAGTCCAGGAGCGAAACCAGCGGCAAAGGCAGAACATCTGAGGGAGCTTCCTCTCCTCAAACCCCGAGCAGGTGCGGGTGTGAGGGAAGGTCTGTTGCCAAGGCAACCAGAGAGCACGCACACGCGCACACACACATACACGCACACGCAAACACACACTCAGCAAGCTTCAACTTGACCAGCAAGACCCCTGCATTAAACATACATATACATACATAAAAATATATATTTATGTATATATATACATGTATGTATATTCAGCCTCCATGCCTTACCATTAGTATGCCGATGAAATCCACACGTTGGAAAACTAGTTTTCCACTAATAATCCCATTTGGACAAAAGCTTTGCACCTGGATATTCAAACTTCGTCAGCAGATGCAGGTTTCACAGTTGTCGTGGAATTGTAGATGTCAAAACTTTTTCGAAGCATTTTAAGTGCGAATACAACCAGAAAAAGTCTGCCGATAGAGATCGTGTGATTTGATGGAAAGGTCCCGAACAGCTACAAAATGGACTTTGTGGTGACAGTTCAAAGAATGAACTTTGAGGCAACACTGTTGGTGGAGGAAGTGAACTCAGCGACCCCCTCAAGTGGGGCCTGAGGTTCACGCTCACATTTCCTCCAATTACACCCAGCCTCACTCCTTTCTAGTTCTTGAAAAATGCTTCTTTGGCAGAGATGAGCTGAAACAGTGAGAGCCATTGCTCAAAAAGAATGTGAAAAACATCGCACAGCAATTTACTAATAATTGTGCAGGTAATTTGCAGCTTTTGTACCTGATGAATTAAAGGAAATGATGAATGTAGGATTGCTAATCATATTGATAGTGACTGTCATTACTTTTAATCGCATTTATTTATTTAGTTGTTGTTTTAATTTGTATTCTCTCTTCATTACTTGTGGATGTTAGTTGCGTCCCCACTGATTGTCTGTCTACCTCAGCACCATTGAAAACGAGTATTCTCCCTCAATGCGTTTTCCGAGGTTTCAGACAAAACAAAAGAATGAGTGATATAAATCGATTATCGGCACGTCGTTAGTTGCAGTCCTTTATACACCGAGATGCCGTACCTGTCCAGGGCCGAGCTGAGCTCATCCAGCCGGTGGCTGTCGGTGGCGTTGCCCAGTTTAGACAGAGCATCCATCCTCTTCATAATGACCTCCAGCATGTCACTGATTTTCCTCAGCACCCCACGAGACTCATGTCCACTGAGCACTGAAAAACACACAGACAGATAGTGTGAGACAAATATTACTCCAGAGTTAGAAATACATTCTAGAGAAAATGAGAAAGTGATGAATTAGAAAAGGAAGCGTAATGGCGTCTCTGTGTAAAGCCACAGTGTACAGTTTACAACAACATGTGGCTTTATATTTGTAGAAAACAAGGTCACAGGAACATCTAAGTCAGAGTGTATTTCTCTTCTCTGAATTGATTTAGTGTACCAGCAGTTTAACACAGACTCACTCATTCATGTTCCCTTATGTTCCATTTTTACTGATTACATTAAAACGTCACTTATTTTCTACTTTCTTTTCTCCTTCTTTACTAAAGCAGCAGAGCCAGCTTTCCAGCAAAACACAGGAGCAGGCAAATTAGTCTGACCGTATTGGTTTTGTCTTCCTGCTCGGCTCAAATTATTAACGACCTGACAGGTGGTAAAACAGAATGATGCCGTTAGCGAACACCGAGTCCATTAATGAGCCTGCAGCTACAGACAATAAGGTCAACACAGGTCTCCAGACTGCATTGCTTGAGAGTCAAGCTCCTGATCTCGAGTCATTTTCTTTGATCACATGTAAGCCCTCGGCTGGCTATCGAGAGTAATTATTAACGCAGTTCAACATCACCAAAAGGTTCACGTGCACAAAAGAAAACTCAATTCTAAGCAGCAAAGTCATTTTTGCTGAAGAAAATCCAAAGAATCAAGATGAATAATGCTGCTCATGGGACTTGGGAGTGAGTTATTTGTGGTTTGAACCGGAGAAAAGACTAGCGACCCACAACGGCCTCATATTGTTCTCAGAGGCTGTGAGTGAAAATAAAGCCTCACCTCTCAGTGTTCCCTCATCAATTGCATTAGGCTTTAGAAACTGCAATGTGTGCAGACTCACTTCTCCTGTCACAGTTCATTTATCACTGCCCGAGCCAAAGTCACCTTTCTCTGAAAATAAATTGTGTTACATCACCAGTAAATAAAATAAGGAGCGAGAAGAAAAAACACCCACATCTATTGGTCTGTCTGCATGTGTGTGTGTGTGTGTGTGTGTCAGTCTGTCTGCATGTGTGTGTGTATCAGTCTGTCTGCATGTGTGTGGGTGTATATGTGGAAGAGAAGGAAGAGAAGCACTCACATCACATCGCAAACAAGAATAAAAAAAAAAAAGCTGCAGTCCAGAGTCAAGATATCCCCAGAAATCACTTCCCTTTATTGTTTCTACCTAATTGGTCTTTGGCTTAGCACTGTTCAGTCATTTCTGGAATCTCTCCACACAAACTGGCCTAAAGACGTCTCGCTTTGAATAATTCAGCAGTTAAGAAAAACTTTTTCTTATTCCCTCCACAGACAGAAAGCGACTAAATGACTTCCCATTCAGATTCGCAGCAGTTCAACAATACAATTTAAAAGAAGAATGACAACGAAAAGAGATGAGATTCAGGAGGGAGTAAAGCACTACACGCCATTACATTACTATATTGTCCAAGTGAACACACTCTCTGCACATTAATGTCCACCAACTGTTTGAAAGCTGTTGCACATAACTGCAAAAGCCAAAACCATGAGCACCCAAATCACCAAAAAAATGATTGTGCCATTCTTATTAGTTTTGTGGACTCAGTTCAGAGGATCCTCCATCAGCTCACAGCACTACATCTAAACAAAGCCTCTGGGTTCATGTGTGGGAAGAACTCACATTTCTCCACAGTAATGCTCCTCGTACACATTGTGCCCGTAAATCACCATTACCGAGACCCAGCAGCTTTCCTACGCAGCACTTTTTTTTTTTAGAACTGAGCATTATATATGTTTGCAATCAACTGTTCATCAGACTGCTTTTTCCTCATGAGTCCCGCTGCCTCTCGGGGGAAAAAACATTGCTGGCTAATGTGTTTTATTTTCCAAAGCACAGTCTGGCTGGCTGACAGTGGTGTAGCAGGGACTGATGGTATCTATGTGCTAATGTAGAGCCTCCTCTTTGTCATTCCTCATCTGCTGCTTAATAAAGGGCCGATTTAGCAGCAGCTAATCTCCTTTAACGACTCAATTTCGGAAGTGCCACAGCACAATCGATATCATGAACAAATTCCAATTAGATCGCCATTTGTACTGTAGCCTGCTGAGTGCACTGTGAAACACCGGCCAGCCAGATATAAACAACCGCCCTCGGAGGGGCTCACTGTCTGCTATGCTGACACAAAGACATGCTTTAGTTTGCCAGGCTGCATATTGCTGAGAAGGATGAAGGATGTAACGTTCAATACGACTATAAGCAGCATCTAATGTCCCTCACACACTATTTCAACCGTGAGAAACGATTGGTCAACCTCAAACCAGCTGTTTTCATTGACAGATTGAAATATTATAACTGCTAAAACTGGGAAACTGTCTGGGAATCAGTGAAAAAAGGGGCTGGCTGAATACTGCAGAGCTGACGAGGGAAACTGGAACCAGGTGAGCTCGTGGGCGTGGAGCTCAGGTGGCTGGGGGTGCATTCCAAGTCCCTTACTTGCATCCACGTTTCCCTCACTTCGTCTTTTCCATGCAAGGAGAGAGGAAACGAGGACTGGAGGGAAAGCCACAGCTCATCTGCTCTGATCAACAACCTCACCTGCTGAACCTATAAGTCCTCATCCTTTACTGAGCCATCGCAACATAAGCATTTTACATGACTGACATTAGTATTTTGCTCAGCTTCAAATACTCCCTCGAGCACATCTGCTTGCATACGAGTGTTACAGCTCTGAGTAACAGTGAAGAGGGAAAAGTGCTTTTATTGATCAGGCCGTGTGGTTCATTCAGAATTCACAGATCTCTTAAAAACAACACAAAGGCTATCTTTCTTATTCATCGCAGATATTATGTGGTTCAGTATGTTTAATTAAAACCCCCAACCTGAGTCAGAAGTCCTTCTTTAGAAGTAGCAGTGACACACAATAGAGTAGAAAACCACAAGTAAACTCATGGCGGCCTTGCATCTCACCACCTCGGCCCTCATTTAACAAAATAATGGATGCAACTTAAAAGAAAGAAGCAATAAAGTTGCTGCAATTAAATCAGTCTCACCTTCTTTCTGCAGAAAGCTCACAGATTAAAATCTACTCCTCAAACTGAAGACATTTATTTTGTCTAATGTTGAGTAGAGAACAGAAGCCAGTTAAATATATACAGTTTCTTCATAACATCTAATATAACATGTTTCGTTTGAGAGCTAATTAAAATGTATACAGCATATCTGCATTTTATAATTGATTCATCAACAAGTGATTATGGCCGTGTGTCATGTTTGATTCATATTAATTAAATATGCCTCCTCCCCGTCAGCATAATTGAGAACCGAATAAATAAATAAATCCTGTCATCTCTGCTGATGTGCATGCCGGCGGGCGAGACCTCTGGCGAGACCTCTCCGTCTCACCTGTCGCCAGGATAGATTCATGTATTCCCTCCTGGTCTGCTCTCTCACACATGCACAGATGTCCTCTCACTCACAAGTCAAATATTCATTACAGAAAAGGCTGATTGAGATTGAGTTTTTTTTCTTCCCTAGTCTTTGTGTAATGGGGGCAACTGACATCCAGACGCTATTAGAGCAGAACACCTGCCACTTATCCTCCTGGGCAGCTGCGGCCTCTTATTGCACCCGACAGCCCGGAAACGGGAAAAATACCTGCCTTTTTTTTCTTCTATAGATTCAATTAAAACCTGAATCTATCTATTTCCTTTGTGCTGACCTCTGACCCTCCCGTTCCCTCCAGTCTGCAGACGTAGACCAACACGTCTAGATAGAAGCATGGCACAGTGAAACACTGCAGCCTCACGTTTATTGATTTTTCACAGCTTTGAGCTATCATTCGGTGTTTGATACAAGCACACCTGGCAACTTAGAAGGTGAGTGAAGGCTGACTCCGACACAGAGCTCAGGCTCTAATATTTCCTACACACACACTCCTCCATTCACCCAGACACAAGTGTCACTGCATACGATCATCTCCCAGAACGGGAGGTTGGTTTTATTCTCTTTTATGCTCTCACTGTTCTGATTTTGTGGAACCATAAAAATATGATGAACATTTGCATAAACACATTTCCTGTTTTCACACTGCCATTCTTGCATGAATGCAAAAGAAGCAACACGAATAGAAACTTCTACCTAAACCGAGTCTGGGAGTTAACTTCCTGACCCAGTTTGCAGCTCACAAAGCTGACAAATCCTGATCAGCATTACATATGCTGCAAAAGAGGCTGAAATAAAAACAGCATATAAAATTAACTTTCAGATTATATTAAACAATGAAAGAGCACATGGTGTTGTCAGGGTGTTTTAAATGAGTTGCTCTATTTTTGGTGTATTCATTACTTTGAAAATGATTGTGTGTCCACGTGACATGCACACACACACACACACACACACACACACACACACACACATGACCACTAGCAGATGAAGGTAATAACGTTACAGCAGCTAATTTACAGAAACAATCACAACTGTAGTATTCATTTCCCACTGATTCCCCCAGGAGACAGCTTAATCAAATGAGGTGTATACAAACACTTCTACAAACAAATGTATTGTTTTCAGAAGTCAATTCTACCTAAAACTAATGAGCATTCTAAATATATTAGAACATATAATCTCTTTAAAATGTGTCTATTGTCAAGCCAATCAATAACACACCGAAAAACATGTTGAGGATCAGCTTCAGCCTTAAATGCCTATCAGATGATGCTTTAACAATCACAGAGCCCTGAACAATAAAGCGAGATGAGACACAGAAAACATGTTTGCAGTTGAGTCTGTACCTGCCCATCTTGGCAAAAACAATCAGTGAAACCTCAGTTGTCGTACTTTCCTCACAATCAAAGAAGACAATCACTCGCCTCTCCGCTGCTGACAGGAGCTTGTGAAGGAGTGAACAACGAGGAGTCATCTTTTATTCACACGTCTTTTTTTTTCTTTGTCAAACACACCACCAGCCAAGCGGCTGAACATCCGCTGCCAGTTCTTAACTCCTGGTGAAGTTGCATCAGTAGCAAAGACCAGTTTGTTTTATTCATAACATCTACAGCTCACTTCTATTTTAAGCGGATTACTTTTCATTGAAACCAAGCGCTGAAATTCACAGTTTTATACAAAATGCCACGCCCCTTACAAGGAGTGGTGTCAGGAAGGACTCGTTGAGACTCATTTCCATGCATCCCGTAGAGAGGACTGCTGAGCCGTGAGATAAAAAGAAAGTCCTGTCACAGTCTGTGAAAGGACCGCAGAGAACAGGATAACGGACACGACGCTGCTTCCAGACCTGGAGCTCCGCTACGTGACTCAGTGATGGATTAAACCATCGTGGAAAAGGCAGAGTTTCAGCAGTCCATTCAATCAGGTTTTTTGTTTGGCAATATGCATACAGCACAATACATTACGGGGCAAATGTAATGGTACAGATACATGGGTGTGGCTAAAGACAGAGGAAAAGTATCTGCTTTTGTTGAATGATGTAAAATGTGTTTTATTCATCACTTAAGAGGACGGTGGATATAAAAAGCTGAGGGAATGGAGCCTACAGGTAGGAATAAGGAACGCATTAATATCTGAACCATTTAGTCCTGCTTTGAACAGGATAGAACCGGAAAGCATCCGATGCCTATTTATTCCTTTGTGACAAAGCTGCAGGAAGACCCCATGTGGTAAAAGGACACGCTGTGAAGGTGGTCTTCAAAGAGCTTATTAGAAAGCTACAGTAGACCTCTGGAGCCTTTAAGATATCTAGGATCAAACGCTTCTGACTTTCATGCTTCCTACAGTGGTAAAAATCCTGCCCCCTCCTCCCATTTTTACATTTTCTCCACATCATTAGCTTCCTGTACCTTCAAAAGCAAGTGATGAAGGAAAAGCACGCATTTTAAAACTGGGTTTATAACATGTTATCCAAATGCAAACCCTAACCCTTGGCTTTGGAGTGTCAAAAGATGCAACCCTGTACTTTAGCCATTGGCACATACAAATATGTAAATGCAAGAAATAGCGCATGTTTTTGTCGGTGAAAAGCTGAAACGCAGGTGTGCGATTCTTTGTGGAGCTTCGGGAAGAAAATAATACCAAAACAGGTAAGATCGACTGAGCTGGAGAGAAACATAAAATATGAAGAGAAAGAGAGAGGCAGGAAGGCAGAGAGAGAGAGAGAGAGAGAGAGAGAGAGAGACAATAATTACATATTTTTCTTCACACCTTTCACTCTTCAGGCAATAAACAGGGATCTCTCAGCACCGCCCGGCCATTTTGTTTACCCTTCAGATCCAAAACACTGCGCATGTTAACGTGCCTCCACTGCTTGTATGAGATCATGACATTTCCTGCATGCATGTATGTCTCTCTCACACATACACACACACACACCAACACACGTTGAGTGACAGCATGGCTGCAGGTGTATGTGTGCGCATGCGTCCTGCAGCTCTTCCCAGTGTTCAGCGGCAGAGGCTGGATGGCTGTGTGTATTATCAAGTTGCTGCTCCACTGAACAATTCATCGCGGCTCATTCATTACGCAAACTCCCCGTGCCGATAATCCTCATCCCCAAAACAGTTGCCTGTACACAAACACCCGCACTCGCACACAGAGGGTGAGAATTTACATAGCTGGGCTCTCCCTGGTTTGCGGCAAGGCGGTGTTTAATGAGTTGGAGGCCGAATGCCTTCCCCTGACTGCAGCCTGCGTGTTGTTAATTAATCAGACAGCTCTCCTGTCCTCTCTCTCTTTTTCTCTCTCCCGAATCTGCATATACTATTTCTTAAACGCGTGATAGCCTTGAAATTGTCTTCGGTGATGACACCTGATGCTCCTCCCTACTACATCCCCTTCATTACTACACTTTCAGACCACACTGGTTTGCCAGAGGAGGCTCTCCATCTGTGAGCCAACATTTTTAATAGCACCACCATTAAAGTCAGCCAGTCAAAAAAGATTTCAACGCTTCAACATCTTGCACAACAAGCAACCGGGTGACATGCCGCTCACTGATTGGCCCAAACGACGGACTGTTTTATTCAAGAGGGATGAAATGATTACCGTCGCCTCATTTGCATCGCTTCTTCCCGTGCCAGCTGCTATCCGCCACAGAGGATGACACGCAGTGTCAACATTGTGCCAGGCGGCAATGAAAAGGTGAGAGACAAAAGTCCAAAAGCCAACACTGACTCTCCCAAAGGGCTCGTGCTGTAGTGGTTTATATGCAGAGGCACATCGCGCAAACACAGAGAACGTGCTGAGAAAGATAACAAGTTCCTCTCAGGGGCGGTGCTTGGAAATTGTTTAGATTTTTTATTTCATTCTTGCGAAGGCAAAGTAAATGTTGCTGGCTTCATTGGAGGTTTTAAGATTAGAGTTGTCCAAAGAAAGTTGTTGATGACCCTTTTTTTACGACTTAAACATGATCGCTTGTGCTTTTGTGATCCATGAAACATACAACTATCACTGAGAAACAAATGCACACTCATGATGACATCACATTCAATAGCTTGTGTTTGCTTCAGTGAGTTTTACGAGCTAAAAGCAATTCCTCTGGCAAACAACTTCCTCTGCATGATACATGTGGTGTATTTGTGGGACATGAGTACATACGAGATTTACATAACAGATTCATAAATCCAACCTCAGCCTCCGACATATTTCAGCTGAACTGCTGCTCCTAAAATGAGTTAATGCGGGTCAGATCAAGGTCATGTGGGCACTGAGCAAAGATGAAAGCGGGTGTTAAAAAAAAGATGGAGCCTCTCCAGGCGACATGTACCCCGCGATGCATCCACGATGAGCAAAGTGAGCGGGTCTGTCAGCCCCCTGGCAGCAATCAAGGAAGCCCCACGAAGCTCCCAGCGTGTTCCCGGCCTGTTCATTACCAGCGCCGCCGCGGCCCGGCCCGCCGCAGACAGAGGCGGCCAAGCAGCACTGACGGGGACACTGCATGGCTTACCTTCAGCTCGCACCGTGAAGGGGGAGTCTCCGGATCTCTTGGCCGAGAACTGGCCCCCGAGAGAGGTCATTAGAAAGCACAGGCTGAAGAAGCCGATCCCCACCACGAAGATCCTGCAGGAGACGTGGGCGGATGGGGTGGGGGGTGGGGGTGGATCAAGTGACACAAGAGCGTGACAAGGTTAAAGCTCGTGAGAAAAAAAGAGTTCAGAGGACAGACATTGATAAGAAAGTAGAAGAAGAACATTTGAAACAGGACGTGTGCAAGAGAGTTCACGTCCACAAAAGGTTGTGGGGTAATTCAATGTGATAATGTTTCATCTTTCTGTGATACAATCGTGTACCGAGACATTGTGATACACGATTGTGTCGTCTAAATTGATAATAGGCACATACTGACTGACAGAGTCTGATCAAACTCACTTAAATCAAACTAGTCTCAACCTAAATACTATATGTGTGTGTGCAAATATAGTCAGTGTATAGAAATTACTAGTTATTTTGTTCTCTATAATTTCATTTGAAACTGTTGCAGTAACGTTCTAAAGTGAATGAGAAAATACTTTCCATTTTCTCATTCACATTTTCAAGTATTTAGTCCACACAGGAGTATGCAAGTGGTTATCTTATAAGGTGTATGTACGTATTGAACAACCAGACAACATGCTATACCTGTGATATATGTAGTAATCGAGATATGACATGGCCTGTGTTGTGATATATGATGTTGGCCTTATCTCTCAGCCCAACATGCACACGAGACAACATCACTTTAAGTCCTCTGTCAGGCTTCATGGAGCGTGGATAAAGTTCGTATTGTACCAATCAGCCCACAGGAAAGTATTGTGTACTCGCTTGAGCGTGTCATCTCAAATGAACCATGGCATGGATGGGTTTTCTGCATCACACTGTGCTCAGTAGGCGAACATCCAAAAATAAAAGCATTAACTTACAGGCGAATGGTTGCAATTTGGAGAAAACAGCGAACGCACAGCGAACATGTGTGAAGTCCTCGAGCTTTGGAAACAAAATGCTTTGGACCGATTAGTTTAAAACTGTCTCGTCTGGCTTCCTCCAGCGGTCGTGCTGAGAAAACGTTTGGAAACAATCTTCTTCTTTTTACAGAGAAGAGCTGCAGGACAGATTGCCACAGTTCCATCCGTATACGCCACAGCTTGCTTACTGGAATTTGTATAAGGCGGAAAACTGTCAGCAGAGAGGCTGCAGTCATTCAGCAAGAGCGTGTGAGAGCGCCGTAACACTATCCAATTTGTGAGGTAATGGTGAAGAAAAGGGATTTGATGTTCAGGGAAGCGTGTGGGAAAAAAACAAGCATACAACTGCAGAGAGAGAGAGTTGCATGTTCAAACATCTTTGGAGCCATAATGTCAACACTATTGCATTCAACCAGACAGCTGTAACACATCAGGGGACTTCTGAAGAGAGAGACTCCTCATATTCCTCATATACTCATTAAATGAATCATTTCTGTCATATTCATTGAATGTGCTGTAACTCCGTTACGTTATTCATTCTGGCCACATGACATCTATTGCTTCAGTCCATCCGGGGAGAGGGATCCTCCTCTGTTGCTCTCCCTCAGGTTTCTTCCCCTTTTTTTCATAGTGAAAGGGTTTTTACTATCTTTATTGGGGGAGTTTTTCCTGATCCGATGTGAGGTCCCGGGACAGGGATGTCATGTGTACAGATTGTAAACCCCTCAGAGGCAAACTTGTATTTGTGATGTTGGGCTATACAAAATAAACTGAATTGAATATTAGCACCACCAGTACCATATTAACGCCAGTGAGCCCCGCAGCTTGTGTACAACCCATCTAGTTAGACGTGTAAGTTTTAATGAGTTTATATCTGCTTGAGTTGCTTTCACTCCTCTCCAGCTGCTGCTGCTGCTGCTGGTGGTGAAAGTTTTAGCTGTGTAAGCAAACGTTAATTATAGCGCAGCAGGCATTCCGTTGTTCCCATTAATGCCAATGGCTCCAATAAAAAAAAATTAATGCCAAGGGTGTGCACTTGCAAGATTTGCTCTCCTGCAAGAAAATGCATACAAAGATCAATGCTGCAGGTTGTCTGTATTATTATATTTCAATTGCATAGTCTCATTTTTCGTTTTTGCTTATGATGAGAATAAACCAATGGACTAGTGGAGTCGACTGTTTGTGTGTAACGTGTGTTGTAAAAGAGCCGCGACAACGTGTTCTTACCTGAACGGTTTGAAAGTGAGAAGACATCTCCTCACCATAATGGAAAGGTCGGTGCTGGTTGCAATCATTTCCCACACACGTAGAGAGCGCCGCGTCCTCTTAACATTGTGCGCGTCGGCGTAACAACCATCAAAACCACAAGCAGCGTCAGAAACATAACTTTTAACCAGAGTCCCCGAGGATTGACAGAGAGCGCAGCGGAGCGGGCAAGTTCCCGGTCCGACAGCTGACCGTGCTGTGCTGTGCTGCGCGCGCGTGTGTGTGAGTGTGTGTGTGTGTGAACAACTTTAGCGGGGATCCCGCCGTTGCGTCCTGCTGTAGCAGCGGGTCGATGGTCCTCCTTCCCGGTTCTGCAGAGGAATAATTACGAACACAACTCAGTCAGTCTCCATTTAGTTGTGGTTGTCCTTACGCGCACCGAGGTGGAGCAACAACACATGACTGGTGAGTTCCTTGATTTCCTCTCAGTAGATGGACTCGCTGACTCTTCTCGTGGTGTGAGTCGCTCTTTCTCTGTGGCTCGTTTGCCGATAGCGCCATCTAACGACTCACACGAGAAAAGGAAATATGTATTTTCTGTGTTTATTTTTTTTTAAACACAGCAGACAATATGCTTTATGCAAACGTGTAGTAGCCTGTAGGCTAAGTAGTGAATTACATAGTATTACATTAGAAACAAGTCAGATCAATGTAAATGCCAGCGGGGTATGCTTCTGCATAATAATGCAGGTCTAATATGGATTTAGTTCTAGTAGATTAATACAAGGGAACTAATCACCAAGACATTGAACTGATCCAAGTTAATGGATTAATTCAGCAAAACCGATCCCTATCCATAATAATTAAATAATTGTCTCAAATAATGCATTTAGCGCCATTTTTAAACGTATGTAACATAAGTTCCCTCTGGTTTCAGGACCCGTTTCAGCACCGCGGACAGCTCCGAGTGTTTCCCTGCAGACAGCGCAGCTCAGCAGCGACACCCAGCGGCCAGAACACAGAATGCACTGACAGCCCTGTGCAGTAAACTATTACTTTTTGGTCATTAATTATGGCTCTTAAAAGACATTGTAAAACGGTGACATTTTTCATTTTAACACGGATGTCTTTAAATTGAAAAAACGCTGGCTTTTAATTTGATTTAATAGAATATTTATTTAAAAGTGAATGCGTTGTGAAACAGTTGATATTGCGATTAGCTTCTGGCACAATCACAAAGGGACATGTGTCCCTTGTCTTTAGAGGAAATAAAGATGAAAACAATACAAACAAAGTATTGACTTGACCCCGCTGTCCCCACTGTAACATCTTCATCGCCATCAAGGAAAGAGGAACCATCATCGAGTCGTCCAAGGCCACATCCAGCGTCAGCCTAATGTACAGCAAGCCGCGGCATCCTTTGTTACCATAGAAACTGTTTTCACCCTTACTATATCGGGCCTTGGCTTTGCCTGTTGCCGCTATCGCCTCTTGGCCTGCAGCCCAAACAGACTGGCTCCGCTGGCTGAGATTTAAAATGCAGTACCGGTCAGATCACATTCACTTATTGTAAAACAACAACATGGCCGACTGCAGGGCATCATTACAGGAGTGGGTGACAGAGAACCGTGTGTGTGTGTGTGTGTGTGTGTGTGTGTGTGTGTGTGTGTGTGTGTGTGTGTGTGTGTGTGTGTGTGTGTATGTGTGTGTGTGTTTCTTTGTATTTTAAAGCAATATCTGGCTTTGGCTTTACAAATGAACAAAGCAATCGCAGAAAAGCAAGTGTTCATTGAATCGGAGATAACCTCTCACACCCTTTTGATGAAGAGATGAATCATAGAGAAAGCTGAACCAAGGAAACTACCACCCGCAGCATTGTGTCAGGTTCTCAGTCCTCCTCCTTCTACTGCTTAATGACCTCTTCACCACAGCACTATCCACCAATGTTTGTTATCTTACTGACACGCACTGCCTCTCTGTCTGAGCCTCTATCTTTGTCTCCGTCTGCCTACTTGTCTCCTGAGTGCAGTTTCTCTTTCCCTCCCACTGTTTGGTTTGGACTCACAGAAGCAGACGCCCAAGGACAGAGATCTCTTGAAAGCATTCCCTTTATAATAAACACTGTATGCATATAACAGGGAAATATACGTCTGGGAAAAGCAAGAGTGAAATGCAGACGTATGTTTACAAAATGGGAAGAAAATCAAATGCACTTAGCACCATTGTAGCTTTGATCGCAGTAGAAACTAGAAGGGCATTCAGAGAGTGTAGTCCAATCCGCTGCACAATTTAATGAGCTCTTCTTTGGCCACTGCTGCACTCGTAGACAGTTTTATGAAAATAGGGCCCGTAGTTTTTCTGTAATCCTGCAAAAAAAAAAAAGAATGTTCATTTATAGCTCCATCAAGATGCAGATGCACTACAGTCTTCTTCCATACCGCCTCCCTCCCAGAGGCTTCCACTCTTACATAATAATTCAATAAATTACATACTGCCATACTGAGATTGATTAATTCATTAATTGAGTACTGTATACTTCAACAGTTACACAGCGAGTGTCCAGTATGGAGATGTCTGTACATGTGAGGGCATGCATCAGAGCAGCACCTCACTTCACACGGAAAGAGGCGCATCCTTCAAAGTGTGGGTGCAGGAAGATACAGGCATGAGCTCGGGGTTAGGCGTATTTGTGTGGCAGTTGTGTGAAGGGCAAATGTTCCAGAAAAGCTGGGGATTTTTTGGGAAGATCCAGGTTCAAGTTGCAGGGGACTTTTGGCTGACTGCTGGCCAGGTGTCACAGAATAGTTTCTAATTTAATATAAGACCGACAAGCTCGAGCTACATTACAGTCGAGGATTTTGAAGAGTGAAACATGACACGCCTAACATGAGATATAGGTCATCTCCACTTAGTGCTCGTGTAAAGACCAGACCGTACTTCTTGGCTGTTGTCAGGGTGTTTCATTGTCATCCAACGCTCCCACATGTTTACATGTTAACCTGTTTGCATTTAATCAGCTTTTTCTTGCCAGTTTTACATCTACTAAAAATAAGTTTCCCCTCTGGTTATTGATACAGCTACGTGAGAGAATGTGTGCTTGCCTCTGACTGCAAATGTTTTAATATTTGTGGATGTAAATATGCTGTATTATTAGGTAATCAGCTGCTAAAAAGTCAATACAACAATACCGCACACTACCATAAAATGAAAAAAAAACTGTTTGAATTAATTTCACTCCAATAGCATAATGCACAGGAAGCGTATACGTACTGAGGTATTGATATACACAACTCTTGGTATTCTTTGCATTGTACTTTCAGGTGTCACATTACGTAAAGTAACAAGGTGTTCCATATGAATTTGTCCATTGTACAAAATAATACTTTATCCTCACTATTCATGTCGAAATGTTAGAAACTGATGGCTATAGTCCAGAAATCTGGTTACATTTTGTCTATTTATGTGACGTATGTGATGTTATTTGATGCCATAAGATAACAAGAACACATTGTAATACTAATGAATAGGGCTTTAGTACAACCAATATAAATGTGATTTAAACAAAGGTTCCTTACTAATAGAAGTTAATGATGCATCCGTTTCATCGTGAGAAAGAGTAACTTGTTATCTCATGCCTGCCTTCCCTTTCATCCAGGATCACTGAGGTATTTGGAGATGTCTGGACAGATATCTTTGCCTCGTCTTCTCCACACACAGTACAGCTCATCTTCCGCATTTGTTGTGAAACTCGAGATTGATGCTGGAAGTTTTAACACGTAGAGCGTGAAAGTAATGTGAAATCCAGTATATCTTAATTGCAATTGTTGCTATGATGTACTATAGAGAGGCTTGCAGCGTTTTCAATTATTTAGGGCTAAAACACTGATTTGCTGTCAGCGGGACACACACAACCATGCCGCACATATAGCAGCAGGGTTTTGGAAAAGAGCCCATTATTCTTGTCTTTTATTTATTTAATTACAGCCTACAGGCTTTGTTCTTTCAGCATTACAAAAACTTTCAGGGCCAAGGTGTCAGAGCGCAACAGAATTCAGCTGCTGCAGAAAGGTCAGTCCCAAGTAGATAAACAAAACCCGGGTCCTAGATTTGACTTATAAAATATTCATCTATGCCACCAAAGCTTCTAGTAAGTCCATCTGAGGTTTCTCCTCTGTGCCATGCAGAGAAACACATGTCTGGCCTCTCCTCCCTGAGATAAGTGGTTTGAGTCAAACCCAAATACACTGGTGAACAAAAGGCTGCTTTCAATGTGACTGAGAAGTTATAGATGATCAGATACAAAGTCTCTGACTGTGCTTTTATCTGACTGTACTATTTTAACTATTTTTGACTGTTTTAACTGTTTGTTTTACATCATGTTTTGTATTTATTATGTTTTGTCTTTTCTGTGGACCCAGGAAGATTAGCGGGGCAGCTAATGGATCCAGTTAATAAACTAATAGACTAAAGAGTGTCCGTATAAACTGTTTTTGTCTTTCATACAGATGGCCACAAATGGGCTTTAATCAACCTTTCTAAAGGAAAAACAATGCTCATATTTTTTAACAAGTGGAAACAAATTGACCTCCTACTATCAGACGGTCAATCAAAGTAATTAATCAAATATTAAACGTATCAAATTGTAATCTATAACCTTTTAAGGGCTAAAAATAATAAAACCAAAATGATATGTTGAGCCAGAATTGAATGAGAGCTTGAGAAAAGATCTATATTCATACATCAGGAAAGTAGAGTATCAAAACAAGGTTTCTTCTAATGAGGGAGGAACATTCACTTTTGCTCTTGTTCCTCGGCCGTCATTCATTCCAGGGCAAGTCTGCTCAAGTTAGGACCTGCCGCCACACGACCAAGACTTTCCCTCAACGTGCTGAGCGTTCTCACACACAACAGATCCTCAGCATGGTGAGTACACACACATGCTTCAGTCCAGTCAGTTGTCTGTGTTGGGCTTTCATCTGGTTCATCTAATGTGATGAATATTGATCTCAACGCAGATGAAAGGGATGAGTTTCTCCTCGGATGTGAAGACTCGGCGTGCCGTTGGCTGGGTGTCCGTCCTCTGGTTCACTTCAGCGGTCAGCATCGCCGGTGAGGTTTTGTTTTGTGCATGAAAGGAGACATTTATCAAAACTGATTTTCTTTAAACTGATTGAAATGTTCACAGCGCAGGAGTTTTACTGAATATGTGCATCGTGTAATGGCTGCACACTGTTTTCATGATTTAAGGAAAAAGACAAGTAGTGGCTCTTGAAGAGAAACAAAGAGACCTCAAGCTCTTACAGTCCAACCTTTATTTTTTACCCCTGTTTGGATTTGAAGGAATAATTGAACATGTTGAGAAATACAGTACTTGTGTTTCTTGCTCATAGTTAGATGAGAAGATCAATAATACTGCATAAATAATGGAAACAGCTAGCCTGGTTCTTCCTGATAATAGTCCAACATGTAACCCTCTCTAGTTTCATTATGTGGGTTTAGAACAGATTAAACAAAGTGAGTTTTAGAGGTGATGCTTAGTGGATTGTATTTGACAAATGATAATACAATGTCCACAGGGAATCATTCATCAGACCGTGTTTTATTTGAACTTTCAGTCTTTCCTTTTTCTCTGGTGATTCAGCCAGTCAAGGTGTGAAGCTGCAGACCGTTCCCCAGGTGGTCGCGCGGTGTGGAGATAACGTGACGTTGACATGTGATGCCAGCTCATCGCGCCCGTTGGATATTAGGTTATTTTCCTGGCTGGATAAGAATAATGGAAGTGTGTGTGAGGGAGAAGGCCAACCTGACTCTGAGGTTGTGTGTGAAAGGACGGCCCAGCCGCTCGTCCACACACTCAGCCTGACTCTCTTCAGCGTGATGCCGGTCCACCAGGGGGAGTACTCCTGCAAACTACGCTGCACGTTCGGAGCAAAGTCTGACACAACTAAAGTTATTGTACAAGGTGAGCTACAACTTTACTTTTTTTTTTTAAACATATTTTTCTTCTTTTTATCTGTCTAAAAGTGCTTGATCTTTACAGACTGCATTGGAAGTTATGACTCCTCTATCAAGAAGTCTCATGCTGAGTGCTGGTTCAGTGGAGTTTACCCCGTTGGCACCGTCCACTGGTTCCAGGGAGACGTTAACTTCACAAACTCGGCCAGCACACAGCAACAGATGGACCGTCATGGACGCTACAATGTCTCGAGTACAATAGACGCAAGGAAAGGAAACCTGAAGCAGCCGTATGAATGCACACTGTGGATTCCCTCCAACGGGAAGGTGCTCGCCAGTCAAAGCCTACATCCGAGTGAGAAACAAGAGGACACCAGGTCATCAGGAAGCAAGGTCACACTGCAGTGGATCTGTGTAATGCTGGGAATCATCACCTTTATGATGTGAAAGAAACTAACATTACATTTAAATCTAAAATGTAACGTTTTCATTGGCATCATCTCTTTTGTTTTACTGGTACGTGTACATTACTTAATCAAACCTACACTTCATCCTGATGGCCAGAAGGTGGCAGTCTTACACACCTTTTATTGTAAATGCTCTACATGGGAATTTGATCAGTATTCTGAGTTTACTACAAACACATGAAAATTGAAGCAGATTCAATTTATCCTCTAATTGACACAAATTCAAACATCCTGAATAGAAGACATGCTTTAGCTGACGAGCAATACAAATGATGTGATATTAAGTTGAGTAGATTAGGACATTTATGCTGTGAAATTTCTTCATTAAACAGATGATTTTTTTCAGTCATCTTTTTCCTTTTGTTGTTTAAACAGCAAAACAAACAAAGTTGATATTGTGTATTGAGGATTATTTCCTTAATCTGCGTTGTAGTTATGCTACTTAAAAGTGTAGAATGTAATGCATTTCATGAATTTTCATCGAGGTAAGCTTCGTTGAAATCGTACATCGTCTCTTATTAGGATTTGTACACGATGATCCTCAGAGCTCGAGTTTCTGTTCCAACCAAATGAGTTTGCTCATCTGTGGTGTGACTGTATCTGTGAAAAGAGTATTTGGTTATGCGTGTTTAGAGATCTGTATTCTCCTCACTGCACTTCGCTGTGAACGTAGAGATGTTTAGGTATTCAGACTTTCAGGCCGCCATCAGGCTCGTAGAACACAGCATTTGGCTGTTTGAGTTTGGTGTTCTTTGTTGAACTGTTTTGAGTTTTTAGTAAAGTTTCACAGCCCGCTGAACAGGCTTTTGTATTTCAGTTTGAGTTTGTTGACGATTTGCTCAGTGATGCAACGTTCAAATAACACCAGGTTTTGCTCGGTTGGATAGTGAAAAGCAAACCTTTCTTTGAGTATTTGTATGCATTTCTTCTTTTGTGATACTGATAAAACCCTCAGTCGACCCGATGCAGTCTCTTGCATTAGTGGCAAAACACCCTTAATTGTGCAACATACAAGTGGATTTACATAAAGCCAACTATGAGTCACTGAAGTAGAACTGCCATAACTATAAACAGTCAGCCAAGACTGCAAGCGAGGACATGTGCAGGTATTGTTTACTTTCTCTCAGGCGTGGTGTTCATCACACTGTTGCATAAACAGGAGCAAAGACACAAAGAGAAACTTTCGCTGCAAGGCTCAAACTGAAGAAAGTGAGAAAACAACGTATCAGAGCAACAGAAGCAAATGCTGCTCTCTAACCTACAGGAGCAGCAGCAGGTCAGAGGGCAGCGTTTGCTTCTGGTGCTCTGAAACATTTATCAAAGACTAAAGATGTCCATCAGCCGAGGCTTTGAGCTCGTAAACCTGACGACTGCAGCAGGAGAGGCAGTGAGATAACCTCAGGAGAGCAGAGACACTGCAGATTAGTTACTAAGGACCGAACACAGAGGAGACACAGGCGGTTGCTCCAGTAGAGCAACAACGCAATTGTATTAATTGAGGATCAATAGTGTTTTAGCCAGTATCCACTCAGAGAACAAAATTACCATTCAACAATAATCATTCAGGCTTAATATCAATATCATAATATCATAGGGGATTCATATTATACTACACACAATATAATATATAATATATATATATATATATATATATATATATATATATATATATATATATATATATATATATCATTCTATTATCAAGTCTTTAAGGAATACTTTGACATTTTGTGAAATCCTGTTTGCATATTCAGTTTACATATTGATGTAGTTGTGGTGGCCTGTTCCTTGTTCGTGTCCTATTCTGTGCCACGTTACGGGACTCCGCTTCTTGACTCCAATGTTCCAAATAATAACTCCGGAGACGTTGAATCCATTTCCATAATTTTGTCGATTTATTTTCTCTTGAATCGAACAAACAAAATCATAAATCTAACTTCAGTTCCAGCTTAAATTAAGGTGAGTTCTAACGTGAGGTCAAAGACTGTGCCGACGTCCCGTTGCACATAAAAAAAATAAAAAAATGATATTCGGTCCCGCCCCTTCCTCTTATACCAGCTGCTCCTCATCAGATTAATATAGACAATTCACAGAAAAAAGCATTATTTCGAATGTGAATATAAGATCCATTCATATGGCAAAGGAACGTCTTTAAATCATACAAATTAATGATATAACATGAATTATAATCAAACTACATATATGGCTCCAACAATAGTATTATTGATACAGTGCAATCAATCTTCTCATCCAACTCTCGTCAAGAAGCTGAATATGTGCATCTCAAAGTGTTGAAGGAGCTGAACAGAACGTGATGTCCAAAGCAGAGGCTCGAATTTCGTAACGGGAACAAAACGGATTCACCAACTGTGATGTTCAAAACATCTAATCAGTAATCTTTACATGCAAATAAGTGTTTTGAAACAACAGGATTGAGTTGATGTTCTCTCAGCAATACTAAAACACCGTTGCCATGGTGAACTAAAGCGGCTGAAGCTTTTCATGAAGATAATATGTTGGCTTCTTTCTCTGATTTGCTGGGTTTCTTTTTTTGGAGCCGAAGATTGAGCCCAGCAATCAGAAAGGCTTCGGCTTTGAAAGGCGCTCCGGTCTGAGGAGCAATCTGAGGTCCAACTCAGGCATCATGGGTAATAGTTATCTGAGGGCCAGCTGCATTTGCTTTTACTTGTAGTTGCAGTAAAAACAATTGTGGTTTCAAACAGAGCACTTTGTGGAAACATGAAACATGAGCAAACATCCACTTTCTGGCAAGAATATTGCATTTCATGGACATATAACATGTTGGTAGTGATGACTTTTCCATTCTGATGTGCAGTAAGAACCTTTCCAGCACCCTGAGGTGATCATTTAGTCAATGTGGAGCTGTATCGTCTCATGGATACTGGTCACTATACTAACAAGGCCCGCGTTTGCAGCCATTTTGGCTCGTGAATAGACAGGTGGCGCTGTTCGGCAGAGCCTTTAAGTTCATTAAACATTTACTGTCACTCAATGACACGGCAGCTTTGACTGAATCCAGTTGGAAATCATGTAGTCAGAGATGTTTGCAGTTATCATCTTTATCCGGAGTTCCTCATAGTGCTTCTTCCATTTCACTCAATTGGGATGTTCTCTGCTATTATGGACATCAAGGGCAGGGGCTCGAACAAGTAGAGTTTGTAAGAGTGTGTTTTCAAGTTTTATACACGTATTTTGACATATTTCATCTCTGAAAACGCTTCAAAAAGAATGAAAAGAAAGGCCTCTAGACTTGTGTGAGCTGTCTGTTTCCTCTTCACAGAGTGAACGTTAACTGAGTGCAGCTGAACAATTCCAACTGTGAAAGATAATCAAGAACACACACACACACACACACGCGCACACGCACACTTAACTGCTAAAGAGATAAGACTTGATGGCATGATAATAGTCACAGGATGGATAAACCCAGACCTGAGTTCACAGCATACTCCTTCACCTTTTTGCACGAGTGGAAATAGATTCTCAGAATAAGTGGAGCGGTTACATATACATACATATACATACATATATGAATGTAACTTCTTCTTCCATCCTTTAATAGACCAACTAAGCCATGCATCACGAACATCAGAGCAGAGGCGTACCTGTACAGGTAGACACGATGTCACTTTAGTTAACGTTCTGGATCTTTTCTGCAGAAGTCGGTCACTGACAGTTAATCAGCATGAATGAGACGTGTTTCTATTTTGTACATGTCAAATTTCAAAAACCTCCTCTTGACATTTGCAGTGAAATGTAGGGGTGGTGAATAAACGTGCTCCACGACGTAATGGCTCCATCTGTTGCTCATATTGAACACATTGAATACTTACGCTGCCCTTGGCACTCGACACATTAATAAGTGGCTCTCATGAAATGCTTTTCTCACAGAAAGCATAAGAACATGTATGCCTCATATCATTCGCACAAATTAGATTTTTTGACCACAGTGTTCATTCACTGGGTGTTAGATAACAGTTATGTGTGTAATTACCCTTCAATATCTCTCCTTTGTGCCCTCGTCTCTTTATGAAACAGATTCACAAAGCACAAGCATTTGCTCAACTTTAATTATTTTCAATTTTCAAAAAATGCGTAATGGGACCCTGTTAAAAGCATTCCAAGAGGTGAAAATACAAATGTATATAAATATATTTTGTTAATGTATTTGTTTCCTTGTCTTCATATGCTTTTCCGTATTAAGTCATACAGAATGTAACACATGGGAAATATCCAATAACTGATATTATTTACCCGTTCAAACAAATGTTATTAGAATAACATTTAGTTATTTTAGGATGACTGAGTTATTTACATTTTCTCAATCTAACAGCATTTATAAAGTTTCAGTTCAGATACGTCAACTATATTCCGTATGACCTTGTTTACTCTTCACTCCAAAAGGGTCAAATGTCGGCTGTGAAAGAGCCATAAATAATACCAACGCTTTTTCAAACCCTGTTGTGCTTGTTATTGAACATAATCCTTTAATGTATCCCCATTTAATGCAAAAAAAGCAATCATAATTCATCATTTCACTTCATTTGGCAATCATTACAGGCAGTATTCTGAGAGTCAGTGACTAAAGTGCATGTGGGAAGACAAAATAACCTGCAATTAGTAATGCTTCAATTTGACAGCAAAAGGGCAGCAGGAATCAAAAGCATCTAACATCAGATATTGAACAGTTACATAACCTTTCAATTATTTTATGTAACTGTGGTTGTTCAGGCTCCGCCCCTCCGCTCTGATCCGCTGCATCCACAACCCTGACTACTCAGAAGGTCTGCAGCGATGTGGAAGAGGTGGCACAAACAATCAGGATTGTAGGTAAACGTCTAATAGGTAAACAGCCGGATTAAACAAAATTATAATAATTGGTGAAACAGAACAATAAATATATTACTTTGCCACATTTCCAATGTATTTCTATACTAAGGCACGGTTTGAGAGTATGCGATTACATTTCCATCAATTTCAAAATAAGTGTCATTTTTTCTGACTTTCTTTGCTATTTTCCATTTTTTGTGTCAAATGTTCTCTTTCACATGTTTGACGTTGATATATTCATTACATTACATTTCATTTATATTACGTTGGGTGTAATGGTGATTTTAACTGTACATTATATCTAACTGTATGTAGTGGAAGTGCAAACATATGCTGTTTGTAGTCCATCATTTTATAACAACTATAGACCAGAGGAAGCGTGGGTTATGTTGCCATGGTAACAGCGAATCAATCAAATAACTACGACTATAAAAATAAATGTAATTTTCCCTTCATCTCAAGGCTTTCTGACGTGGGACGTCGTATTCAAGGATGCAGACCAGAGATGAGAGTAAAACGGACCAAAGCTCAAACCATCGGGATGCGATTCAACCTTTAACCCAATAACTTCATTTGTGTTTTGATTTTCTATAATAATTATGCCCACAGATATTATGACAGACATCTATTTTCACATAAGTCTTTCCCAAACTTTAATATTATTCTCGTTGAATACAATTTGTATACAAGAATCATATTATTTTATTTAGCCCTTGATTACGCTCCTGCATATCTACATTTTTTATAGTTTATTTATCATGTCTACGTACATTTTATTTTATTGACTTAGTTTTCAGATTTAATTTGATCGACATTTAATTTAATACACACTGGAACCGTGTTAAAAGGCCCGTGAGCTGCTGAATGCCAAGTCAATGTTGTTCACAATGTTGAATAAAAGAATTTAAAAAAGCTTCATGGTCATGACAGGTGCATTAAAGAATAGACAGGAAGGTTATTGACATTTAATTAAGTTTGTGTGTTTGTTGAGCAGAATTATAAAAGCCCTATGTGCCTATTTGAACCTTCCTTAATAAACCAAAGCATTTTATTAAAACGTTAGCAACTGCCAAACTGCACTTACCCTTATTTTTGGAATATGTCTATGAATAAAGATTAAACTACTGCTGCACCCAGAGTTATATATCAGAGGAAAACCAGCCCAGGTGTGCAGTCGTCCTATTGGTCGACCCGGCTGATCACATTACTCCCCATCATCTCGCCACATTACACAGTCAAACAAAGACTCGGCTCGTGTGCCGGGAACCCAAACACAGAAACACACCAACCGCCTTCCTGATGAGCTTCATGACACTCAAGAGACGGAGTGCAGTGTGCATGTCAAGTTAGAGATGGAGTGTGTGTGTGTGTGTGTGTGTGTGTGTGTGTGTGTGTGTGTGTTTGCAGTCTGCAGCTGACACCGACACTGGGAAATCAGGCGAAAGGTCTCAGTTGAACTCACTGACTGCTCACTGGAGGAGGGCGTCATCGCTGATTCAACACAATCAGCTCTGTGTACCAACAATGGAGACCTCTGTGTGGAGCCACAAAGTGTTCAGGGTGTGACACAAATTAAATAAATACATAACATAATCATAGTAATTAATTGGGTAAACTATATAAGCTGTATTTACTGTAATTATATTATGACGAAAGTTGTATTTGATGATGCCACTTTTCAAGACACGGGTGTGGTCACCACCGCCTGACTTTTTAGGTGGCGGTTTCATCTCAGTCGCCGATATCATGTTGGGTCACAGCATGGATTGTGCAATACCGGGATAAACATGCACCGCCTATCTTTGCTGAGAGAACATATACTGTACGCACCTGCAGCCGAGCAATCCATTAGTCTGTACAGCACTGGTTCAACAGCGTCAGCGATTATTTTCAAACGTGTGTTAAAATATAAAAGGTTAGCTTTCATAGATAGATACAGAGATGTGAATTATTTTAAGTTTTCAATAATTCCCATTTTGGCTGTGGAGAAAAGAGGCGGACAGCCGTGAATATGTGAGAAAATGTTAAATAAATAAAATGAGATGTTAGTTTACGTGCTTGTGTATTGTGTTAATTTAAAGTAGCAGCTATACAGTTCACAGATATAATTACTCATTTTCATTTTACTTGGTTGTTGCTCAGGGCTCGCAGAGTGAGTTAACCTTGAAGAAGGGTCTGAGAGGCACAAACCAAAGGACTTCTAAACAATAGATGAGGGATTATGTTTATCTTGCAGAGGGCAGAATGCGCTTGAAGATGGAAAACAAACAGACATATGAAGTCATTCTCAGTTGGACCCCCATGTGGATTATTACTCAACATTCCCGAAGGTAGCATGTTGCATAAGCTGTTGATGAATAATTCATTTGGTTTACAAAACTGCCAATAGTTATCTCCATGTTTACCATTCCACAAACTCTCCTTGGTCCGTCCAGCTGACAGCACGACTACCTCTGTGTGAACACAGTAGATTTATCCAACAATAGTTTGTCGTGACTGAATGACGTTGGTTGGTCTGCAGCACGATTTACCGATCACTAATAGATCAGCAGAAGAAAACATCAAGGTCATGCAATTATATCGTCCTGACACCCATGGGTGTATGCGGTTTTGAAGGTGTGTGTATTGATGTACAAAGCCCTATTAAATTCATTGGTCCTTATCTTCTAAACGCAATGAGATCCATCGTATAGGTGTGTACATTTTAAAGTCAATCGGACATACAGGGTGAGGGGCGTGGCCCGTCAAACCTCTAGTGGCCGCTAGCGAGCCATTTTGTCAAAGCCGAGCATGAGACCCATAAAACCGAAAAAAATAGGACTTTAATTTAAAATGTTCAACAAATACCCACCCACCCGCTCTCTCTCTCTCATTTGTGAGGACTTGATAAGCTCACACCAAACTAGCAGTAGGTCATCTATGCGCCGCAGCAGCAGAGGTTGAGCTGCATCACCTCCAGCGTTCCCATTGCATCTTATTTTATGTTAATTCTGTGCCGATATCATTTGCATACGCAAAGAAAGGTTAAATACGTCAATTCAACCGACTTGCTTTCATTACATGGAAGACTCAATCTGACTCGCTTCTCCTCTGAACACGATTTTATTTCAATCTGGTGGACAGAAAAAAAAATGAAAGTGTTAATTCTATTAAACGTTATCATAATAATTAAAAGCGACGTTATTGTTTGACTGGTGGGGCAAATCAAAAAGCAGAGAGAGAGAGAACTACTTGGTATGCCGAGCAGCTGCCTCAGTTACCACACAGTTATGCACCAGAAGAAATGAACACAGAATAATATTAACATCACAAAGAACTGTTATATCGCAGTTTTTGGTAAAGGCCACTGGTCCAGGTTTGATTCAGGGATCTGTATCATGATTTTCACAAAGGTCAGTTTGCTGAACTCCTCTCCTACATCAAAAGGTCCAATAATTACTGAGCAACCGTAACGTGGCCCATTTAGCATATGATGCTTATGCAGCAATACGGATGAGCAATGTGACAAACCAGAGGGCAAAAGGTTTCTGTGGAAACTTCTGTGTGGAAAATGTAAAATTGGGTCAAGAGAATGAAAAGAAGAAATAAGATCTTAACCCGGTAATGAGCTCAGCGGGGCACATAACGTCTGCAATGGCGCACAATGTAGTCACGCACAACGTCCCGGTGCGTTGAGGGCAAACACACTTTTCGGTAATTTCCAGCGTCTAAGTTGTACATCGTTGTACATTTTCCAGATGAAGCTTTATTTGAGAGAAAATGACTTAGATATTACATGTGCAGGGAATGGAAAACAACAAATGAGGAGAGTACAGATACGGATGCCGCTACCTGACATTTCACTCAAACCCAAAATAAATACCTGCTGCTTCCTTCCCCACTTCAAGGCCACGGTTTGCATAACAAAGTCCTCGAACACCCGGTCCAAAAATGTGTTCAGCTTCATCTCGGGATGTTCTGGTTCAATACGTGTTCGTACGCGTGTCTCCCGCCGCCCTCGGGTTCTCTAATGGCAGTCAGCGCTGCAGCAAAGACTCTTCTTCTTTATCATTACACTTCACACAGAAGAGACGCGGACACTTTTCTTGTCACATAAATGTTGACCCTGAAAAATGAGAGGGGAGACTATGTTGATATATAAATGATGATTCAGGCCCAAAATGTGTTAAATCACTGGTGTGTGTGTGTGTGTGTGTGTGTGTATGTGTGTGTGTGCCCTGAAGGTTAATATCTTAATTTAGAATAAACCACACACACTTAACTCAGAACAACTAATGCTGCAGCGAGGTGTAATGACAACAGCCACTGCTACAAGCTGTTGCCACACACACACACACACACACACACACACACACACACACACACACACACACACACACACACACACACACACACACACCTCTTATCCAGGACATGATGTTCCAGAGGACCTGTCGCCAAACTTAAGAGGGAGGAGGTTTGAACACACACTCGTTAGAGCCACCTGCATGTGCGCTCTCAGTCACAAAGCCATTATTGAAAAGAATGGATCAAGAGACATTAGAGGGCTGCTGTTAGGGGGCTTTTGTGCTCTGGACTTGTTGTTCACATGCTTATAAAGAGAGGTCTGTAATTTACAGGATGAGTTCTAGATTAAGAAAAACATGAGCGCAAGGGGAGACGGACAGAAAATCTCAGGATTTATTATAAAAGCAGACAAAGCTAAATCAAGCTGTCCCTCCATTTGACTTCAGGTCAAAAACAATGCTGATTGGTATTCACGCCCGGTTGATACCTGCCAAAGTCAATCCCCGGTAAAGCCGCGGTTGTAGGTTCTTGCCTTTTAATTTAAAAAGTAACTCAAATGTCTCCACGGGGAAGAAGTCATCCAAAAACGTGCCGTTAGGCTGCAGAGTTACTGTAATTCGCCCAAAAAACTGTGAAAAGGTTTATCAAGGTGGGGCATATTCAGCTGATGAAAGGAACCGGTTTGAAAAATGGCCAATAAAATTCTGTTGTGTAAATACGAATAAGAACAAACTGTACACTCCTATTGTGCTTGATGCGTAGCAATTTAATGGGATTAATAGCCTACTTAAGCAATCAAGCTCACATTTAATCCATTGGCAAACACCCCGAGTGTTAATGCGTGCTAATTATTGGATGCCTGGTGTAGCCTCCAGAAGAACTCAGTTCAACAACTTCTCTCGTTCTCTATATTTATTTACTAAATGATCACAAGCAAAGTAGTCAGCGCTGCAATTGCAAAAGCAGTGAGTGGTACAGCCAACACGCAGGTTGGGTCCAGAACCACTGCCCCCCAAACGGAAGTGGGGCCTTTCATACACAGGTTATCGTCACAGGTTCGTCTCGCCTCGTCCTAACATCTGATTGGCTCTATCCTGTCAAGAGGAGGAGAATCCCGTGTTCTCATCTTTTCTCACAAGACTGGACCGTGCAACGACCCGTCTGCTTCACTAATGTCAACATACTGATAAACAGTTGTGAGTGTTGAAGTGCGCAGGCGTGTGACTGACTTCCCTTGAGAACTGGACCTTTCACAGACACAACCAACTCCAGCTGCATAGCTGTGTTATGCTGACCTCGCTGACCTGAACTTTAATAGGCATGAAGAGTAATGGAGAATATCTGCAGAATATAAGGATTTATATTATCATGAGTCTGTTCAGACTCCATCATACCCTCCAATGGAGTGCAGTCCTTAAATTGCCCACTTAGCTCAGCTGTAAAGATCAAATGGCTTTACAGCATGGTGCAGCGTTGCTGGGTCAGCCTCTAGACCAGCTTACGGTACATCTGTGTGTTTATTTACGCCACACATATATGAGCAATTATTACAAGCGCTTTTTGTTCATAAGTTCCATCCGGTGCAAACTTTAAATGCCGAGTATCGACTGGTGGCCGTTTCACCCGAGTACACATCCACGGCACGGGACCAACGTACACTTATAATAATAATAATAATAATGATAATTGTCCTGTCACACTTTATGAAACTTGACTGTTTGACTGGCGGTCCGGGCTGCCACTCGTTCCAACACACCCTGCTGAACACACACACACACACACACAAACATGCATGCCTTTATCCTTTATTGGCTTTATCCGGCTACTGTTTTATTATCATCTCCTCGCCAACGTATTAATGACTGATCAAACACTGCTGAGTAACTTAAGTAAATGTCATCAAGTGCCATCTCGTCCATTTTCTTGACGTTTTTTGTCTTGGACCAGTTTGCTGAATAATCCACAGGTATAGAGAAAAAACACCTCCCTTTCGTCCTTCATAATTATTCTTGAATTAGCCGCTGGTGAACAGTATACACAAATGATACTTGATCAACAGAGAGATAGCTTCCCTGCACTGTGCCCAGATGTAAAGCCTTGCTCTCTGAGAACAGCCTGTTCCTTCCATCAGCCGGTCATCATAACAGACCAGCACCTCGGAGCCGGTGTGGGTGACGATGCAGCACAGCCCAGGATAACACCTGCTGCTAGAAAAACTATGGTTGGTTTCTTTGAATCCAACAAGTTAGCTTGTTCATGAAAATCTTCAACATATAAGAGAGATGCACAGGACAACAAGAGCGGTTCGTTGAGCCGGACCTATTAAACCAATAAACTAATGCATGCACAGTGGGTTGATGGTTGTCTGTTGAAACTATTGAAATGAATGAGAGCACGCTTATGGTGGCTTAAAATAAATGTAATGTCACTGCGTCTGCGTGGCAGACCTTCTATTGGCGGCCAGGTTCACAGGTGAGAGCAGCCACAGGCCATGTGATGAACATAAAGGAGAGCTGGTGTCCTCAGGAGTCTCGTAATCTAAATGTCACATGATCTGACACGAGCCACAGGAACACCATTTAATTCACTATCACAAAAATGGAAAGGATATGGCATCACAGGACCGATACTCACGGACAACAAAGAGACCAGAGACGACCCTGAAGGAGCTGAACGCCTCACAGAGATACGAGCATCTGACCACTTTAAGATATAGAGATTGGTTTTAGGGAAGAGTGGCCAATTCAAAAACATGGTTTGAAGAAAAGAAAAAAAAGAAAACGTGTGTGGTGCTCACTAAAAGGCACAAGGAGACTCCATTCGGCCTTTTTGTGGACATTTTCACGTTTAGTTTTCATGGAATTTAAAGCTGAACAAATATTTTTTTCTACATGAACAATTAATAAAATTACCTTGTTTAATGTTAAAGGGGTCGGCCATAAGAATCCACAGCCACTCATCAACCGACTGGTTTTACTATTTTTTCATTTTTTTTGCAACTTTCATATTTTAGTTGAGTCTCACAGCTCTCACCAATATTGTTCTCAGCCACATGAGGAAGCTGTTTTCTGAAAAGAAAAATCCCAATGAAGTCTAGCTGACCAGCACCAGGCAACGCTGTGTTCTCCGATTGTTCCAAGTCAACCTCAGTTATAGCTGCTTTGAATACACTGTTCAAGTCACCTGTTTTTACACAAAGTCCTGTCCGTGTACATCTGAGAGATGAAATATATACATATATATATATATATATATATATATATATATGCCTGTATGTATGTATGCATGCATAGGCTCCCATGCCTGTCTTGTTTAATGAAATGAAAAACCTAAGAGATGGAGTCATATTGCTCGGGGGCCTTGAGCTTTAGTTTCAGACCAGTCCCGTCTCCAGGGAGCAGAGGAAGCAGAGGTCGGTTTATGAAATGCAGCACGTAACAGTAACATCAGGAGATGAATTGTGATTCAGACAGACATTTATTTTCAAGGAGAAATAGTCTCTGCTGCAGTTACTGTGAAATATTCGTTTAACAGAAAATGGGACATCTATATAGATGATATATAGACACACACACACACACACACACACACACACACACACACACACACACACACACACACACACACACAGTCCAACCTGAACAAGTCAAGATGAACTCACATGTAGAAATCCACACAAATTGTTTAACCCGAGGTACCAGAACTACTTTTGAGCTACTTTACAAACACGAATAATTCAAAATCACATAATTTGTTGAAATATGATGACGTGAAGTGTGTTTTTAATTTGCCTAATTAGACAATGTACCCCATTAGTGGCCATTATCCCTCTCCAGAGGGAACAGTTGGACTAATGAATCACAGACATAACAAGGTGCACATTTCTACTTATGAATCGTTTTCAGCTTGGGTAATGGCTTCGGTGGTATCTTAGCAACAAGTGACAAAGTCTAGGCACAAAGAGCATGTGTGCGATGTCTGTACCATATTAATAACGTTTATTTTTCAACTTTGTCTCAATTTAATGCAAATCATAAAGCTTTCTACACAGTTGACATTTGAATCCCAGCATCACATGACAATGAGACGTCTCCCTTTGTGATCATTTGGACTCAATGCAAATACAACCAGCACGCGCTGAGGAAATAACATTACATTATCCAAACCGCTTGTCCTCTTTAGGGTCTGGGGGCGCTGGAGCCGACATTGGGCGATGGCGGGGTCCACCCTGGACAGGTCGCCAGCTCACGGCACAGAGAGAGGGACTGTGGGAGGAAGCTGGAGAACCCGGAGGGAACCGACACTGCCACGGGGAGAACGTGCAAACTCCACACAGAAACAAATAGCCAATTAATTATGCATTATTACAAACATAATTTCAGCGCATCATTCTTTTTTGTCTCTTAGCCTCTCTTTCTTAATAATTGTTTTTGTTTTCCTCAGTTGACACGACATTTTCCTGATTATGGGGCTCAAGCGATTTAACCAACAACCAAATTAATTCAAACAGATGCTTCACTGCAGTTCCTTTCATCCGTATTCAAGCATGTGTTGAAACATCTGCACATTTAATTAACGACTAACTGGGATTTACAAGCATTGATAGATGCTTGTAAATCCCACAGTAAGATTAATGATTCATGG
Organism: Taurulus bubalis; assembly: GCF_910589615.1. Classification (NCBI taxonomy): domain Eukaryota; kingdom Metazoa; phylum Chordata; class Actinopteri; order Perciformes; family Cottidae; genus Taurulus; species Taurulus bubalis. The sequence goes on from NC_136605.1 coordinate 17,067,326, forward strand.
TTGATTGATTTATGACACTAAGTATGAAACAGACTGGACCATATTTGATCCAGTTAGCACTCACTGGAAATGAGGTCTGCATTGCAAACAGATCACAGTAAAATCACTCCCATCAACCATTTCTTTTTCACTCTTACTTTCCTTGATTTGCATGAGTGTCTGATTGGCTGCTGCAGGCTCAGGGAGCGGGAGATACTGCCCTCTCCTGATTGGCTGAGAGCAGAAGGAGGCAGGTGGTGTGTGAACATAAATAAAAAGTGCAGCCTTGACAGGCACACCACATGCATCTGCTATCATCATCGTCTTCAACAGCATCCAGCTCCATCACTGACATCAAAAAGGTTCTCAGACGAGGATCCACAGGAAGCAAGAAGAGATTATTTCAAGAAAGATCTCATCATGTCTTTTGAGGTAAAGGAGAAGACAGAGGTGCGTCTCATGTTTTTGGGAGCGGCCGGAGTCGGGAAGACGGCCCTCATCCAACGCTTCCTCAAGGACACTTTTGAGCCCAAGCACCGGCGCACCGTGGAGGAGCTCCACAGGAAGGAGTACGAGGTGGCGGGCGTCAAAGTCACCATCAACATCATGGACACCAGCGGCAGCTACTCCTTCCCCGCCATGCGCAAGCTCTCCATCCAGAGCAGCGACGCCTTCGCCCTGGTCTACGCCGTGGACGACCCCGAATCCCTGGAGGCGGTCAAGAGTCTGCGAGACGAGATCCTGGAGGTCAAAGAGGACAAGTTCACGCCCATCATGGTGATCGGCAACAAAATAGACCGCCACAACGAGCGCCAGGTGTCCAGTAAAGACGTGCTGTCCACGGTGGAGCTGGACTGGAACCACAGCTTCCTGGAGTCCTCCGCCAAAGACAACGTCAACGTGCTGGAGGCGTTCAGGGAGCTGCTCCAGCAGGCCAACCTGCCCAGTCGGCTCAGCCCGGCGCTGTGCCGGAGGCGGGAAACCTTCCCCAAGGAGAGCTCCAAACGACCTTCTCTGAACAAGACCAACAGCTGCCTCATCACATAGCGGCGTGGAGCCGCTCGCTGGGCGACAACGCCGAAAACCGGCCAAAAGAGACTGAAGGGGCTTTGTTGGTGGGGGGGGGGGCTGCGTTCCAAGAGACAGATTGATGGTGTTAAGACTCAAGAAACAGTCTGATAACTATGTATCAGGCTGGAAAGCTTGGCATAACCAGCACAACCACTGGGGGCACCAAGGTGCACCAGTATGTTACCATACTGGGCGTGTAACCACCAACACAGACACCACCTGACACACATGCAAGAGGTGGTGTAACGGCCGTTTGAATACTGAAAGTAAAGAACCAGCACAGATGCTGCTTACTGTCAATGTCTAGAATGATGGCGTGACAAATCGTGACATAGACGCAGCATTATGTGTTGAATGTGTGTGTTATTGTTGTTAAAAATGTGCAATAACTGTGAAAGTGATGGGTATTTACGCACGTGTGTTTACATAAGATAGAGGGAGAGCGGTTTAGATTCTGAAAGCAGCACATCAAACATTATGTTGTGTAAAGTACATACTTACTGGTGTTTTCCGTCTTTTGGTGTCTGACTAATAAATGATTTGAATGTAAATGGGAGAATTGATATCGTATTTTCTTTTCACAATAAAAGCACAAAACGCCACGGTGATATTTGATGATCTCATTCAGTGCGTATTTCAAGAAAAGAAAAAAAACGTGTCAATACCTCTCACATTGATGCTTATCTTACTCACTCTAAATGTGAATTCACTTTGATTTTGCAGTTTTTTTTTTGTCTGAGCAGACAAAAAGGAAGTTGGGGGTATATGTATAGACATTGGCAAATTATTAAGGTATGTTTTAAAGTAAGCTATCACATCCCAAACTAAATGGAAATTCCATTAAAGCAAAGCTCAATTAAAGACAGTTTGGACTTTCTAATTCTTTTGTGCCATCATTTGTATAATTGCATTAATTCTGTCATGGTATATGGAGGTATTTGTTCGTTCAATAGCGTATTCAATGACTGTAATTTCACTCTCACCTGCAAAGTGTTCACAAAACTAAAACTGGGCTGACCAGAAATGTAAGACAAGTAAGGAAAGCAGGAAGTGTTGCTTCACTTGACCGGCCGGTCTGTATTTAAAGTGATTGGTGTTGATTGAAATGTACCAACAAAAAAAAAAATCCCATGAACGCTGTAATGATAAGTAGATTAAATAAAGTAAATGATGGATTTATTGTATTGGTCTTACTCATGCACACATCTGCTCTGTGTTGTACTGCCCCCTGGTGGTCAACATTTACAAGCACTGTCAACATTAGATGAATGTTCTCCGTAAGTCAATATGAGGAAGCAGTTCTTTTCAAATGACAAATACAATAAGGGAACCAAGAACAGTATACATGGTTCCTCAACGCCCATCTCCAGTTACTGCTAAAATATATGATAGTTCAAATAACACATGATTAATGTAACTCAAAGCACAACTGAAAATGCTGTTTTTGTTAAATGAGTTACCTGAAAATATACAATTTAAAGTACGATGAGTCTATGAAGATACCTTCCCACCTGCCATAAAAACATGACGGCTAAATGGATGAGTTCCTTTTGCCCGTGACATTTCCATGTTCTCGTCAGAGCCCTTCATATGTGCTGTAACATTTCCAGATGGTTAAAACGGACACAGGCCCAAAGAAAAAAAAGAAAAGAAAAAGGTATGCTTCCTCTTTCCAAAAACGTTCAGATACAAGGTCCATTGTTTCCCCAGAACCAGACAAGGAAGTGACCTGTGATTATCAGATCCCTGGTTCCTCTTTGTGTTCCGTTTAAACCGCGGTTCCACAGCAGCACCTAAACCCAGCTCGGCACGCGGAGGGACGCGGAGAGGCAGATCGTCCGTTTAAAGCTCAGCTGCAGACTCGACTTCCCTTTCACGGGCAGAGACCGGCTTTAGGAAATGAAAACCATCGTAATAAGTCAACAGGTTAGTTTCAGAGACGTAACTTTACTGCCGTAAAGGAGTGTTTCTGGGTTTGTCTCTGCTCCTAGACTTGGTCAAAGCTCCTCAGTGTTGTGCAAGTACCTGAGAAGTTTGGAACAAGTATAAGATCTCTGACTGTCACTGCATCAGGCGTTTTGGTTTGTACAAAAAGGTAGGCCTTCTCATATTCTAGCCATAAAGACGGCTTCAAACAACAAGGTTAGGAGTCAGGGCAGCCAACATAGAACATGTATTACGGTTTCTTAATGTTACCTTTATTGCCACTAACAAGTTAATTATTCTGCACTGCAATATAACATTTTGTCTAGGAATATTTCTGAAATCTTAATATTTCTAATCAAAATCAATATTTGATAGAAATACGATTTAATAGTTTGTGAAGGTCTGAGCGTCTTCTGTCGCGTTAATGCAAAAATATCTACAATTTAATGTTCTTAAAAGAGGAAGGTCTCAACCTATACAGCTTATTAACACCTGCCTTCATAATAAGGGAGCAAACGGCAAGAGGCAACGTTTTATTTTCATACACATTAACAAACGCCGTGGAGCTACACAGAAGGTGTAAGTGTCCTCAACATCACAGACACACAACACACAGAGAAGACACGATGGACTACACAACGACAGGTAACATTTGAGCCTGCAGAGCAACAGCGTGCGATACCGACGACCTCCAGCACAACACCGGCGTGTGCATCAGGAGAAACACGGCATCCATAACAAAAACATAGGGTAAAAAGCAAAAGGCGTACAGTGCTCAATGAAAGACATGTGAAGTGAGAACAAACCATCAAAAACATAAGAACAAATAATTGTGCACTGGCTTATTACGTTTTTTTTCAGTCTAGAAATACACTCATTTCCTCTTAAGCGTCACTTTGAAATTCACTAAGAGAGCAAACAGGTATGCTTTATGGGAAAATACCACAGCAATTTGTAGATAACTATAAACAAGAACATACTGGGGCTTTTGCAAATTTACTAAAAACGCACATATTTTACATTATTGTTGGCCAATTGTCTGCTTCAGTCAGTTTAACACCTCCAGTAGCCCAGCATTAGTTATAATTGTAAAGTAATCAATTCACAGTCGACTTATCTGCTACATTCAAGTGCTGGTGCAACACTCGGGTGTCAAGAATTCAACGTTGGTTGCTGTAATGCACTTATTAATACACACAGGTCATAATGTCCAAAAAAAAAACTCAAAATCAGAAGGGGGAAGAGGAGAAATGGAGAAAATCAGATTGAGAACTTGCCGCTTAAAGTTAAAAAGGTTTTGTAGTGGGGATTATTGTCGCTAACCTCCAGCTGGGAGAATTAAGTTTCCAGCACAAAAGCACACAAGCAGCCGTTCATCACACAGCAGATCACAACCGGACTGCGAGGATGAGGAACCCGGCCAGAGGCCAACCGGAGCACTTAAATTAAGGAAATCCACCAGAACCGGCAGTATGAGGTACTAATCATGGGTTGTAGTGAATGAGCTACAACAAAGAGTTCGTTTGGCTATTTATTAAATTCATATGATGTCAGTCAGTTTACAATATCAGCCATTTAAAATAAGCACTATGCTATAGGTGTGTTCAGTCTACTGCTAGAGAGATAGAGAATATTATTAAAAGGGTCAGTTCATCCAAATCAGGAAATTTAATTAATTGGTAATAATAAAAAAATATAAAAACAAAAACATGTCCCACTTGTATCTGTTAACCATGAGGTGTTTAAATCTTTTATATACTCACCTTTCCAGAACAAATGTCAAAGTTACTCTGTATAACCAAAGACATCGTTGTGGACATTGTAGAGTTACATCCATTTAAAATTATTTGAGCCCCAAATTTCACTTTTTCAAAACATAGCATATTGATAATTTGAGCATAAATTAAATTAAACTCAATTGTACTGGCTAAACAGCAGGAATCACAGACACCAATTTCTCAAAACAGCAGCATTTAACCAAAACTATCCTCTCAGATCATTCTCAGTAGGAACACACGTTTTGTTGAACTGACCCACTAAGATATACAATATAAAATGCTGATTCATTTATTTCAACAGATGTTGTGAACCCCGTTGTGTCATATGGGACATTTTTACTAAACATTGCCACAAAAAAAAAAAAAAAAAAAATTGGACAGCAAAGAGCAGGAATTTGTCCACCGTCGTCTTTGTTGGAAACAACGTCCCGTTAAATGCAACGACGTCAGTGCTGAGCGAGAGCCAGCGAGAGCCTTTTGGAAAATGGTTGTTGAAGCGTTCAGTCCGGATTCTAGAGATGTTCTTCTCTTTTGCAGGTGAAGCTCAGTCATGAGGTACCGCAGTGTTTGACTAAATAACTTGTTTTGTTGGAGCAGCAGGACGAGGGGCGGCTTCAAAATGCATCAAAAAAGGTGAAAGTCATGTTTGCTTCTTTCTCATCTTTTCTCAAAAACAACAAGATGCATTTCTCAACCGACGCAATACACGTTTACACCTTTCGATTAACTTAAATAACTTTGAAGGGAGTTTAAATAGTAAGAATTACCCAATGAATTAGGGAACATTTAATCCTGACAAAAAAAACGCATGGAACATGAGCATGTTGTTTTTTTACAGCACTGGGGAGAAGTGCACCTGTCTTCAGTCACCGCCACCGCCACACCCACCTCGCCCTCCCGACTCTCTAGTCGTCCACGGTGATGTTGCGGAACAAGTAGGCCATGGACTCTCCGTTGTGGATGCGGCGGATGGCCTCGGCCAATATCATGCTGACATCCACGGTCTTGATTTTGGGACACTGGAGCTTCTGCACTTCATGGGGGACCGTGTTGGTCACCACCACCTGAGGGTTGAACAATCACAGATTGTGTTTAGACATAATGAGACGGGCCTTTCAAAGTAAAACGCTATTTACCGGTGCAGTTTCTTGTCGGGCTGAACGGTTTGTACAGCACAGCGACAGCAGTCTTGAGGAAACTCAAGACTATTGTTGTATAAACACTACCCTTGTGTACCTCCTTCACCTGTGAACTCTGGTAACTGCTTCACGAGGCTTACATAACAAACATCAGATGGCTAAAAACAAATAAAAAAAACGATGCGAGGTGAAATTGGGCAAAGCACTGGACAGTTAGGAGGAACTGAAATTTGAAACTATAAGTTAACAGAAATACAACTGCAATATAATGCTCCATTCTAGTTCAAACAGAGCTATTTCATTCAATAACAATGCAGCTTTAAGGTCCTCCATTAGGAGGAAGTATCATCTTTCACAGTGTGCTTATAAAGAATAGACGAGTAAGAAAGGGGAACATCATCTGCTGCTGCTTTTAAACACGCTTTTCAGTTTGTACTTCTTTAGCTTCCATGTTGATGTCGTACAGTATGAACCAGCCGCAACAAGAACTACTTTCACGGGTTACGCTTGAACACGCATTATTGAAAACACTTTGAGGGGTCCTCACTTCGTCAATGGCTGACTCCTCGATGAGGCGTGGAGCGTCAGCGGACAGCAAGCCGTGTGTGGCCATGATATAAATCTTATAGGCTCCCCTCTCTTTCAGGATCTCAGCAGCTGCAACAAAGTCTCCGACATCATCTATGATGTCATCCTGGAAGAAGAAAGGAAAAATACATTTATTTAAGAATTGCTCTGTCATGGTGTCTCTGACATACAGTATCATGAAGTACAGTGTTTCCCCTAGGTTTACAGCTTTTACCAGAAAGCACAGGCATTTCTCCATGTATTTATTAATTACTTAGTGTTATGTCCATGTACTTTTGTAATATGCAAAGTTCTCAATAAAGTTATTGAAATAAAATAAAGCAGCATTTCCTGAATGTAATACCGCCTCAGTTTGAGAAATACTGACTTAAAGTAACAATATAAAGGTAGGGGAAACACTTAAGTAGATAAGGAAAATGTCAGGAACACATGAACAACACTATTAGCCATGAAGAAGAATTGAGTCAGTATCGTCTTTTATACATGAACATGTCTTAGCCACCATAAACAACTGGTCATAACCGACCACATTAGGCTGGAGCAGCAAAACACCCGTTTCCACTGAATCGAGCATCTGTATTTTAATTGCATGTGAATTAAACTGTCTTATAACAGGAAGAAATCTTCTTTAAAAATTACAGTTTTACTTCCAAATGCAGCTCAATAAGCATCACATTTGTCCCAAATGATACGTCTCAACCCATACTGAAGGTGGTGCGATGCCTTTCAAGTGGTAGTGAATTCATTCTTCATAAACGAGAACTATAGAAAGTTATAGTCACAAGACGGCAGAGCAGCTGACGACGACGTGGTCGCACACACACGTCGGCTACAGAAAGTGAAATCGCAGCATCTCACCACAATGATGGCAATTCTCCCTCCCACGTCTCCGACTACAGTAATGGGAGGTTTCTCCTTGGCCATCATCACTGAAAAAGAAAGCAGAACTCGTTACCTGCGAGCGCACGGTGGAGAGGTCACGCTTACTGCGCTTCATCCAATCGCAGACAAGTCTCAGTAGATTGGGTAAAATGGGTTGAGAAAATGTTTTTGCGATTTAGGCAAATCTGCGTCTTGAATTGTGGGGCCGTCATTGGGTCGTGTAAATGATTTCTGTTAGAACAACACAATGCTGTAATAAATCAAAAATGGCAATCAACAGTTTCAATTATTTCCCCCCATTGTACCCCACCTACCCCTACGAGGTTAAACTGAAATGCCAAACTTAGTACAGCCCATGCCATGCAGAATCAAATGACAGGGTTTTCTGCCCAGGATACCCAATCAGAAGGCAACGCACAAACTGTCTGAACACACACACACAGCCTCGGGCCGTGGCAGGCATATGGCAGGAGTCTGCATATGAACCAAAAATGGACCAGACAGTCTTATTTCACACAGGACAACAGTGGCTGACAAGCACTGATGAGGGTTTCTTCAAACACACGTGGCAATGTTCTGGGGTCAGCCCTCAGTCGAACATCACGGCTCGCAGCGACTACTTTTACATGCACACAATACTCCGCCTGCATCTCAATCACAGGAGCTGCATCTTCTCTACCTATATCACACGACAAGCGAGATGTGACTTCATTATTCATATCTACGCAGCTTCATTTGTCATTGGGAGGACTTGAGCCAGGTCGCTGTGTACCGTCACAACACCGGGTCTTTACATCTGTCCGTACGATCCTATCGACCCCAAACGCTACGTTGAGTTTGACAAGCTGTAAACACTCTGGTGTAAATTCAGTTGCTGAAAAAAGACAATGCAACTTCTCATTTTGCTGCCGATCAACCGTCACAACTCGGCACATTAAAACATAACATGTCGAAGACAACATGAACGTTCTTGACCATGTGACAGACTTAATAATAATAATAATAATAATAATACTAGTACTATGAGTGTGTGTGACCTACAACTAAAATAAATTGCTTCACACACCAGGTTGTGAACTGAAATTAGACTCACTCTAGCATACTTAAATGAGCCTTAAAGACTTTTTTGGACACGTGATTTTATTTTTTTTTAGACATTAGCAATTGAAGTTTTGTTGTGCATGTAAATGTCGTTATTCAAAGGGTATAAGGAAACAATCAACTGGTAAACAATCAGCCAGTCAAGCTGATTGAGAAGGAAAAAGTATAAAGAAGCAGAGACAGGAGGAGCATGCCTTGCAGAGCACTTTGCTGAATACCGTGAGTCCCACAGCATCAGAAAACCTGGCAGTCACATTCAGACTTTAATCTCTATTAACCAAAAACAACAAAAGCCATGTTGTTAGCAGTACACACACACACACACACACACACACACACACACACACACACACACACACACACACTTCACAAATATGTTGTTTTTACAGCTTGCTGAGAAAAAACACAACAAGCTCCCCAATAAAAATATGAAAAAAATAAATTCAAGATAAAAAACAAATTAAAAAAATCAATGTTATTTGATATATTTCAATAGCTTCAATGATTTGATCAGGAAATTTCAACAAGTTAAGAATACACTAAATGTTATTGTTATAAATATTAGCACTTTGATTTGACTTTAATTCAACGCTAAAACATTCCAACAATCCCATTTGTTATGTTTCTTCTTCCCACCATTCGATGTTAGGTTTCAAAAGCATGCTCATTGTTATCATCACATGCAGTTAGGATCAAAGGTTAACCAGGTTTTAAACGGTGGGTTTAATATGGGAGCACCATGTGTTGATTGGCAAGATGAGTCCAGATATTTAAGTTTAAAAAAAAATTAACCAAAACAAAAGAAAATGTTTGGCGTAGTTCTGGTTTGATTTATGGATTTCAAAATAAAATCAGAACACAACAAAACAAAGAGGAGTTTGTCAATCTTGTAGAACGACTGTCTGGACTCTCAGAACGCTGCAGTAAACATGTGAGCTGCTCATTTCAAGTTAACATGCCATGCAAATAGCAGATAGTGTGGAGCACACCGTACAGTTGCGGATTGAAAATGTTGCGTCAATGCAAACTGTCTGCGCACGAAACAATCCGTTTGTGCATATCTCGGAAACTCCCGCCTCAAGAATCCAGATTGTATTTCCACAAGATGCAACACAAACCCTGATACACATGCACCGATTGAGGAGCCATTTGAAGAGGAATCATTTCATAGTCAGATGTAAGTTATGTTTACGGTCGTACTTGGGAGCTCTATGCCAGGGAACGGAGCTTGTTGTTTGCCTGCTATTACCAACAAATAAACACCACGTTAACACAAAATGCACACATATTTGACATGACAAACACATGATGCCAAGACTTGGAAAATCCTCTCACTAGGTTGACAGAAAGTTTAAATGTTTCACAGCAAAAATTAGAATAGTTAGTTTAAAACCTATGTCTCCTTTTTTTTTTTTAAAGCAAATAATAAGCAAGCAATTGTTCCATATGAGGATTTTTTAAGTCAAGGATGAGAATAGAAAAACACAAGTAAGAAATATTTTTACTGAATAATTAAATAAACACTGGACGCCAAGTACGTCGGAGTCATTTGCCAATGACACAATCATATTTTCTCAGACTGAAGCATTGAAATGACTGCAAATATGTTCAATACTACAAGCCAGAGTCACGTGAGCATTTCTCACCAAATATAAATACCGGCATGTGCTAAGAAATAGGCATGGACTATGATTCTATGACTTTTAAGCATGTCACTCTTTGCAAGTTAGGAGTTGCAGCTTGCGGAGGATGCAGCATGAGTAGATGTAGAGTATCTTTGCAATTAAAACATGCAGTGACAAAAGGAAATTAATTTCTTGGAGTATGGTTGATGGTACCAGTAAGAAACAGCAGAATCATCAGCTCGAAACACGTTAGCACAAACAAAAGCTGTATTGTGTTGTCGGCAGGACTTATATTATGAATGCAGTGAAGTTTCGTGAACTTGAAACACTGAGGAGTTAAACTAGCAGAAATAATAAAAAATGTCCGGCTGAATTTGACCATGGTGTGACAAATAAAAAGGAATCCAACTGTGAGAAACAAGTAAGAGGGATATGTTTTAAAATTAAAAACAGAATAGGTGTTCTTGTTCTTACGAGGAAGCTCCAGTCCTGTGTGTCCTGTGGTGTTGCGTACACAAGGTGGGGAGTGTCTTCCATCCGCCATGTCGGACTCTGAACACTGAGCCTCGCCGTGGATCACAGCCAGACCCAAACGCAGGCGCTCTGCATAGGACTGAGCCCTAGATGGGAAAAAAGAGGAGGAAAAACAGAGAAAACATGTTATTTACACAAACGACACTGCATCTGTAAAAAAAAAAAAAGGTTCTGGCATAGTACTGGCATCAATATCTTCAACTTTTTCATTTTAAGACCATTAAAATGTAATTTCATCAAAACAATGGATAGCTAGCACATGTGAAATGGTTTTATTTTTATCCATCAGTTACCTCTTAGCTGCCGACGGGGACTTTGCCACAATGATGGCATTTCTGTAATCAGGAATCTGACAGGACGAAGAAAAAAACCGAATGTTTATATCTGATTGATTTGGTTAATAGGTTGGGTTACCAGCGCCTACACTTGAACACACACACATTAGACAATCCAATGGGCTCATCACCTCTTCTTGGATGTACTGAATCAAAAAAGGGGAGGCACGTAAGTTGTCCACTGGAAAGCTGAAGAAGCCCTGGATTTCCTTCTGGTGCAAGTCCATGGTGATGATGTGTGTTATTCCTTTGGGAAATCAAACATTAATAGCATGGTCATCCTCCCAATTAACACCGTCATCAATGAGATCAAACTTCTGAGTGAACACTACAACACTACTGATGGCGGGGATGACGAGATGGGCACAAACATCACAGGTTGAGATTCACGTTGTTCTCTTTACCTGCTTTCGCCAACATTGAAGCTAACAACTTGCTCACTATTGAGCCCCTCTTTCTCATCTTGCACTGTTTGCTGTAGGGAAAGTAAGGAATGACCCCAATGATGTTCTTTGCACAAGACGTCTTGAGGGCGTAGGCCATAACCAGCAGCTCCATGATGGCCGTGTTGACATCTCTGGTCGTGTAAAAAAGAAGAAGGGCATTTAAACTTTAGCTGATGATATAAAATCTTTGCCACACGATAAAGCTTGAAGAAGGTGATTTGTGCAGAACTCAGACATTAAACTCACCGCGGTATGGTCTGGATGATGAAGATGGTTTGTCCTCGAACGGATTCTTTCACATCCACTCTAGTTTCTATTGTGATGGAAAGAATGACGTCGCAGTCAGTTACTGGAGCTGGAGGGGCTTTGCTCGTCATGTTGAGCTCGGTAGCAGCTGGATGTTCAGTTGTTTAGCACTTTATCAAACCTGATTAAAGCTTTACATTTCATAACCCCCTGATAGAACAATAACAGTAAAATATCCACATAATGGAGTGTATGCTAGGCAAATCAAAATGTATAATTATATGGCCCAATACTTTGGACTAGGAGCATTTTCCTGATGCTACAGCTTCACCTCCAAAACAAATCTCCATACCATGCTCAAACAGTCAATATCATCCCAGACCAACGACATCTTTAAAAACATCATAATGTATGGTAACTCTTGTTTGTTCACTCACAGTATGTGGTGGATGTATGTGCAGCACAAAAAGATATTCACATTTCATACTAAAGTGGTGATTATCTAAACCCACCATGGTTACATGGCTCTTGTAATAAAAATGTAAGTCACACATTTAAAGCCTTAATATTCCCCTCACCTCTGTTAGATTCCTGAAAGACTACAGACTTCCCCAGTTCGACTCCCAACCGCCTGTGTAGAAAAACACACATTTACAGACAGAATGTAACTAAGTGCGACATGAACGATGACATATTCATTTGTTTATCACTCTCGTTGCTAAAACAAAAACAGCTAACGGGGCTTTTCTACAACAATAACTGAGGTTAGCAGTCAGTAACAGAAACATTAAAATGCTCAGTTGTGCTTACTCTGTTATCTTCTTGGCCAATTCTGTGCACGCTACAGAAGAGTTTGCGGAGAAGACGCGGTAGCCACTTTTAGCGATATTCATTCTTGCACCGCTGTTGGTTTATTTCACAGACGTGGACAGCGGCAACTTTGATCAGTTGGCCACCACGTTTGTCTTCTTATGACGTTTTCGTGAGCTAACTAGCCAGCTAGCCAGCTAGCTACCGCACAATAGCCTGCTAGGTGAGCTAACTACACAACGTGTAGTATCCAGTGTGTGACGTACACTTCACGACAGAACAGATACAAAACCAGTTTTAATTACGGTCTTCTCTTCTCCCAAATTGTCCGATTGTTGGCAGACAACCGGCGGATTCCTGTTTGTTAGGAAGCACCAGAGTTGTCTAAAGAGTCACGTCTTCTTCTTCGTTTTTAATTTAACGGCAGACGACAAACCAACGTTTAAGGCGCATACCGCCACCTACTGTAACGGAAGGTATTACATCATGGCTTTACGACAGTTGTGCCATAGTTTCGTCGGGTTTGGAGGGTTGGTTAGTGCTTTGTAGTATGTGTCTTATTCAGTCAATCACTACAATACATTACAATAAGTAAAGCCACACTCTAATATACAAAACAGAAAGCATGAAAAGGTATAGGTAGAAGCATAATGCTTATATATTCCTATCCTAAATTCTTACCAATTAAATTACATCAGATAATGAATTTGATATAAAGAAATGAAATACAATTAAAAATATATATGTATATATATATATATATATATATATATATATATATATATATATATATATATATATATATGTATATATATATATATATATACATTTCATTCACACTTGTAAGCCTCAAAATAGTTTTATAAACAATCCTTTTGAAAACCAATGTTGTTCCATAATTTAACTCCTACAATATAAATACATCTTCTTTTAATCCCTTTTTTTGCTTTTTGCACAGTAAACGTACCAACATCTCTCAAATCATATTTACACTCATGTATTAAAAACTACCTTTGTACACAACTCCAGAATGTGGATGCTAGACGGAAACGTAGAAACATATATGCGTTTTAAAACAGAAAGTTAGGAGTGTGGATATAGCATGAACACACGGAGCAGAGAGACTGAGGTGAACCAGGTAAAGTGAAGAGTATTCGAGTTGATGACAACTGCAATAAAGCCTTTGTGAGTACACATCCATTACTTTATGAATATACTTCTCAACAAGCATGCACGTGTAAACAAAAGCAACCCCCAATCCAATCAGCTCTGTCTGCATCTCTCATCCATCCCGGCATAGGATAGGATTGTAATTCCTACAAGGAGCCAAGTTTATCAATCTTGTTCTGTACTGTTCGATTTTGTATGACTAAATAATTTATTTTATAAAACATATATATGATTTTAACATATTTAGAATTTAGTTATAATTTAGATACACTAAATACGCCAAATATTGTTTCTTCCGTTAATGTTTACTACAGCAAAGTGACTATCTGAAGTCATTAATATCTCACTGGAAACAAGTCTAAAATGCCAATATAAAAACAACAAAATCCTGAGTCAAATTTGTAAATGCTAATAATCAATAATGTAGAATGCAGACATCAGATATCATATTTGATCCTGTTCTTTGTCCATGGCTGCTTTGTCTCAGCCACCAGACACGTTTACAAGAATAAACTAACATAAACAGACCACATAGAGACAGCTTTTGTTTGAGCTTGTTGGTAAAATATATTTTTAAAAGCTTTTGGCCAAGCTTTCGTGCTGTGCTTTAGTACTTATCTGAATTTTAGGTGGATCACGTCAATCAGACGGTTTGAACTTCTGTTGACGCGACTCTTGCTATACACTACTCTGGATAAGCTGAGTTGAGGAGGAGGAGTCGGTAGAGTGTACACGTGCACAAGAACACGACAAGAACGAGCCCGCCCACAGAGCTCGTCACGTGTTCAACGTGCGTTCGACTGGAAGTCAGTAAACAGAGCTGCGTCAAATTAGCCAGCCAAGTAAACTAAAACAAAACCGGATAGGTGCAAGCCTCATTAGCCTTCAAATTAAAATAATCTTGTCACGTGATACATTCAGTACATTTTATGTTCAATTGCGTCTACATGTTTGATTGTCTTTAATAAAAAACGAGGATACTGAACTAAAGAAAAGAGTCATACACATATTACGTTGGGTGTGACTCCTCTACTGTATAATGTTGAGGGCTCAATTTAAGGCCATTAAATAATATGTGTAATCGACCTGCTGCGCCCTGACTAATATACTCTAATCTAAATTGTGTCAGTCACTACCTGTTATTAATCGTAACAACTGTTTAAATTCTTTCCAAATATTGAACTAACGTTACATAATTATTATTTCCTAGAAGTTTTTGGGGAAATACATCAGAAATGACAGACCCAGCATTACATAATGTTGATGTATAATCTTGCTGAAAGCAATATATATCCTATTTGACTGTCCTTTCTGGACTAAGACAAAAGATGTATTGATATTCATTCCATAGACTGGTATTTCCTCACAGAGCTTTGTGTCATTGACACGACCTTTATTTTGAAATTCTCAACCGGTAAAGCCGTTACTAATCCTTGCTAGCTTGCTGCTGGTGTAGAGCCTAGCTAGGGGAGAGAAACCATAGGAGAATGTAGAATACCTATGACAAAAAAAGAAGTAAAGTTTAGGATTGATAAACATCTGGCAACGTGGATGAAAGAAACTGAACAGGTAGGTGAACGGTTTACCTCGTTTCTGTCATTTATACTTGCACGTCTCGGCTCCTGCTTAAGTCTGAAAAACCGAGGTGAAATGTGGTCCTATCATGAGAAGGCTGCACACATCACTGAATAAACAACAAGATCAACAACAACAGCTGCAGCGGCGACAATAACCGTGCAACAGCAATCCGTAGCATACCGACTCAAACGAGACAGAAACGACTGCAAAGACGGCAGGAAAGCGGATCAATAGAGAGCAGGCTCACTGTGAAGCTACAGCAGCTAACGGTACAGTAGCTACAGCAGAGAGTTAGCAGAGATTGTGTCAAGCAGCTCGTGGTGCTGCGACAGTATGACAGATTAGCTCAGGCAGGTTGTTTTTATGTCGGTTTATCAGCACATATTTAAATCTCTCAACTCATAAATCCTTTCAATAGAAGAAAGCCATTTATGATTATGTGTATTTCCATTTAAAATTGTACAGTACAGCTAACTGATCGGGTTGACTGATGACTTGATTTTATTTATACATCTTTTTTTTTAGGCGAGGCAAGTTTATTTTTTGTATAGCACATTTCAACATCAATGCAATTCAAAGTGCTTCACTTAAAACCAATAAAACCATCAAAACATAATGCAGAAGAAAACAAGATTTAAACAACAATTAAGAACATTCATTAAAACAGTAAAAAAAAAGAAAAAGGAAAACAATAGATTAAAGGTTGCAGTGCAGTTTAAGAAATATAATGCAGTAGTGGGATGCAGACATTGATTGATATCCTTGAATCTGGTTCAATTTAAGACAACAGCAAACAGAAAAGTCTTCAGTCTGGATTTAAAGGAGTCGAGGGTCTCAGCAGACCTGCAGCGTTCAGGGACCTTGTTCCAGATAAGTGGAGCAGAAAAGCTGAACGCTGCTTCTCCGTGTTTAGTTCAGAGTCTTGGAACAGGAAGTAGACTCGTCCCAGATGACCTAAGCGGTCGGGGTGGTTCATAAGGTAGCAGCAGATCACAAATGTATTCAGGCCCTAAACCATTCAGTGCTTTATCAACCAGCAGCAGGATTTTAAAGTCAATTCTTTGTTGTTTTGTACAGGTATTACCAGCAACTTGGCAACATCTCTTCTCTCCCCTGGCTCTCCAGCGTGTAAGGACACCACCGCCGAATACATCATATCTTTAGTCACCCAGTGCCTCTCTACCTGATCGATCATTATTTTGCCCTTCATCTTCACCAGTGCTAAAGCTAACACCAGCAGGACAGGAGAAAGACAAGTGAAATCAACTGCAGCTACCAAAGTTACCTGTTGATACTTTACTAAGTTCAGTGGCCCCACAATCCAACCATATCCAAGCTTCTGATAAGACTAAACCTCAAAACTCTTCATCAGCATTACTCAGTTTTCTCATCAGGTCAGTCCATTTAAAAAAAAAACTGTAAACACTACTTCGCACCATTATGGCCTCCATCACCCAGTCATCCGAGCCTGAGATCCCAGACAACCACAAAGAGAGCTGGCTGGCGCTACTTTCTGCTGCGGAGTCGTATTGCCAAAAGTCGGGCTGCGACCTGGCCATACTCACAGCGTGTAAGAAGTTCCGGTCATCGGTTGCAAGTGGAGATGGGACGAGGAGCAGCAGTGCCTTTCCGAAGGAGTGTGATTTCTCCTACAATATATGGGGTCAAGGGTTTCTGGCAGAGTCGGCACGCCGCTACATGGACGACATCGGCGTGCTGCACTCCACGACCATGCTAACAGCCCAAAAGCACATACGCCAGGCGGGGAGAGGGGAAGGAACCAAACTGGTTGTTGACCTGACCTCTGACCCCGGAAACAGGGGGGTGAGTGACCTACTTGTGTTGCATACTTCACTGTGACCTATTCAAAAAGGTCCCATTCATACCATTTTTGTTGTTGTTCCAGAGCTTCACAGGCGACGGCGTGGTGGGCGGAGTCAGTCCCAATAACAGACTGTATTCCCAAAGCTACCCGTCAATCTACAGCTCAGGAGCATTGAGCGGGCAGGGCGGCGTGCAGAACGTCAACGGAGAGGGGGAGCGGGAGAAGTGCGCTCTGGAGCCCGAGGAGGTCAGACAAAGGTCTGGGATTGTGGACTTGGAAGAAGAGTGTGAGGACGAGGATGAGGAGGAGGAGGAAGAGGAGGACATGGATGAGCGGAGACCCTACGGGAATGAAAGTGCTGGTGAGGAGCGACCCGGCTAATCTGTACATCTAAATGCTCTGACGTGCATCCATTATAAGGGACTTCTCATCGTTTTGCCTCAGGTGTCTTCTCCATGGACGAGGACTCTCTGTCTCGGGATTGCGAGCCGTTCTTTGAGTCAGACGGGGAGGAGGAGAGCACTGATGGTAGGAGTAGGGCGCGCTCACTGAGAGTACTCGCATATGTGCTCACGATAGATCCACATTGGTGCATTATCCACATCAGGGTTCTTACGGTCATGGAAAACCTGCAAAAGTCCTTGAATTTTGAAATGGTTATTTCCAGGCCTGGAAAAGTCGTTGAAAAAAATAAAGTCATGGAAATGCGTTATATTCATGTGTTCATGACGTTCATTTACGCTGAGTTTGAAATAATGAATATGCTTTTAAAAGAAAGACACTCAAAATATAAGCAGGCATACATACAGGCATCTATATACATGTTTATTATTTTAATCAAACTATTATCTCATTCATTTGTGTCTTTAATGTTTACTGTATACTTTGGAATTCTCATTGTTAGTTTAAATACTACATTTTCTCACTTTTTCATGTTTACACCCAGATTTCACAAAATGTTTGGTCATGGAAATTTGGTTTAAAGTCATGGAAATCCATTGGTCAGAATGTGTATGAACCCTGCCTCATGCATGTTTCTCCCTGTCCTAGGCTCTCTGAGCGAAGATGCTCCTCCACCGCCGCGTGGCATGGCTATGGGTCAGTCTGCCTTCTCGTCCCGTCACGCCCACACCATGGCCATGGCCCGCTCTCTGCCTGTGTCGGTGCCTGTGTGGAGCTGCAGAGGAACCAGAGCTCAAGGAGAAAACAACAGCGGAGAACGGGTGAGCACGTAGGAACAGGACAGAGCCGCTGGTTTGAATGCCGAGATTAAAATGTTCTGGGGGATTAGTGGGTTAGCCAGCTGTCTTTGGGCTCAAGTTTGATAACATGAAGCTGGCTTACTTTGGTAAATCCCCATGGTAACCTATTCCGCTTTGGAGCAGGTTCACCTCAGAAGTTATCAGATCATGGAATAATGTTCCCTGTGTAACCAGTTTCCGTCATCCTCATTTAAAATGAAAAGCAGACATCCTAAAAATTGATGAATTAAATAATTGATGGTTAAGCAAGCTGTTGTTTTTATGTCAGTTGACACATTTCCTGCTGTCGGAAGACCAAGACAAAGGAACTATTCAGTTCTCAGGATTCTGATGCGCCAACTAATGACCATAACCGCTCCTTCAGTTCATGTGACCATAAAAGTGTGCATGACAATTGTGCAAGGTTGCGGTGGGCAAACATTTGACAAAAAAACAAAAGCCAAACGTCATTTTCGAGGAGAATGAAAAACAATCCTACAAGAAGTCAGCATAAAAACAATTAAGTACAATTCATTAATTTTGTGTTATTCAGTCCAGATGTTGTACATAAAAGTCTGGATGCTACAGCCATACGGCGGTTGTGTCTCTCTTGTGAACATGGGTGTGTTTGCCTTCCAGGCGGGCGTTGCTGACCTGGAGCACATCGCTGCCAGTATGAAGGCCCTGCTGGCCCCCGGGGCGAGTGACGGGACCGAAATGTTCGGGGCCCTGCCTCGGCCCCGACTCAACACAGGGGACTTCTCCCTCAAGCACTGAGAGAGAGAGAGGGAGGCCAGAGGAGAGAAGGAGAAAGAGATAGAGAGAGAGAGAGAAAGAAAGAAAGAGAGGGGTCTGGGCTGACAGGATGTGAAACAGTGTTAAAGCTAGCTGCTCTGTTTATTTCCCTCTAACCAAAATTAACGGCACTTGCTTTGAGGAAAGACAAAATGTTGTGAACACTAATAACATTTTCAACACTATACCCCCCTCCCACCTTGTCACTACACATGCCATAACACCAGCTTCTTCACTATATTAGGATTGGACATCAGGATGTGTAGCGCCCCACAGCACTGACCAACAAGACACTAAAACCGGGTGTGTACCGGTAGTAATCTAACTGGAAATGTAAAACTTTATACGCACCTTGTGTGCTAATAAAGGTTTTGGAAAGTTTGCCCTTTGTTGAAGTGATGAGAGTTTGGGGAGCAGCCGCCTGTGCCCAGTTGGTCGTTAGCTCCAGTGCTGCATGCTAATGCTTCAGCTGCATTATCATGACATGTAGTAGCTCATATATATATATATATATATATATATATATATATATATATATATATATATATATATATATATATATATATATATATATATATATATATATATAAAATTCGCTCAAAGGAACCGTTTTTAAAAAATTAAAAAGTTTGGAGCTAGAGCTGGGAGATGCTTAGCTTAGCTTAGCATAGATCGGGATCAAAGGGAAACATTGAGCCTGGCCTTCTCTGACGTTAACAAGTACACTTACCAACACCTATAAAGCTGACTAATACTCATGTTACAGTATTTTCTTGTACACAAGTAGGAGTGTAAACTACAAGCTAGGTCCTTTAACTATTTCTTGACAGCCAACAGCTTATCAATCTACTCACTAAAGCGTCGTATACAAACCGAGGAGAGCAAGAAAACCGCCCAAGTGTGTTCAAAAATAATACTTATGTTAAAAAAAATTCAGTTTTTACATTTCTGCGTGTGTATAGATTAAACAAAAGAAATACAACTTGTTAATTAGTTAACTTTTAAAAGTGTTAATCGTATTGTTGGACTTTAGAGAGAGCCAGACTCGAGGTTTCCCCCGCTTGCCTGTCTTTATGCTAAGCTAAGCGTCTGCCAGCTCATTTGGCACAGTATATGCTGAAGTTTTAGCATTAGCACAGGAGCCAGTGATTCCCCCCAGGGTCACATGGGTGTCTCGCCTGCATGCTCCTATTATTTACTGAGGAAATTGACCAACAGGCCAGTTGTTTATGTCCATCCCCCACAACAAAACAATATATTCCTTAAAAGGTAGGAATCAGATAAATTGTTGACTTAACATGAAGCTTGTGTGTGGAGGACACCGGCACTTCCTCATAACACGCCTACGTGTAATTTTACTTTTGCCAATGAATGACTGACTGATAGAATGATTGTAAATCAACACTGAGTTAAAGGTTTTTTTTCTCGTTGCTCCAGATATCTTGTTAAACTGAGTGAATGAATGAGAAAACGAGTGTATGAGAGAGAGAGAGAGAGAGAGAGAGAGAGAGAGAGAGAGTGATGGGTTGGATTCGAAAGAAACAGATCTCCATCTCTGACATTTTGAAAAGATTTTTTTTTCTTCCCGATAAGTACTTTTATGTTTCAAATAAAGGAGCAACACCAAGAGAAGGAGAGACGTGTTGTGTATTTGTGTGTGAGGATGCAATGCTATTCAAGGCCTGTAGAGGGCCTCAGCACTCTACTGAAGTGAAGAAAAGCATTTGATGTTGGATTTCTGCTCAGCCCTGATATGCAGTGTCACGTAGAGAAAGAAAAAAGCAATGCCATTGTTATTACATAATAGTTTAATTTATTGACTACATTCAGCACATAAAAAAGATGCAGGTCTTGAATTAAACAAGCACTCCAGTACATGCATAGTCCTGCGTGTTACAAAATCATACAATACCTAGTCTAAAACTTTAAGTTAAATAAAAATACATACAGAATAGTAAATAAAATAAGGAGTCGGAGATGAATAAGCTTTCTTCACGCAACCAGAGAAAGCACCGTCACAACTCGGTTCAGTGCTGCTTTATAACTCCAACCATTGTTCCCCAAACATCACAAGCTCTCCATTCCCCTCCTGACGCCTTAGATTTACTCCACCAACCCGCCCTCCCTTCATGCGCAACTCTCCACTGGGTCACTGATCCTTTTTCCGAAGAAGGCAGAAGGAATTTGTGCCGACCCAGAACGCGGGGAAAATCTTCTCCTGAATGTTGGCCTTGAACTTGTGGATCAGCCGCACCTCCTTCTCGGCCTCGCCCTCCACCGCGAGGAGCTTGATGATGCCGGCGGGCTGGTCCACGTAGATGCCCATACTGGAAGACATGGGGAGCGTGACCTCCACGTTCTCGCTGTTGTGCCAGACCTGGTAGCAGGAGCCAGACCAGCCGGCGCCCCAGGAGCTGTTGTTCTCCCCGAGGCCGCAGGGGCCTCGAGCGTCCTGGCCCTTCCGCGGAGCGCCTTCTAAGACGACGCCGATCACCACCCAGCCGTCGTAGTCCACCTCCCAGTACCCTCGGTAGCCCATCAGACCCTCCTTGCACAGCACCTAAGGAAGGGACGAGGCACACGGCAGGAAATGAGGCGACTCCCCTTCCTAGCTCACATGCAGGCTCATTTGAATATATTGCCCCTTTTACTTTGGTAAAGGTCCACCATATTTTTCCTGCAAGCCAATCAGAGGTGCATTCAGACAGACAGTTTGAGAAAAATAAAGAGGTTTTTTTGTATCAATAAAGCATGTAAACATGTTCTAGTAGAAACCCAAAATACAAGTATGAACCTAAAAATTAGAAAGATTTGTCCCCTTTAAAAGAAACAACATTTTTCTAATATGTTATGTTTTATTCAAAGGAGATATTTGCACATCCAGCTGTTTTAGAGTTTTGTGAAAAGAAGATCCCGCACACTAATCTTCGGTATTATTAAAACATATTTGAAAAAGGAAAAAGTAACTTTTACTCAATGACTCTGACGTGTTTATACTCCAGTACATTTCAAATAAACATGTTTTACGACTTACTACATTTATCAAACGGGCGTAGTCACATTTCTGTTTGTAAATGACAGCAAAAAGAGCAGACAAATCCACTGTGCTTATCTACATTTAAAGATAAATTACATGTATTGCGTTAGTGAGATGACATGTTGCCAAACCTGTCCATAGCGAGCAACATGTGTGTCCAGGATTTACAAGCATGGGTTTGGCTGTATATATATATATATATATATATATATATATATATAACACAGTGGTATACCTGTGGGGAGTGTTCATATCTCTCAGGCCTGTTGGGATACGGGCAGACGGCATCGGACGTGCGGGCCACCTTGGACCCGGCCTCTGAAATCCACAACAGCTTCTGTGCAGTTTTATCATCCAGAGAGAGCGGGAGCCAATCTGAGAGAAGAAACACGAGAAAGAAAGAAAGAGGTGAAGAGGAAGTTCACACAAGGGCGAGAACGCAGAGAATATTCACATTCACATAAATCAGTTCCACTATTATCAGTCATTTTGAATTAACCAATCCAACAATATTAACTTACTAAATTGTTTTAATTACTTGGTAGCACTTTATAATATGTATCTTTACAAACTAAAGAGTCCATATGCTGGTTTCCAATAATTAATTCATGTTTGGCATTAATTCATCAAACTTGTTTATAAAAAAATAAAGATAGTTAAATGCTCCTAAACAATAAAAAATGACTCGCATTTCATGAAGTCGGCCCTGGTGGTGGGTTCAGGGATATTTGGCTCATATGGAGGCGGCAGCTTCTCTGAGGTGACGGATAGGAGAGAGAACAAGAGAAGGAAATACTTTATGGACGAGTGTATGGTCACATTTACATCACACTTTCATTTAATGAATGGTTCTCTTTATCCTACAAATGCTGCTCTTTACCTTCTGCTGCACTGCTGTTTTTTCTTCCTGCAAAAGAAGAAGTGTCATTTCGCTGCAATTATGTGAAGAGACAAAGAGATACATGTGGGAGATATAGATACTACATAATATATATATATATATATATATATATATATATATATATATATATATATATATATATATATATTAGTGCTGTTCAAAGTGCTTCAAGTCTAAAAGAAATTCTAAAATAAGTCTAATGTAAAACAATATCAAGTCAGCTATTTCACATTTTGACAATTTAAGACCAATGCACCTCATTCGCAAACAAACAATTACAGAAATGTAATAAAATAGAGTTATAATAACAGTAATAAAATAGAGTTATAATAACAGTAATATTAGTAAAACAGTGTGAAATCAAAACTAGATTAATATAGTGTAAATGAAATAGGATATCATTATTCAACTTAAATACAATTAAGTAACTGAATAATGAAATAATAATGACATTGAATGAAACTGTACAACATAAATAAAATAAGTGAATAAAATAATGTAAAAACTGTCCTTCAACTTTTCTTAATTGAAGGCCTAAATATCTGAATACGTCTTCAACTGTATAATAGTAATATAATATTGTGTCACATTGACTTGTTTAACACATTTCTTTGGCCACCAGCTACTGTAAAGCGTCTCATCTTTCTCTCACTCATCACCAGGCGACCATTCATCGACAGTACATTCCCCTCCGCTCTCAACGTACAGTAGACCACACAGCAGTATGCGTTCTATGGCGGCTCCGTACTGATTCATGACGTTTTAGGTTTCAACATAAGGAATCCGGAGGCGGAGAATTCATGTGAGTCGGACCGCTGACAGCAGGGAGTCGTATTCTCAGAGCGTCTCTGTATGATGCCGGTACTTCACACCGCCCAGGGCTTATTTGTCCTGTTGTGGGCTGGTGTTATAATTTCTATTTGTCTGTTCCTCCTCCAGTTTGTGAGTCACTGTGTCTTCTGACATTCGGAGAAAACTGGGATCCAATACCGGCCGGTCAGGCCATCATCTGCGCCCCCCCCCCCATGTCATCCCTGCTCAAGTTACGGTTCCTCACATTTCACACAGATAACCAACTCGTCGTATACTGTTACATCACCGCGTGATCTTATTTACTGTGTCCTCTGCTATTACCAAAATTAGACAGAACAGCTTCAATTTTCCTGATTCCATATAAGGACGCTTCAAAGTGTGATTTTCATACAGATCATGGCTGTGTAGCCAATGCATTAGCGGGCCTGAGGTCAGGTTTTCTACACGTATTATAAGACATATTATAACCACAAGTTTTTTAATGTTAAAAATAGCATTTTCACATTGAGTCTGAGAATATCTCAAGTATATGTTCTGTGTCAGCTTGTTCCACTCATTGAAAATGTGTTAATTATGTTGAGGGAAATATTTAAACTCAACATGGCATGTTTTTTATGGCTAAATCATACAAGCAAAGGAAAAGTATCTTGATTATCTTGTTTTTTTAAATATGCTTTTCCCTTTACTTCAGTTGGACGTACTTGATGTCTTTGGGAACTCTGTTAAAGGGCCAGTGTGTGCACTTTGGTGGAGTCTAGTGTGTGCGGTCGCAGATTCCAACCAACTGAATATCCCTGAATGTTCCATTCCATTTCTGCTGATAGATCCCCTAAACTTCTACACACTGCTTTTAAAACGTACAACTATTTGTGGGTTAACGCTGTGGTAAAACGCTTGTTTTATTGCTGGTGAAATGCTGGAGTGCCACACTTATGGTTGTTTTTTTGCAAAGATAACTCTGGTTGCTTATAGATCTCTTTTTCAGTGATTTGGTAATTACAGTTTGAGCAGAGGGCAAACATGATAATCCGGATGAAATAGCATCAGATAAAACTTCCTCTCAGGAAGAGCATATGGGAAGAAATAAGCTATAAAGTCACAATTTTTTAAAGTGAAATGGGATAATATTGGACAGTAGCAGTCAAAGTTAAGCCGTTACATTCTGCAGGAATCAATACGTCTATTAACGTCTTGAAATACGTGCGGTCTCCTACAGCAAACAAAGGAAATAGATAGACATTAGATTTAAATGGACTTAAAACCCCAAAATAAATCTCTCTCTGTTTACACTGAACACACCGCAGTAAGTTAACAGCTTGACAAGGAAGTCTGTGACGAGAGGCTCACTCCATTCCGATCCCGGCGGTGCTGCTGTACGTGTGCCCGAAGAGGAGAATCAGCTCTTTCAGGTGATTTATCCTGTGACATGTTGGAGCCTGAGGAAACATGACCTCTTTAGCCTGCGTGACCCCCGGCTGCAGAAGCCAGCAGCAGAGCAACCCGGAGCCAAACTGGAGGCTGGTATAACATCTACAGTCGCTGGATGAGATGGAGTGGGTGGCATTGCGTTCCCTAAATCGTCTTGGCCTGGTTCTTCTAAGTGTGGCGAATGTGTTCAAAACGGTTGTCTTTCCAGGCAGAGATCCATGGCTCCTCAATTAAAGTCTTAAACACCATACTGTCATTAAAAATCTAAGTCTATGCAGACACCATTACGTAAAACACAATTCCCAGCCATTAGAAGCAGAAAATGTGATAATTGACTGAGCATGCAGGATTATTAATTGGACCATACTGAGGCTTACAGTCTAATTACAGAGCAGATTTGAGTTTGAACATCGTCCACGTGGCCTCACTGCGTCCAGAGGCAGGCCTGCAGGACCAGCAGATGGACAGAGCACGGGGAGAGGAAGACACATTTGGCCAGATAGAGAGTGAAGGTTTTTTTGCCTTTGGAAACTGGTGGAGCGGAGAGACGGCTTGTGGAATAGTGCCGGGTTCACCCAGGCAGTAAGAGGAATTACTGAGAATAGACTTGTAGATGGGCGTATAATATACCCATCTTCAATTCTAAAGGATGTTTCTGGCTCCTATCTGAGGGGAATGAGACGGACACCTTGACCTCGGGTAAATTTGGATTGAGATATCAGGCCGGCAGTATAAGTGTGGAGGGCGATTGGAGAGCGTCCAGCTCTGCTGCTGCTCTCAGGAGGTTGAGCCCCGGCGGATGCCTGTCCACGCTCAGCGGGATCAACAGCAAAGCCCCGCGGAGATAAACAGATAGTGAAAAAAGATTGATGACTTTACATCACAGCAATAGAGACGCGGAGGAGATGCAAGTGAGGCCTTGACATATTTAAGGGCTATAAAATAAAAATAAAACACCATGAGAATCAAGTCGGATTAGATGATGAAACTTTTGGGAGTTAAAGCAAAAAAAAATAACCGAGTTGGATTAGTGTAACACTTTCAAAGATCGGGTTTTGGTGTGGATTCACGCCAACGGCAAGATACGAACGAGCACGTGTTTAAAGAAGCGTCCTCGCCAAAAGGTCAAGATCTTAATGAGGGCTGTTTGGTTTGCACGGTGATTTTAGACCGTTTCCCTCAGGGGGACAGAGCTACATTATCTGTGCAGATCAGGTTCAAAACATCCCAAGATGTCAGCAAGATCAGAAACTAGTGAGATGCGATCGAGGGAGAGAGAAGAGCATAGTTGGCTCGGGCCCCATCTCAACCATCTGGTTTCTGTCAAGCCTCCTTGGCTAGAAGCCCTGCGCACATGTGAAGTGGAGATAGGAAGGAAAACACATGGAGGGACAGATGGATGAAGGATTCTGGGGAAAGGAATTCAAGAGGAAAAGCATTTTAAAAAAGGCTGGTCCAAAAAACAAAAGGGACTGATCTATAAAATGTGAATCCTCCTGCACAGGAAGGTTTGAGTTATGGAAGCTTGTCATGGACAAGGAAATGCCACGCTTGGATTTTAAATACCCAGAAAGAAGCAGGAGAGAGACAATACCTGCAGATCTGACAGAGCTGAGGCGAGAAAGACAGACAGGCGGGCTCTGAAAATGCAGATGAGGCTGTGACATTCAGGGGAATTTGGTAAGCGACGGCACAAGCTCAGAAGTAACCATACCCGCCCCGTCAGAGGATCGCTCATGCATCGTGTTGACATGATTAATGATGCCGGGGTGCTGACTTACAGGTAACTCAGCATCAAATTAACCCCATTTGAAGCACATGATGAAAACTGATAATAAAACCCCCACGACAAGCAATAAATATGTATCTGCTTGAGTTGTGACACTAAAAAAAAAGGCTAAAATAACAAAATATGGTGTGTCTCACTAGATATTGCACATTTATTGATCTTAATGTAAAATATGGACATTTACAAATATAGTTGTCTGAAAAGAGAGAAAAATAAAGAACAAAAAGAAAACCTGATGCTCCAATGCTGCTAATAGTAAGAAAGGAGTTATAGACAAATTCACCCCATTTGAAGCACATGATGAAAACTGATAATAAAACCCCCACGACAAGCAATAAATATGTATTTGCTTGAGTTGTGACACTAAAGAAAATGGCTAAAATAACATAGTGTGTTGTGTCTCACTAGCTATTGCACATGTATTGATCTCAATGTAAAATTTACAAATAGAGTTGTCTGAAAAGAGAGAAAAATAAAGGTAAAAAAAAAAAATGCTCCAATGCTGCTAATAGTAAGACAGGAGTTATAGTTTGCAAATGCATTTTATTTCTAAAAGTAGAAGCTGGGCTGTGGGTTTAGAGACCACATCCTCAAAAGCAGAGAACCGCTGATTTCAACTGATTTCAACTGATTTCAACTTCTATATTTGCTAAGAAATACAACTGCAATGTACCTGCACTTAGTAGAAGCAAATGCTAATTGTGATAAAGACCAACAGGTGATTATTTCCCTCTCGTGGTCTCATGTCCCTCACAGGCCCCCGTAGAGACTCAGGTGTTGGTGTCTTACCTGCTTTCTTGGGCACAGGCATGATTCCCTTGGTGCTCACAGCGCTTCTCGGCATCAAACAGGGAGGTCTTGTGAGAGTGAGGGGCTGCATCTCTGCAGGGTCTCTCTTATTGACTCCTAAGTGAGGAGGGGAGGTGGGGGTGAGAGGGGGGGATACGTTTTGGTCGGAAGAAGCGGTTACCCAAAGGGATGGTCCTGTCACATGAAACTGCAGGTCCTTTCTAGGGATCAGATAGTTGGAGACGAGCAAATACCCAGTATATCCCAAGAATGCATGTCCGTCTGCACACACATGGCGTGTGAGGCACACCGCCCCCATCGGACAGGCCCATTCGTGTGGAGGGACCGAAACTAATCTGAGTTATGGAAAGATGGTTTTGTAGCTCTGCGGGGGTCAAAGGTGGACTCCGTGTGTCTGGAATATTTAGATATGTCGGTGCCTGAATTCACATGTGTGCAGTGTCTGTACTCATGCAATGTTTTGTCACCGTGGCAACATGATGACCTCTGACCCGAGAACGAACGGCCGCGGACTGCAACTCAAACTGACCCCCAATACAAGCGATGGGTTTGTGTGTCCGCAAGGGGCGGCCAGTTTTTTAGGACGGCAGCCAGCTCCTCACCAGGGAGCTGTCGTCGATCTCTGATGCCGTCAGTCAGCTGCTGCAAGTAAGTCCACTCCAGCAGAGGAAAGTGCAAAGTGTCCTGAAGTGCTGGTGTGGTCAGGGCTTGAAAATAAACGGCGTGTAACTGGCGCAGATGTTGCTGACATTCAAGTGACCACTTTCAATTGAGCACAAGATTCATGTGGAAGGCACGCGTCATTTGGGCTTTTTTTCTCCCTCATCTCGTTTAAAAATAATTAAACATTTCAGCCGTTTCATTTATTTCTCATAAGACCAGATGAACGTTTGTATTTTTGGCGAGGGCTTAGCACGTAAATCTTTTCCTTCTTTCATTTGCTTTATTTACTTATTCTAATATAATGCAATGGTGTTAGTGTAGCCTGATATACATATTGAGAGATTATTATGTAATCACTTATGCCGTGTTCACACCAAAACAGTTGCGAATTTTCGCAACGCCACTTCGCCTCTATCGCGACGCCCGGCGAAAAATCTGCTTTTTCGCAACCTAACGCGTCTGTGCATTGACTTAACATGTAATCTGGACGCACGAATATTTCGCAACTGTTTTGGTGTGAACACGGCATATGGGAAGTTATATCTCACAGGTCCAGATTCAAGTTCTGGCAGCAACAGCACATGGCAGGAAGGCAACATGGAAACGTTAATGAGCTGGCAGAGAATGTGTGAGAAGAGTCGTTTATAACCTGCAGGGCTGAGCTGCAGGTGGGAGGAAGCTCAGGTGAGGAAGATGAGGAGATTGCAGGCATAGGGGTGCGTGGAGTAAAGAATACAGATGTGTTTGGAGACAGGAAGACACACAACTGGGGTTGAGCTTGGGGTTGTTTAATTATAACTACTTTATATATTGTTTGGTTACATCTATAGCACTGCATCATCATTCATACTCTAGCCAGTAGCCATATATTATATTTATGTAAAACCTTTAGTAACTATCTGGTAAATGTAGTGGAGCAGAACTATAAAGCAACATGAAATGGAAATAGTCCAATAAAGTGCAGATATTTCAACATTGAGGCGGGGAGGATACAGGCCAAAACATAGTTTTTTCCTGTACCGACCAATTAAGAGATGTTGGTCTATTTTCCCTCTATAACATGTCTTCTTTCAGACTAGTGGAAAGACAACATCCAAAATACACATTTAGGTGTTTATTTTACTACTTCTTTTTTTCCGTCTATTTGCGTCTGTACATTTTTCCTAAATTCACCCAAAGTTACCATGTGATACCTCATTTGCAAACTTAAACATGACATTTTAGAAAACTTGTAATACTAAAAATAAGTGTCTTGATGTCAGTGATCCACTGGGGAAGTCTCTTGGTAATATCTGTTCGTTATTATATATTTTTCTACCGCATTCTTTAAGTAACTTAAATAAATGTCTCGTTATCTCGTTATTAACCTTTTAAGCTCAGCCGTGAACTTGCTGCGGCGACCGTAATGTTTCACTAAACTTGTGATAAGTACCCTTTGCAAAGTCGGATTTCACTAACAAACACATCCACATAACCGTACGGGCTTGTGGGAGTCTAACAAAGCAATGCAAATCCGTATAAACCCCTTATTTGTATCTGAAAAGTCACAAAACGTCTGGAGATATAACTACCGTTCAAAGGTTTGGGGTCACCCAGACACATTTTCAGTTTCTTCGCCATTTCTCACAGGGAATAGCTTTCATTTCTAAGAACAAGAATAGAGTTTTTGAGAGTGTAATCAAATTTTGAGAGTATAATCAAACAAACAAATGTGATGCTAAATATTCAACTAGCTCAAAGGAAGGCCAGTTTTATAGCTTCTCTCACCAGCATTACTGTTTTAAGCTGTGCTAACATAATTGCACAAGAGTTTTCAAGGGTTTTTAAGGGTTTTCATTCATTAGTCTTGTACCATTAGAACACTGGAGTGATAGTTACTGGAAATGGGCCTCTATACACCTATGTAGATATTTGATTAAAAACCAGACGTTTCCACCTAGAATAGTAATTTACCACATAAACAATGTATAGTGTATTACTGATTAATTTAATGTTATCTTCATTGAAAAAAACAGTGCTTTTCTTTGAAAAATAAGGACATTTCTAAGTGACCCCAAACTTTTGAACGGTAGTGTAGTGGAGTTTTTTGAGGGCTTTTTTGAAGCTCCTGAACATTTGAATACCCAGCATGCCTGAATCGGACAATGTTTTCCCAAAAAACAAGTAATGTATCTATTTTTTAACCGAACAACACAATTTTTTGACTGAAACTCCTTCCTAATATGCCAAAGCTTTGCAACATTTTTGTTGCAGATTCTGATTCTGTAGGTCCTTATCTTTCCAAAAGGTGCATTATTAGTATGTGGGATGTTGTTAAGGCCCTGAACCATGGAGTTGGAAAAACCCGGGGACCGCTCGAGGAGGCATTTTTTGCAAATCTTGCTCATATCATACTGGATGTTCTCATACAAGTTTTTTTCTTTTTAAATATACATTTTATTTACAAAAAATATCTAGTATTAGATCTCATTTGGGGTTCATACGCCTACTTGAACAGACTTCACTAAGAACTCTAGAAGGGCTTCTCCCCCCCCGAGGGTTTTAACAACCACAGATGATTAGATAATGTTCGGAGGGTTTCCATCGCTGGTGCGCCATGATGCACGTTAACATGAAATACCTCCTTCTCATGAGACGGCATCTCACTGCTATCAAAAGCAGAATTTTAATGAAGCGTGAGTACACGCTTAGCGCCGGCTCACATATTACCAGATACGCTCCGTGTGAGGCATGAAAAAAAACTTCAACACCTGCTGCTTACTGCTGTCTGTGAGCGGGCTTAAATAGTACCCTGACCCTTGGGTGTGTTTAGGGGCGCTATGCAAAACATTGAACAGTCAACGATCACTCCGTAATATCCCAGTGTGCATTACCTCCCAGCCGGGCCATTAAACCGCCTATCATGTTCCTTCATTACATGTTAACATGGTGGTGCTGTGGTGACACGTTTAGCGCAATTGGACACAATAAGTGTGAGGCTGTAATCTGTGCAGGCCTTCTGGGATGCTGCTCACGGACTTCTCCTTCAAGTTGTCTTGGCTTTCCTCTGATTGACAAGGCAGGTGCTTCCTCCTCACCTTCCTCACACTGTGCTGGTGTGTTCAGGGGCTCTGGCTGTGAACATGGTGGAGCGTGTTTATTCCAGCGACTCAAGTCTCAGAAACCAAACCACTGCTGTTTGTTTCTTACTGTGAATAATGCAGCAGTGGGAACATTCAGGTCATTTACTTCATTAAAAGTACTACAATAATGTATGCATCTTCTATTACTAGTCCTGTATTTAAAATCAAGTAGAAGCACAGAAGTATTATCACCGAAATGTACTTAAAGTATCAAAAGTCAAATGACTCGTTCCCGACTGCATGAGACCTTATTACATATACAATATTATAGTTAATACTGATGCATCAGCAGCATGATACTGTTGTAGCTGCTCGAGGTGAAGAGAGTTTGAAGTACTTTATGCACATTTAGTCCAGGGGTTCACAAGCTACGGGGCGGGGCCCTCCAGAAGGTCACCAGATAAATGTGAAGGGTCACGAGATGATTAATGGGAGAGAGGAAGAACATCTAACACATTTCATAGACTTTTTTTTCTCTCTCTCTCTCTCTGTGTATACTGATATTGCTGTGTGATATTTGCTGATATTAATATATTAAGTTGATATTTTATATATTTACAATTGTAGGGCCTTCAACTGTTATTGAATGAACCCATGTGAGAAGTTTAGATGACACACACAAAACTAATTGGTGACACGTAGATGTTGTAACCGCATTTAAACGTCATCAAAATCAAATAGATCGTAAGTGTTCAGACTACAAATACTATGAATTTGGACAATTTGAGAAACCAAATGCCATAATGTCACATTTGAGTTGTTAATAATGCCTGCATGGTTAAAGTGTCCAGATTTACAGCGTGATAACGACAGCAGCTTTAGTGCAACATAAACCTTGTGGCTGCTCCTAAATCGTTGTCATGTTAGCATTGGTGGTCTCCAGAGAGCCATGAGATTTATGAGTACCGGCTGCCCTGTAACCATCCTGCTCCATGTAACCCCCCTCCATAGCCCAGGCATTTGAAATGATTTACACTCTCATCATTTTAATTTTCTCTCAAGACATGTGGGTACCTACTACCAATGGCTTGTGGAGTGAAGGTCAAAGTATAATGTTCTTCAGTAGAGCCAAGCAGTGACAGGAAAGAGAGACTTACTCAATAATAGTAATATTAAATTCCATTTCTGCCAATAGATCGCTCCAAATGCTACACACTTTAAAAGGTATTAAAATGAAAGGGTTGCAGTTAGTTCAGTGCCCATCTCTGCAGACCGACTGCCTAAAGAGGCAGATCATGTTCTCAAGAGTTGGTGGATACCAAAACCGAGCTCAAAGGAGACTGAAATGTGACTTACGCTGGAAACACAGCAAAGCAGCGGTGCAGCCCGTCCATGAACAGCTCATTTGATTCTGCGAGAGGCCAAAATAAAAGGTGTTTTATCTTTTGGTTGAAAATTGCAACCAGAGTCCTACGACTTTTGTGAGACGTTGACCTACATTACAAATGATTTCTTCCCGCCAGAAAAGCATGAACACGCCTCCTGTCCACAGAATTTTTTTATTTGTTGTGAGAAGCACTTTGTAGCTGCTTGGTATGTGTCCAACGTTTAGCTGGAGATATGCTCAACTACTACTACAGGTTCCAGTTGTTTCAAGCGGCCTCACGTGAGGAGGAGAAAAGCTGGACGTTATAGTGAGGGGAGAGACGTGATAATTGTTTAAATATGGGAATGTTGCGACTATACTTCATGGAGAATGAAAACAGAACTAGAGATACGTTTAACTGTTATTAATATAGGAGGAACCTGTAGTATCGAGTAGCATAGCATCCTGTCACAGCTTCTGTGCTTCAACTCTTCAGCCTTCAGTAACCGTGAGACTTTTATTTTTCTCCCAAATGTCGAGGGTGCAAACCATGCCATCTATTCAGTTTTACCGACTCTGTGTCGTCTTTGAAGCAAAGGTGAGTCATTTACACATCGATTGGAGTTGTGTATTTGGCCGCCGAAAGAATGTTTGCAACGCTCGTGCCGGAGTTCCTGTCTCCTCGGGGGCGAACAACGTCAGAAACTTTGGCGGCTGACAAATCAACATTCACACCAACTTCACGCAGTGATTGGGAAGGTGAGAAAGTTGGCAATCATAAAATGTAAAAAAAAAAAAACACAAGTCAATTCGCTTAGCATTTACCCCCACTGCACTTTATAATTATAACATGTAGTTACTGTGAACAACAGCTTTTAAAACCCCATCGCATCTCATTTTAATTGTATTATTTTGTCATTACGTGCATTTTACTTTTGTTATTTTTAGGTGAATGTAATTTCAGCGTGGAGTCTTTTCTACGCTTGTTGAGAGCAACATGTGTTTACTGTATGTGTGGCCTCCTTGGACTGCGACCACACATGACTCCATTCCTAAAGATCACCACCGTCTTGTGTCTCCGTGTCCCCCAACTTCCCGTTAGATGGACATACATCACGGTCGCCGATAGGCCTCCCATGATTCATCAGGGTTTCTGCTGAAAGTGGAATAAATGAGATGGTTGAGTTTGGTAGGAAACCCTTTGAAACATGTATAATCGTGACTCACCACCACGCTACTCTCATGATATCACATGAATCGCTCCCCCTCGAAGCAGATCCATTACCAGCAGATGACTTTTTCCACCAGACTTACTTCATTCTCACTCTCCTGTTTCCTCAGCTGTTGTTTTCACCTTTTCCTCACGTTGTACAGCCAAACAGCAGAAGCAGGACGGGGCGCTCGTGTGACTCGTGGGTCTTTCTGAGAAAGGCCCGGCTGGTGATTGGAGGAGGCCAGAGGGCACCGAAGTGTTGAAGCTCAATGCCGAGCCTCCTGAAATAAAACGATATTCCTCACAGTTTGACACCGGGACTAAAAGCAGCTGACCGGCTGACTGACGTGAGGAAGAGGAGCGGCGATGTTGACACAGGGACTTTGGGACGTTATGTTTCTAAAGCCGGGCTGTTTTGAATCTGTGATCTCTCTTTCTGACGCACGATTATAAATACAACACAGATAGGTGGCAGGAGGATGGAGTGGAGACAGAATG
The DNA here is from genome assembly GCF_910589615.1 of Taurulus bubalis. Lineage (NCBI taxonomy): Eukaryota > Metazoa > Chordata > Actinopteri > Perciformes > Cottidae > Taurulus > Taurulus bubalis. The sequence goes on from NC_136605.1 coordinate 17,101,975, forward strand.
GACCCCACTTTAGTTGGGACTGGACGGTCTGTTAGATGTCGTTTCCAAGGAGCTTACGACTTGAAATTGTTTGCGTTTGTCCTTGCAATCAAAAGTCAGCTCCTGTCTTAGAGGGTATGAGGCGCAATCCTAGTTTATTCTTTTGTTTAAGGTACGATACTTCTTTTCTTTTTTAAATCTTTTCATTTTACCTGAATATGTTGATGATTTTGGTGCTTTTCTTCTGTGCAGAAAAAAACACCTAAACGACAGTGATGAGAAAGCCGGTCCCGGTCAGACTGTGTGCTAGTGGGGCACTGGGATTTTATTTTTTATTTTCTATCTTTTATGTGTCACTCAAATAATCAAATATTCTGTTCCGATTCTTCGCGCAAAGCTTGGTGAATCATTCCTGAACACCAGAGATTTAACAAAGTCTTTGACTTTACACTCTCAAAATCTCAATATTTTATTCAAGGAATTCCAAAACCACCAGAGGATGCTGGATGAAGGGAGAGACGAGGACACTTTAAAACGGGAAGCTGCAAACGGTCTGTATAAATGATGATATGAAGCCTTTGGAGGAGTCTTAGGAAAACAGTTCTGCTCATTGTGTTTGTTTATTTTTATATATATATATATATATATGTATATATATATATATATATATATATATACATATATATATATATATATATATATATATATATATATATATACATATATATACATATATAAATAAATAAACACAGTATAAACTAAATACAGACTGCCACAATAGTTGACACTTGTTGGGAGACAGCAGCTGCTCTTATCCCAACTTGGTAAATCCCCAATTGTATTTAAAAAGGATTAAACAGCTGAGTGGCGGCTTTCCAGTTCCAATGTGTTAAACTCCGACAGAAGTGGTTCTGGTTTCCCTCATTACCAGTCAGGAACAGACCAGTTTTATTGGATTAGATTAGACCAGCGGTTCCCAAACTTTTTAGGCCACGCACCCCCTTCTACATCCCGACCGGGTTCACGCACCCCCAATCCCCCACACCTTAAAAAAAAACGCAACAGAGCCTATTTATAGCCGCATAAAATCGGACCAATGCGAGAACTGTTTGCTCGCGCGTGGCGTTTGTTACAAGATTTAGTCCGCTGTATAGATTTCAGTTACACAAGGCGTCACTTTTAAAGAGCAATAAGGATGGCGAGGACACACGCACAGGCTCAGAGGCAGATTGCATTTCACATGTATTTACTTAAACACAGTAAGCCACGTAAAGAACAAAGAGTGGCACATGCATAGGCTCAGAAACAGATATAAATAAAAAAGGAGGCGTCCATATGAGGATTTTCACATGCAGCGCAGGTGGCTCAGCCTGCAGCAAGAGAGATAGAGAGGGAGAAAGTGAGAGACGTGAACCTCACTGCACAACACGCACTGTGGCTTCGGGCAATCTGCATTGCCAATCCAAGTGAAGCCCAGACCCAGATAATTGTCATCATATTTCCTCTTTTTTTCCCAGTCTGATGCTCACTCTCATCTCCTCTTTCTCCGACTCCCGGTCGATTTCTTCTCCCGGTCTCTCCCCAACGCACCTCTCCGTTTCTCTCGCCTCCGGTTCCTCCCTCTCTCTCTGTCCCTCTCCTCTTTTATTACTGACAGCTTCCCCGATTTCAGCCAGTTTAACATATTTTCATGGATGTTGCTGAATGAATGAAATGACGTTAGGTGCACAAGCTAGGCTAGTTAGTGTGTACGTAAAAGACAGTCTGGCGGCCGGACCGGAAGTGCATCTATTTATTAAATTGTACGTTTTTAAATTTAAAATCTTACAAAGGGAAATTTTATAATTAAAAAATCCTACTTAATTTTTTAAATTATGTTTAATATTAATTATTACACCATTAGACCATTAAATTTTTCCTCTCGCACCCCCAGGGCACCACACTTTGGGAATCCCTGGATTAGACCATGTAAACAAATGTTTATTGAGTTTGTGCCTTTTCCTTCTTCTATTTTTTTTTGTAGACCGTCATATTTTTCCAGTTAACAGCAGAGAAATGTATGAATGAAAGCTGACTAACATTTTGTATTCACATTCAAAATGAAATACTAAACACTGACAGAGAAAAACCAACACATTGACTCCACTTTCATGTGACTTTATTTTGTTTATTCCTTATCCTTATCGAAAACCATGACTATTTTACAACATGTAGTCTCAAATATTTTTCCATCATTGATCTGATTACTTCTACTGCTGCCTTTTTTATTTATATTTAATTTAGTTATTTTCTATGACTTTACCGGTGTTAAAACTAAACCTGAGCCTCAAAGTAAAACAGGACTCTGAGTCTAAAACTCTCCAGTCTGAGTGACGTAGAGAAAAGGCAGGTCAAGTAATAAATACTTTATTTTCACATTAGTATTAAAAATGTAGTCATCTGCAGGGCGCAATATCTCCTCTGTGTGTACAATTTTAAGTTGTATATGACATACATTTTTATCCTACTTAAATAGCGTTATGTACAGCAATTAAAATCTGCTCAAGAGAACTACTGTTCAGGAAATGTTCACCAATAACAAAAACAAAAAAAACGGAAGCTATTTGCTTGTTGATCATCGGCCACCTCCATTGGCTGCTCCGCCTCCGGCTCCTCCTCCTGATTGGTCCTGAGCACCAGACATCATGAGGAAGAGAACAAGAGGCACGATGTACATCCACTGGAGAGGACAAGAAACAAACAAAAAGGGAAGTAAATAAAACGATAGTTGTTTTAAAAGACAACAATTACTAACTGCGATCACAGAGATCAGTCCCAGATTGGTCTCCCCAGATTAGGTTCTACTCATTTTCTGAACAGAAAAAGGTTAAAAGTGGGTGAGAAAGTGAAGAATAAAGAACAGATCTCAGTGTCAACACCAAACACATGCTCAACATGGTCACACTGACAACTACGATTTACAATGTATTGATGGTTTAGAGTGGAGGATTCCTTGTAAAATGCATTTTGGATTAAGACAAAAATTTCCTTTATAAATCAGGAATGCATTTGGCACTGACCCTGGAAAAACATGAAAGAGAGGAAAAGTGGGAAACAAAGTAGTGGGTTTCAGTTAGTCATGTAGAAGTTATGTATGTATAAATTGATAGAGGAGGGAGGAGGACAGAACAAGCCACAAGTAAGAAAACAGTACTTCAGTGGGAATCAGCTCTGCTCTCTGCCTCCCCCTGCTGGAGGCTGTGCTGAGTTGCTGACCATGAGGAAGATTGCACCTCCCAGAATCAAATACCACTGGAACACAGCACAGCATCGAGTCAACACACGGCCACTGGATGCAGCACAGCACAGAGTCAACACAGGTCACTGAACACAGCCAGATACACAAGACAAGCACTGAGGTCATAAGAGGTCAGACGGAGCCGGGCGGTGGGACACAGCTTCTCTGTGGGAAAGACATGGAGCTCACGCCACTGACAGCCCCACATGTCCCAAAGATGACAAATGTACACGTTACCAAAGTTTAAACTTGAACTTTGAAGGCAGAATAATCTCTGCCGACTATGGCAGCATGGCAGTACAGAGATAGGCTGAGGCTGGTGTGACAGCAGTCAAGCTCTGGTGCAGACCCCCCTTTTGGGCCCGAGACCTAAAAAAAAGGGGGGTCTGGGGCCAGTTGCAAACGAACTCTGGTCCAGTTGTTTCATGGTGTGAAAGCAGATATCCCTATTTTTCTGCCACAAATATTGGCAAATGAAATAGAAGAAAAATAAACCCTTGCCCGGTATACTACATCTGAACATATGCCGGCAGCAAAGGAAAAGTTAAGGCTCTGATGGGAAAAAAACAATTAGCTGAAATAAGCATTTTCATGCATCCATAAACTATATGGGCCATTACAATCATAAGAGCCCAATTACCAAAGGCAGCGAGTAAATCTTTAGGCACAGCACTTTTCAGTAAGAGTACTTACATATTTAGCAAAGAAAGATTTCTGCTCTTGTGGATTCTTCTCTTTCTTCTCAGTTTCTTGTTCCATTCGTTCAAGGAACAGAGCCGTCTCGGGTCTGGAAAAAAGTTGCCAATTAGAATTTAAACAAACCCTGAAACAGAAAGTGTATGGGAAAGGCAGAAAAGAGAAGAGAGACTTGTTCTCCCCATGGGGAAACAGTGTAAAGCTGCTACGCCAAGGCAAATATAACTGAATCAAAGACATCAGAGACAGCTACACAGGAGGATTTCACTAATGCATAGATAGCTTCCACTTCCCGTGCTGAAACCCCTCCAGCTAGACCTCCGTCACTGGTTCTAAGTGCTTTGACGCAAACACCGAAGTTAAAGCGCCGTGCCCCTCCCCCGCCTCCACAACATCTCCACAACCATCTTCTATCTCCCCTACCTGATAAAGACATTGGTAGACCAAGATAACAGTGCAGCTGTTCTTATTGAAGCAACACCTCCCAACTTCAGTTTCGTGAGTGAAACAAGAGCGCATAAGAAAGGAGGTGGAGTTGCTATTTTATATAATGAGTCTCTTCAATGCAAGCAGATGTATTTTGGTCATTTTACTTCCTTTGAATATGTGGCTCTCAATTCCACGCAAGTTTTATTCCTCAACATTTACAGACCACCTAAATACTGTGCCACCGTCTTTGATGAGTTTACTGAACTGCTGTCTATAATCTGTATTGATTATGATTGTGTTGTCATTGTTGGTGATTTTAATATCCATGTTGATAATCCCCAGGACAGACGGTCTATAGAGCTATGTGGTGTCCTTGATAACTATGATCTGACTCAGCATGTAACAGGTCCCACCCACAACAAGGGACACACTCTAGACTTAATCATCACCAAAGTTCTGGACATTTCCAAGGTTGCTGTGACGGATGTTGCACTCTCTGATCATTCCTGTGTTTTCTTTGAGAGTGCAATCTCCTTGCACACAAATGTCCAAACCAAGGTTGTGACAAAGCGTTACATCACTGAAAACACCAGTGAACTATTTAGTCAGAAGTTCTGCTCCACACCAGGCCTCTCTTGCATCTCAGTCAATGAGCTTGTGGATGGCTTCAATTCTAAAGTTAAAAATGTTATTGATGCCATTGCACCCACTAAGGTGAAGGTTGTCTCGGGTAAGAAATTAAATCAATCAATTAAATCAAGATAAAACAGAAGTAATTGTTTTTGGTCCCAAGGACGAACGATTGAAAGTCAGCGCTCAGCTTCAATCACTAATGTTAAAAACCTCAAACCAAGCCAGAAATCTAGGTGTAGTTATGGATTCAGACCTCAACCTGAGCAGCCATATCAAGACAATTACAAAATCAGCCTACTATCACCTGAAGAATATATCAAGGGTTAGAGGACTTTTGTCTCAACAGGATCTGGAGAAACTTGTCAATGCATTTATCTTCAGTAGACTTGACTACTGTAACGGTGTGTTCACAGGCCTCTGTAAAAAGTCAATCAGAAAGCTGCAGCTGATTCAGAACGCTGCAGCTCGAGTCCTCACTAAGACCAGGAAAGTGGATCACATCACTCCAGTTCTGAGGTCTTTGCACTGGCTCCCTGTCAAACAAAGAATTGACTTTAAAATCCTGCTGCTGGTTTATAAAGCACTGAATGGTTTAGGGCCTAAGTATGTTTGTGATCTGCTGCTACCTTATGAACCATCCCGGCCACTCAGCTCGTCTGGGACGGGTCTACTTTCTGTTCCAAGAGTCAGCGCTAAACATGGAGAAGCAGCGTTCAGCTTTTCTGCTCCACACATCTGGAACAAGGTCCCTGAAAGCTGCAGGTCTGCTGAGACCCTCAGCTCCTTTAAGTCCACATTGATGACTTTTCTGTTTGCTGCTGCCTTTAATTGAACCAGATTCAATTACTGCATCTCACTACTGCATTATATTTCTTAAACTGCACTGCAACTTTTATTCAACTTTTATTTCTTATGTTGCTTTTTCTAGTTTTATTTTGCTTTTTGAGTGTTTTAATGTTTTCTTAACTGTTTTTAAATCTGCATTATGTTTTGATGCTTTTAATGGTTTTATGTGAAGCACACAATCGCCTTGTTGTTGAAATGTGCTATACAAATAAACTTGCCTTGCCTTGCCTTACAGATGCGGATGCTAGCAAGTTGCTCGCATAAGCAGAAAGGAAGAAAACCAAAAACATAAAATTAAGCAAATTCATCATTTAGGACTGACCCGGGTGCATTGACAGGTGCCATGACGCTGAGTGTGGTGTTGAAAACCTCGAGATCTACTTCATCCTCAACCTCAATGCCCCTGCAGGCCCCGGGGAACGTCACTATGGAAACACCGATGACGTAACCAGAGACATCAGTGTGAAGGGAGATGACGTCGCTCAGATGGGACTCAACCATGGCACACTGAGGAGCAGAATAGAGGTCCATGTTAGAGATGAAGCAGAAAGTTAGCATCACTCACATTCACAGCGTATCTTTATGATGCCGTTTCATCTGATGGATCAACATTACATTTGAGAACGCCCTCATTCTAAATTAACTTAAGCTGGCTGGATATTTCAGATTTGACACAAAACATAATGAATATCATTCTTGCATGTCCCGAAGTTTTGTGGAGATTAAATTAAATAAGTGTTTTTGGCATCACATGTTAACCCAGCAAAAAAAGAAAAAGATTGGCTGGCTGAAGAACCAAAACATAAAAGCTAGTAGATTCAGTCAAAAAATATGAGTTATCAAATAAGCCCCACTCTTGTTCATAAACAAAATAAATTACAATTATAATCTTATAAGCTAACAAGAAAAACATTGACATTTTTTAAGTCCATACAGTAAGCCAAAAATGAAATTGAAAAAAAAAAAAAAAAGTAGAAATGTTTTAACTAGAGACCTTAATTAAGTCCCATTAATTACTCATGTCTTACATAGAGCAGGTGGATTTTTACTGACGAAGTGCCCCATGTACTAATTATCTCCCAGTTCAATACAAGCTTGTTGAGCACTTTAGTGTTTCTGAAGATTATTTCCTGGTGAAGATAAGTGAAATACATACGGCTCTGACAAATGCTGTGAGGTAACCTTCCATCTGCCGCTCCGTCTGTCTGTCTGCCTGCAGGAAAACACGCGGCACTCTGATTCTGTACAGTCCATCCACTGCAGCCACTTCCTGAAGTTCAAAACAAACACAGACGTTATGCCACACTCAAATCCTTGTGTATGACCTCTGGCTCTCTGAGCAAGGATTTTATGTCGATGCTCAGAGCAAAGGTGTAATATTTGGGGAAGCCCTGTGGTCTGTGGTTGTCCATGAGCATAATGGTCCCAAAACCACTTCTTCAAACCGCATCACATCTCACCTTTAGCCTGGCTCTGTCTTCCTCTGACAGCTGGCTCTGAGTTAGTGAGATGCTGGGCTCCCTTCCAGCTTTCAACACCAGTGCTCCACGCACTCGAAACTGTGCTACATCATCTGAAAAAATGTGGACAACAGACAGTAAGAACAAGGCAGTTAGCGTGAGTGAATAAATGAAGGGATCTTTTTCCCCGGTAGATATTTTGACATTACACAGTGGTGTATTTAATCACATTAATGATGGCTGCATTCCACTTCAGACAGTTCCTGGTATTGTGCACGCTGGCTCAATGCAACACCTCACTTGGACATTCAATGCAACTGTGCCATCGTTAATGTTATTAATTTTACCTGTGCTCTTCCTGCTATGACAAGTCAAAATGTGAAAAAGGTATATCAGATATATACACACACATAATGTAAATGTAGTCACATTTGACTCCAATGTTACATGCAGAGTTACACACGTTGGCAGTTATGCACATATATTGAACCAAACGTAATGTATCGATACATCAATACGATTACACCGACAGACGTTTGAATGAACGTCTCCATCCTGGTGTTAGCGCTACCTCAGTTAACGTTAGCTTAACAACATTAGCAATATCTTGTATCGTACTATAAACCATGATAGCAATAATAAGACTTCCTCACCAATTTCAAATGAGTGTTCGAGTGGTACGGAGAAACCACTGAATTCAGTGTCCATGACATCGCCAACCTGGTAATACAAATAGAAGATATAGCACCGTTAGCTTTCACCGACTCGAAGCTAAGGCTAACTTCATAGCTAACAGGTGCAGCTTCCGGTTAACGGCTGTGAAATGCTTAAAGATTACATTTATATAATTTCACACTTACCCTTCTGCCACTATTGCAACATACAAAATTCGTGCATACAACAAATAAAACAGTGGAGACAACTGCAATATTAACTGGTAGTGGACGGGCCATGTTGACAGAAACAGGCACCGGAAGACAATATAAAGAGAACGACAACAACTTGAGCACTTCCGGAATGCTTTCCAAAATATAGGTCTTTAAAATACGTGACATACAAATCGTGTATTCTATAAATTTCCTTTTAGCAGTTTTCAAATGCTGATTTGGGAGCCTTTGTAGCCACAGTCTAATTAACTACTCATTACAATGTATCATTCATTTTATGTTATTACACACACACACACACACGCACACACACGCACACACACACACACACACACACACACACACACACACACACACACACACACACACACACACACACACACACACACACACACACACACAGCTATTTTCCGTATCCTGAGCTATTTAAGGTATGTGCTGACCTAGTTTGCATGCATGTTTGTTTATGCATAGCCTACCACTCAATATATGTCAAATTACTTTCACTTCTGTCATATGTTGTTGCCAGTACTACTGCACAGGAACAGTATTAGGCTTTGCATTCACATTTTTAGCATTTTGGTGTTTATTGTATTTTAAACACCAAAGTTTAAAATTTCAATATTTGTCTTTATTGAACCAGATGTGTGCTGCTGTCTTGTAACTTGTCAGCAGCAGCTTATTGTGCATTTCTTCTTTGCAAATTAAAGCTGTTCTATACTTTGGGTTGTCTGTCAGCTAAGTGTTACCTTATATTTTTGGCTGAAACAAAGAAGGTTGTGACAGAATGAATACTGTAGAATTCCCTTATGTGTTGAAATCTATTAGGCCTAATGTATTTTAGTTTTTTGATAGTGTCCCTAGTATTTAGAGCACCATCTGTAAAAAACATGTAATTTAGTATATTTCAGCGCAAAAACAATGTGTCAAAGATACCATTTCACTCTCCTTGACATTACTAACAAGGTGAGTGTTGATAATATCCATGACCTCTTGATTCTGGATATGACACATCCAGGGCCAGCAGAGGCTGCTCATAGACCAGAAAAGACCCTCAGCCTTCCTCTCACCCCCACCCCTCTCCAACAGCCTTTAAAAGTGCCATTTTATCAGCTGAATAATACATATTTATATCCTCTGATGAAGAGGGTTGTTCGTGTTTGTAAATTCGTCATAGTCAGCATTCCATGTTCTAGCCCAGACTACGTTTTATTTACTTAAATGTCCCTTTACAGGAGAAAATACAGAGTCAAACAGAGCAGAAAACTGCAGTTGCACTTATCTCAAGACCAAGATCAGCATCTTATATTCATATTGTGCCTTCAGCTGGGACAGACTGCTGCTACAACAATGACCTTGTTACAACCTTTACTTTATGTCTCGGGGAACACAGGAAGTAACATAAAATCCTTTATGTAACAAAAGAAAAAGGCTGCTGAATTGTCATTTATTCAAAATGGAAATGATTACCAGAGATAAACCAAATGATATTGCAGAAATGGAAACAAGTAATGTGTCAGTTTCCAAGGCCAAAATAATAAACAATAAGCAAACATTAAAAATAAAACCTGCACGTGGTTTGCAGGAGAGGGTTTTATTGCAGAATTTCATCCGGTCTTTTAGTTAACATTTATAACCAGCAGTGAACAGCCACACAAGGGAACCCTGAATGTTTGTATTGTTCTGATAATTGTAGCCTAATTATAACCTAATATAAAAGAACAGGAATACATACTAGCTGATGAGGAATAAAAATGAGATAGCTTGTTAACTCTGCCTAAATGCATTCATTAACACATCAAACTTACATCTCTTTGAAATGTCTGGTTTAACTATTTCAGGTGATATGAGGTAATATAGAAAAATCAGTAAAAATGGTCAGGAATGTTCATTTAAGCACACATGTAGTCCTCTCACATTTCATAGATAAGGTCTATTGTGAATTGGGCGGCGATGGCTTGTCATTTTTGTAAAAAGTGGGTCCCGAGAAAAAAAGTTTGTGAAACACTGTTCACAAGAATCAAACAGAAAGACGATGCTAATCTCCAGAACTAAACACAGGAGAAAAAATACCAAAGGCACAGAACCCCACGAGGCTTAAAGCAAAACTAATTGATCAACGCTCGCCAAAACTATTCAGCAGGGAGAAATGATGGTTTAACAGTCCTGTATCGAGGTACTGTCAACGTTTCAACAGTAACACACTCCACGAAAGCGGCAGCAGCAGCCAGACAAACAAACAAACAGCCATCAAGCTCCACTGACGATCAAATGAGGTTCAGGTGTGGGTGATTAGGGCACTCAGAGGGGCGTGGCCGACCTGAAAGCAGAGCGAGAGAGAGAGAGAGACAGCTCTCAAAGGAAAGTCTGAGGGGAACTATGACTGTTACCGAGCAGAGTAACAGTTGCAGTGGCTGTTTGATCTCTTGCTTCTGACTCCAAAAACTTGTTTGAGTTTTTTTTTTTATATACATAAAGGCACATCTTCTTTACCCAAGTGTGTCTGGGAGGCTTGTAATGCAAGTAGGGACCATGTAATGGCAGCGTCTCTTGTTCGATTCCAGCCAGAGCCTCTCCCACTCGACTGCTGTCCCAGTCGAGTGGAGGCAACAAAATAAATATATTATGTATTGAAAAGAAATCTTTTTATCAATAGAGGAATGCAAACTTATACGATTATCAAGATTTTATATTTGAAAAAGTCAGTGATTGCAATAATTTGACACACAAAGGCATGTATGTATATATATATATATATATATATATATATATATATATATATATATATATATATATATATATATATTCTGTAATATATATATATTAATTAAACTTGCACAACAAAACATGTTTTATGACAACGTTTTTAGTGTTTCTGAATTGTCAGTGACTACTTCAAGATAAGTTCAAGTTATACAAAACTAAAATGTTAAGTAAATAAAATAGGTAGGCTTTCATAGCTGCATTTTTAATGTTCAAATACTTGAGACGACTTGAACTTGATGTGAAGGTGTACTGTCCATCGGTAGCAATATATAGGTTCTTCTATATAGGTAGCTTTTGTTTTAGGAAGGTTTGAATCAATTCAGAATCTAAGCTGATGAGTATCTTGATTCTTTCATGAATCGACCCCCCCTCCCCCAGTGCTGCACAAACATGTTTTTTTTCTCGTTATATGGCAATAACTCTTTTGCATTTGTTTTACGTTTGTTTGCAGCGTCCCCGAACTCAACAGGTTCAGTGAGAACAGGCTCTAATTATTAGAGCCTGTTCTCACTGAACCTGTTGAGCCTGAACCACTGAACCTGTTGAGTTTGAGACCCCCTCACAGGGGTCTCAAACTCGCGGCCCGCGGGCCGATATTTTGTGGCCCCCTACTTGAAATCAAAGTTTAGTGTTAGTGCAGCCCGCGCGTTTTTCTGAGGTCCGCACGCGCCCCGTAAGATAATGTTTACTGGACGTTTCAATTAATAGCTCCGTGACAAAACGGAGTAGAAAAAAGATTTAGATACTATTAGATGCGCCAAAGTCTGGAGGTTCCGCCCCACTCCTCTGTGTGATCATACGTGCCTCTCATAGCAGCACACAGCCAGAGGCGTCTGTGTCCAGCTCCACCTTTCATCTGATTTGTTGATTCAGGTGTCAGTCGACATTTTGTGTTAAACTACTCAATGAACACTCAGGAAATCCCTAAGGACCTACCCACCCACATGCGCTGCAAAGATGCACTGTTTTTTATTCAGACAGACAACACACTACCACCTGAGAAAAAAAAACCTTGCAGTGTACTAAAAAAAACAACACTGTCAACAGAGAGACGGCAGCTCTGCTCCGATCAGCTGTTCAGTTTTACTCTGCGCTACTTGACACACGACCATGCGCTGGTAAAGAGTACACAGTACACACACACATACATACAGAGTACACACATACATACAGAGTACATATGTTGTTCTTATTCTGAAAACTGTTCTTGAAAAAACGATACTGAAACATGCACATTGTGTAAACATTGTAAATAGTTTGTTTTTCTATAGAACATATTTTGACTCAAACATATATAGTAAATATTTTGTTTGAAAACAAAAACTGTTGTAATATTAATGTTTCATGTGCACACACCCCATGAAGCTTGATCTGTAGTATGAAGTCATTTCTCAGTCCTGAGTCTGTTGCAAATGGAACTTATTGACTTGCAGCAGAGATCTAAAAGCTACATTCAGAGAGGAAAACCAGACATGATGGACCATTTCTGAGAGAATTGCCTCCATCCTTCCCTGAGCTGACAAAAGTGATCAGTCGGGTAATGTACCTTTTTGGAAGCATATACCTGTGAGAAACATTTCTCCTCTATGAACTTTAATAAATGCAAGTACAGGTCCAGGCTTAGTGATGCCCATCGTGAACCTGGATCAGGTTTCACTATGACCTGGTTAAGGGCTTCACTGTGACCTAGATTAGGGTTTCACTGTGACCTGGTTCAGGGCTTCACTGTGACCTGGTTCAGGGCTTCACTGTGACCTAGATTAGGGTTTCACTGTGACCTGGATTAGGGTTTCACTGTGACCTGGATTAGGGTTTCACTGTGACCTAGATTAGGGTTTCACTGTGACCTGGATTAGGGTTTCACTGTGACCTAGATTAGGGTTTCACTGTGACCTGGATTAGGGTTTCACTGTGACCTGGATTAGGGTTTCACTGTGACCTGGATTAGGGTTTCACTGTGACCTGGATTAGGGTTTCACTGTGACCTGGATCAGGATCAATGTGGCTCAGCTGTGTGAGCAGAAGCGCTGCCAGGTGTCTGGCAAGAAATAGAATAAAGTACAAATGTATTCAGGTTTTCCATTTGTTGGTTCGGCGCAGTTTCAATAAGTTAATTTAAAAAATCTAATATATTTGCACTGTTAAAAACAATTATAAAAATGTATAGAAACTGCTGGTTGCCTTTTTTATGACGAAAATATGTTTTGAATGAAAACAAATTGCGCTTTCTGTGTGGCCCTCTGATGAGATCACAATACCAGCGGTGGCCCCAAGCCAAATTGAGTTTGAGACCCCTGCTCTAATACGTTGCACCTCCAGACCAGAATTCATGGGTCGTTGTTGTACGTCTCTAGGCCTGCGGGCGCACACTGGATCCTGGCTCCAGTTACTAATTTAACAAATAATTGCAGTTGTCAAATCCCTGTTTAACAGTATGAGGGTCACCTAAGGGTCAGCATTGTCTGTGGCTCTACTTATGGGGGTTTTGGCCAAAAGAGCCCCAAAACCTGGAAGAGTCGAACCAGAGAGAAAAGAGAAGCCGCAGCAGGTTTCTGCCAGATGTGATTGATGTGTTTTATTCCTCAATGCTTATTCCTGGCTGAGGAGTTCTGCTGACATGCAAGAAAACCTCACAAGTGAAAGGCATCCATCATTTTAAACTTCAACATTTATGCTTCAAAGTGCTGAGAAGAAGTTTTGAATCCATTTTTAATCCTTGAAAGTTTTGGGTATCAAGAAGTCAAGACTTAATGCGCAAAATGACTTTGTTGGATGCTGTCGCACCTTCTCCGCTGTAACTTCCGTCCTGACATTTGCAAGAATAGCAATCTGGCTCGCTGACGAAAATATCAAATGTTTTTGACAAAAGGAATGTACACGATGAGGTCAAAAACATGGGCACAAGAAGGATTATTTACGGTCTTATTGACACTATGATATATCTACCTTAGAATACAAAAAACAACTAAAAGAAGACAACGGCTGAACAGAAAGCCACAGGTTTTCTCTGATTTCTCACATGAAATGACTTACATGGATATCGTTTTGTGACTAATTGTTTTTGACGTGCTTTTGGCACATTGTTGTTATCACATTACTGTCTGTATGAAGCAGTCGGTCTCTCTCCGGGCTCCTGTTCAGCGTGGAGGTGGGGCATGGAGCATATGGTGACTGAGGCATGTGACTCCCCCGGACGCTGCCTTTGAAACTGTGCAGGCCTATACAGTATCTATTCCCCTTTCCTGGGACAGCATATTAATCTCTGTCACCGGCCTAAACAACGGAGTCACCTTACTACTCTTGGTCAAATATGAAAGCTTGTATATTTACATGACAACGACAACAGGACTTTGAAGGAAGACGTCATGTCCCGTCTGTGTGCTGTGAAAAAATGGAGCATTGGGAAAAATGAGAAAGAAAGTCAACAAAATGTTGAAAAAATGTAAGTTTTAATAAGTTTGGGGTCAATCAATGAACAATAATTTTCTCTTCACCGTGTATAGTCAGAGGTCTTTCTTAATGGCAGGGATTAATAAGAAATTATTTTGCTAAAACGGCTCATCCTTGCAAGGTTTATTAACAGTAGATCCAGTCAATGCTATGCAGATATTTAATTATACATCTCTTCACTTCCTCATAACATCACACAATTGTCTGTTTTACATGACTGCCTGTAAGTTTTAATGCCATTGGATGGCTGATAATGTTCCTAACTGAATGCTGATAAAACAGAGGTCCTTATAAGGTGCAGGAAATTCATGGTTTCTTTGCCGTCTGATCTTCACCTACAAAATGACCCCAAAGAAACCGAATACGGCTACAAAGATAAACAAAATAATTACAAAGAGACTCAAAACAACCACAAAGAGACACAAAATAACTACAATGAAACATAAACAAAGAAACATCAATAACTACAAAGAGACATAACTATCTACAAATAAACATAAATAACTACAAAGAGACACAACATCACTAAAAAGAGACACAAAAAAACTACAATGAAACATAAACAAAGAAACATAAATATCTACAAAGAAACATAAATAACTACAAAGAGACACAACATAACTACAAAGAGACATGTCTACAAAGAGACATAAATATCTACAAATAAACATAAATAACTACAAAGAGACATAAATAACTACAAAGAAACATAAATAACTACAAAGAGAAATAAATATCTACAAATAACTACAAAGAGACATAAATAACTACAAATAAACATAAATAACTACAAAGAGACATGTCTACAAAGAGACATAAATAACTACAAAGAGACATAAATAACTACAAAGAAACATAAATAACTACAAAGAGACACAAAACAATGAGAGAATGATTGATTCTAGATCTGTGCTACTTTTGTGTGGACCTGGCCTAAATCAGATATAAATAAAGCTTGCTTAGTTTTTGCACAAATCTGAAGCACCATTTAGATGTATGGTATAGTCTCTTTCTTTTAACAACCACAATCTATGAAAACAAATCTGTTTAAATGCTGAATTTAGCTTCGTCTAAACCTGCAGCTTTTCACACAACGTACTGACTGCTTTCATGTCTAAACGGGTGTGTAACAGTGAAAGGAAAGACGCTGTGAAGGTGGAGAGGACCTGCTTCAGTTGGCTTAACGTGTACATCAGTGAGGCTTAACTAATGCAAGCGTTAAATAACTCTGATGTCATCCTTTACAGCGGATCATTGGATCATGCAGGACTCCTATAGTTAGTCTCCTATAGCCACTTTAAATCCACAATGATTTCAACCTATTCAAAGTCAGAGTATAAATCACAACAGATGATCTTTGAACGCTTATATATTAGACTTAGCAAAGATAATTCATCTTAAATGTGTAAAGTAAAGCCAGAATATACAGTACGTCGAACAGAGTCAAGGACCTTTTATGTCCTAGTCAAACAGCCCTCCATAATCTTACTCGAGGGTATTTTGTTCTCCTTGAACATCTGAATCTCGAGTTGCACTTGCCTCAAATAGCCGCTCTTCAATCTCTGCCTCTCTTTCTGACCAAATTAAAGTCTCAGGGAATGTTTATTGTTACAGCCAAGGTTATGGCAGCCTGGGAAATTTGGGAAGCGAGGAAACGAGCAAGGAGTTCCAAAAAGCGACGGCTGAATGAACAGAAAGTGAAAAGCTGCTTAAATGCATAATTTAACACTGATGTTGATATGACCTGTTTTTAGAATCAAAGGAAGGCAGATAAAGGCCACAGTTCAATATGTACAATATACTGTTTATTTTTTCCATACCACATGGGAAATATATGGCTAATTCTTATCATAAACATATGTGTCGATAGTCATGTCGGTGGGTTCAGAAGACTACACCTCTGCAGGAATTCACAAGGTCAGTGACCTCCTTCCACTGTCTTTGACCTTGTGCTTCACTTCCCTGCGGAGGGCTTTCGGTCCCATAAAATACATGCTGTTGACAGCTCTACGGCTCCTGAGAACAAATGGGATTGTCAGAGCCAAGAGGCACGCAAGGCTGCTGCTGCTTTGCGCTCCATTTCATACCCTATTGTCTTCAGATCGGGACAATATGAAAGTTATTGGGGTTAGGACCTTATATTCCTTTTTTTGTGTGTTAAAAACCAGAGCCTTCTCAAGGTTGTCGATAGTTGGCTCAGATATTCTCTACTCAACCCTGATTTCAAGCTTTATAATTTAATACATATTCAAATGTTTCTTTTGTCCAAATTGCATATACGAAATTAATTGTCAATCTGCTCTGTACTTTTGAACAAAGTGAACAGTTATCGCCATTGTCAATGTCATGCAGTTGCTTCAACAGGTTGGGTAGTACAGGCATTATATTACAAGTAAACTCTATATATGTCTCACATTAGCTCCAATGCAGGATAAGGAAAGGACTTGAGTCTGTTGGCTAGTGAATAAATGGTTTGCTCTTTAGAGAGATTATATTAAATCTGTTAACTATCAATAAAACTCTGAGGTAAATCTCCAGTTTCACAAAACAAACCAGAAGATGAGGCCCCGATGCACAGACAACACGCCTCTGCATCCAATCACTGTTTCACAAAACGATGTCTGAAATAAATAAATAAAAGACCCACCTCTGCTCTCCCTCCCTTCTGCAAAAAGAAAAAGATAGATACAGTAACCCCACCTGAACACGTAATCCACGAAAGAGATATTTAACACAAGTCAAACTCATAACATATCTGAGCACTTTCAGCCACTGCTGCATCACTCCATCAAATTCCAGTCAGTGCTGATGAGCATCACTCAGCTGGTTCCGGCTCCGGGGCCTAATGAGTTAATCAGCTGGCAGGTTTCCTCGAGGGCTGGACTTTTCTTTATTGCTCCGATGGGCTTTTACCCCTAATGGTGTCTTCCTTCTGCTCCTCAAAGCTATGCGGCTCCTGCCAAGGTTTCAAGTGACAGCCTTTCTGTCACTCTTCCCTCCTTGTTCCACTTGTCGGGGTGGGGGTGGGGGGGGGATGAAGTCACTGACAGTGCTGGTGTGTGTTTGAGGGGGGTCGGGGGGCGTTGAGGTGATAAAAAGAGATGCGGGAGGAAATGCAGGCAGATCCACAGACAAGAAAGGACGCTTTGAGAGGAATCACTGTAAACAGACAGAGACATGCCTGAGCCAGGTAAGCTGGTCCAACCTGTAGGGTTATATGCAGAACACAGTGTAAGAGGATGATGGAGCGAAATGTTCACATGAGTTAGAAAAAAAGAAAATATCAAAAATATTTGAAGGCATTATTTGAACCTATTCTTGATAAAATGCTTGAATTTGGGACAAATCAGACTTACCATTCCAGTTTTTATAAGATTATTGGTATTAAATTAGTTTATAGTCCACTCGTAATGAAGCAACACTAACATGATAACAAGATGCTTTATTTGTACAGTTGGCATGTTGGCACTATATATCTTTTAAGGACAGACATGCGAATGATGAAAGCAGCATGTGAATCTCAAATATTCATATCATTAGTAAAAATATAATGTGTTTGGTTTCAGTATTTGCTTAGTTTTTGTTTTATTTGATTCTGGTCATCATAAAGTAATGGAAAGAAAAGCATCTTGGCGAGGGAGCCGGTGGCTCATTTATAGGAGTGTACAGTGGTGTTGTGTGTCAGTCCTCAGGTTCATTAATCTGAGGAGAGCTGGAATACTGCCGGCAGTCCCGTCTGACGAAAGGTTCAAGGTCTTTTATACAGAAACCAAATAGTTATTCTTTGCGTTCAAATTTTTGTTTTATTTTTTGTATTGGTGCAAAGGGTCGACTAAAATGACTAAAACAGGAATTTAAACGAGAAGGAAATGAGAAGACAGATACAAAATACAGAAGATATAACCAGATATATCCAAACCAGTTGTTGTTTCTAAAGATGGTTAAGGAGGGCACAAGACAGAAAAGAGACGGAAGCCTGAGCAAATTATATTAATCAATCAATCAATATCATGTGTTTATAAAATGATAACAAATATATTTATTTTATATCATAACATTTATAAATCCAATGCTGCAAAATTAACCCAACTGTCACTGCCACAAAGCCATATTGCAGATTTCTACATATAGTTTTATTGTTTTTTGGTTCATACGAGTGGAAATGCAGTTCTGAAAATTAAAAATCCAATAGAAAAGAAAGTAAACCCCTGTTTCCTCACCGACAAGTCCTGTAATTTCCCCGTAAACTACACGTTAGATTCCAGCATGGCATGACCTCACCATATTGATACAACAGCGTGTTATGTGACATTAAACCGTACCGGCTGCAGTGCATGTCGTAATGTTAGTGTCAGTCTGATAAATGCCCCGCTGACTTTGTCAACGGTGACCTCAAAGCACTGTAAATCAGCGGTTCGGGCTTGAAACCGGAGGAACGAATGCATGCATGAGCAGAGGAGGGAATGAAGGCAGGAGAGGAGCAGGGAACAGATAAAAAGCCAAGAGATGAAGGGGATGATTTGTTAGAGGGACCTCTGCCAAGTCAGGTGTAACTACCTTGCATCGTATCTCTGCACCTCAGACACCTAATCTATCTGACCCTGATTGCCTCCCTCATTCTGTTAGGCTGTCTCCTCCGCTGGCATCCATCTCCCCTCGCCGATCTGCAGGAAGTTCCCCATATCGCTGTTATTGTGTGGAAAGAGCCACAACTCCTTTTTTTTATTATTCTCATGGATTTCAGTCGAGGTGTCACATTCTCCGTCATGGGCTGATAGTGATCCTTTTTTTGCTTATAGAACAATTTCAAACTGCAGCGGATGAAATTGAAAAAGTATATTTTGCTAAAAACAATACAAAAATAGTTTTTTCTCGCTCACGCCAGAGACACGCGATAAAATACAGTCATGAAAGATTTGGACGGACCTGAAATCGTTCCCCTCCAGAGCACATTCCCTTTTCATTCTCAGTAATTCCACCCTCATTATATCGTACGCATGTGGTGCCGATCCAGCGCCCTGACATCATACGTATCATATTCCCACACCACATAGCTTCTCTCAGGCTCCTCTTGTTCTTGTGTTTCCACCCATCCCAAATCACTGGCCCTCTTGAACTTCCTCACACCCCTCTGCCCCTGTCGATCAGCTGGTCTTGTGACACCCTCCCACCCCCCACCCTCCCTCCCCTGTGGCGTCTTGGTCCTCCGAAGTAAAGGCCCCGGTACTCAAGAAGCCCCCGGGGATCAGGAGGAAGCACGCATCCCAATAAACAGCCACGAGAATAGTTCTAAAGCGTTAAAGCTGTGGCAGCGTGGATCAACGAAGAGAAAGACTCCTCTGGGATCGGAGGTGTGAGTCCACTTTGTTAGCCCCTCGTTGACCCGTTAAAAGAAGACAAAAACAGCCCAGCAGGCTGTCAGTGTTTCTCACAGCAGCTCTGGCTTGTTTTGTGTGTTGAACCAGTGGGTTCTTTGGAACCAGTCAGTAATTAGCAGTGTGCACCAGTGTTGATGCTGATAATTTCAAGATGCCAGGGTTGTGATTCACTGGCGCTGCTCCATTGCTGAGCGTGTGCAGAAATAACAGTCCAATTTTTAATTACACGCAACACTGCCAGGGACCAACATCTCTACCCAAACGCCACCCCTCTGAGGACGAGGCAGAGCAGGGCTGGACTCACACAGATAGACTTTGACGATGGTTCAGAACAATCAGTCGGACGTCAGATCGATGTTTCTTTGGACAGACGATGTCCTCACTGCTGTATATCGCCGTCAGATTACTGCCGCCTCGAAAACTCTTTCTCATCTCATTATTCGCTCCACTACATTGTTAGAAAACAACAAATTATGAGCCGTGTTTTTCTTGTTTTTTGTCGTTCGGTGCCGTTGGTCACTGATTGCCTGTTACAATGGAAACATTGGTCAACAGGTGCCACTGATCTCAGTGATCTCAGCTCTTCAGAGTAAAGTTTAAGTCTAACTTTAGACTAATCTAAGAGCACTAGGACTGAAGCCAGTTCCACAAAGACTTTCTGGACAGTCTGCATCGTTACGCTGCGTGTTTCCACGCCACTCCCCGGATCATTTGTGTCTGAATTCATGTTTTTCTCAGCAAGACGACAAGCAAATAATTTTTAAAACGCATGTTTTGTCAATGGAGCTTGGATCGATCGATGCTAAGCTAACATTGTAGCAGCACTATCAACATTCAGAATAGGGTCATATATATAGCCGCAAATACAGCAGCGTTGATTTAATTGCTTGTAGCATATGGCTTATACACATAGTTTTGTCCGGTCGCTATGCATATCAGGTATGAGCTCTGCGTGCCCACCGGCTGCACTATTTCTTTCCTCCATAGTTTCTGATTCAACAACCGCAGGTCGTCAGTGACAGGAGAAGAATCTCAACGCTGATAGGCTTTTGCAACATGGCACCATGTGGATAAAATGAATGTTAAATCGCGCGTAGGAGGTGAGATTTTCACGTCCATTCGCGTCTTTGCAATGGGTTTGTATGTGATCTACTCCTGCGAAATGTTTGCGCCGTGTTTGGTGTGAACACGGCATAAGTCCTATTTCTGCGCTTAGATTAGCGCCTCGAGAGACAGCCACCCAACCTCCAGGCTAACTCAGAACTAAGAGTCGTGTTTCCAAAGCCAAAGGCAAATTATCTAGACATTACGAGAAGGAGCTGAACGTGAGAACGCAAATGTCTGAATCAGTTGAACCGGATATTAAATAGACTTTACCGTGCCAGCTCCCTGATACGAAATATGTCTCATGTCGGATTTAGCCCATGTGCTCATTGGGCCTCATGCTAGAATCACATGCTGATGAAGTTTTTAAGCAATGGATTGTATATTTCATTACATTGAAGTTTGCGAACCTCTTCAAAATGATGTCGACGTCATCCTGTTTTACTCTACAATTTAAATTAGAGGCTAATGTAATTCTAAATGTATTCATATAGCCTACATCACCTTTGATTTAAATCAGATATTGATGATATTGTGTAACACTACAGTATCAATATGAATATCTTAAATCATCTGACCTCCTCCCGTTCCAGTCATCGATGGCCTTGTGGGGCGAGTCGTTCTTTATAGGAACCATTTCTTCTACAGTATAAAAATGCTGACTCAGCTCAGGGTTTTATCCCTGCAGCACTAGTCCCAAGATAGTTTGCAGCAGATGAATTTAGACGTCCAGCAGTCTGATCATTAGTATGAGTCTTTTGAAACACTATAGAGGCGTCTGAAATATGTTTGTGAAATGGAGCCTGCTGAGCACCTACGTGTCCATCTTGTTGTTTTTGGAGAGCAGCAGTTGTTCAGGAAGGTTAAACCTCCACCCTACTGGCTGCCGGCTAGAAAGAGACCAACATCCTGGCACCCCCTAAACCGCACGTCTCACCACTGATCCAGTCTAGCGTTACCTCATACCGAGGCTCTCATCGAGCTCCCACAGGTCTGCCCCCGGCTGCTTGATGGATCACTGACAGATGCAGAGGCGAGCGACTGCGCGACGAGATCCTACGACGAGGGCGTGAAGAGTGAACGGAGTCACGATGTATCATTAACAAAGTCTCTCCAAAACACAGCCCGAGTGCTGTGTTGTGCTTGTGGATACACCGCCAGAACTTATGCCTTCTTCTAAAAGCTTCCTCTGTGATTTGAGAGAGGCCTTGGCCTATTTGGAGCGCAGTCTGTGTTGACGCGAGCTGGAAGACAAAAGGAAATGAATGGAAAGCTGAAGTGGATGACAGCTTAATACGGCATTTAGAGCCGCCTTTGTTTACCGAGCACCACAGATTCCTCATCCCTAAATTAGAGTTGCATTTGGCAATTGTTTTCTCGTGTTGAGGCTGCTTTATTCACATAATAACAATTCATTAAAAATCGTCAGGAAAGTTTACAGCATTGCCATAAAATCTAATCTGCTGTTCCGTACCACTTTTATTCCTCTTCCAACCCTGTTACCGAATCCTTTTCTTTCTTCTCCCTTGTTAATCCATAAACCTTCCTCCTCACGTGTGGCAGGGAGGAGAAGGAGGAGGGCAGAGGGAGAGGCACGTCGCTGGTGGAATCCAAACAAGCCATAATTCTTATCATCATCACTATAACCCATGTTATAAACAGCCGTCCCCCTAACATTCTCTGCACAGTCCTGCGTGTCTAATCCCTCAATCCTCCGCCACAACAGGCTTAATGCACAACCGTTACAGCGGCATAGAATAAATAACGCAGGGATGTCAACACCTCTCAAGCCAGTTGGACAAACATTAGAGTGACCTTTCCCTTTGTAGAGAGATCTCTGCAGAGCTCACTGCATGTTCCTGAGATCGACAGTAAACAGAATACATTTTGGGTTTCCATCGCCACTTATTATATCAGATATAAACAGAACAACCATGACAGTCTGCAGTCCTTCGGTATAACAGCTGAAATTTACACATGTTCCCATTATTGATTATTATATTCTTTTTTAATTGATGCATCGTTTGCTCTATAGATACATGCAAGTATTTACAAGTACTCCGATTACTACAATTGTATCGCCTCAACCCAATAAATCATTTAAAAAATAGTCTAGGATGACAAATGTTACCGTAATCTGTAATGAACTTCTTACTTTGCATTATTTGGGGGAAAATAAATTAGAATTATAGACAAAAAAATTTCAGCAAAAAAGGTTTTATCCACACAGGATCTAATAGATAAACCAGATGAGAGTGTTACAGCTAAACTTGAACAAGTTCTCAAAGAGGTTCAGAAGAGAACAAATCCTTTAAAATATTTAAAATATCTCAAATATTCCAGCCAAAAGCAAAAAGTAGGTCAACCAAATATGCAAACACTTAATTCCTGGCCAGTGTTTTTAAAACTGGGAGCTCTTACAGGGAACACTGTGTAGAGGAGCAGCTCCGCAGGAACAGACAGCACTCTGGTTATTTGACACAAACTATTGGAGTGCCTCGCTACTCCCCTATTATTTATTTCAGAAATGCAAATTTAAAGGGATATAAACATTTATACAGCAAAAAAACAAACAGTGGCACCAACATTGCTCCGTTTTGGAACTCGCACTAAATGTCTCGAGTGCCACTCCGATCAGTTCACGATAATGAGTCAGATCATCAAGGCTGTCAACTTGGAAGTGATTGAGCGGTAGAGAGAGCAGAGGCTTAAGTTTACCCCTATTCTGCCGACAGCACCACTCTTCATCCTTCTCATAAAATAATGAAACTCCATCAGTCACGCTCTGCCGCCAGCATGGACGCCATGCCAATAATACCACTGATACTCATCCACACACTCTGGTTTATGAATAGATTATTTGAATATGAATCCTATTAGTCCCCAATTTGATGATGTATATTTGAACATTATGCAAATATAAACCACACATCTCAGTGTGGTTTAAGTACAGTAGCAGTGGCTTGGCCGCGTGTCATCATGGGGCGTAATAATAAAATGAGTTGCTTTTAAAGTGGGATTAAGGTGCTTTTAAGGCATTGGGGGATTCCCTGTTGAAGCGCTGCCAAATAAGCATAGCAATTGGAGTGGATTGGAGTTTTAGTGACTAAAAACATCCCACAGAAGCAGAGCTGCTGAGTTCAATCTAAGTGGGTGGAGGCAGTTTTCATTATTAATTTTGAAACAAAATTCCACAATTAAAATCAGAAAATATAGCCAGCTTGATGATACAATCTTTGGACCAAGAGAGTTGTGCTAAAAGGGTCATTCCGACAATTTAGTATTGCACTTCCATGAAGTTCTGGGACTCGGTATTAAAGAAAGATGAAATCCAATGCAGTCGGTCCCCAGTTAAGCTTAAAAAATGCGGACCGTACACTTCCCACAATGCAACTTGATAGCAGACTTTCTTTTTAAAATGTTTAGTCTTTCCAGCCAAGTCAAGATAACCCTGATGACTCCAATGGGGTTATTTTTACCAACTAGCTTGCTCCAGAGAAATCAAAGACATTTTACAGCCATTTTTATGGGCCGCTAATCTCGATGTGTAAAATCAGTGGAGTGCTACTTTAAGAATAATCTCTCTCAGACCTTTTATTTTTCAGTTTACTTTAACTTACACTTTAACTAAGAAAGAGAGCAACTGAATGCAAGACTGTGTCTTTGTGGACAACGACCAAGGAGAGAACACACTTTTATAGAACATAAACACAGACTGATGTGAGATTGTTTTATCTTAATACGATCAGTCAAGATGCACAGAGTTTACTTTTTTGGTTGAAACAGATTATTTTTTTTGCGACGTATACCTTGGGGCTTCTCGTCGTCCTGCTTTTCAGAGTCGCCATCTGCTGACAAATAAACTTTTAGCATCTAAAGGAAATATTTACAAGTGAAACATGGATGAAATATCCTCTGGTTCTTTGGCTCTCTGCACATTTTAGCCTCCAGAGCATATTGGACTCCTTAAAAACTGCAAGCTGCTACTTGTTAGATCTGGATGTATACCGCCACGCCTTCGCCACATGGTGGTAACATGAGCTCAGAGAGCAAGTGTGTCCAGTCTATGGGTGCAACTGCGGAATCAGAGGATGAGTGGCGGGAATAAGTTACCACCAATTGGGGTTGTGCTCAGCCGGAGACCCGCCCCGCTCTCTAGCTGGCACGTTCGCTGCTGCCATAGCTCACGGTCGTAGACACGCTTAAGTGACTTAATGTATTCAGCAGTCCTCCACCATCAAGCTCCAGTAGAAACAAAACCACTTAATGGTGCATTCCTCAGCAGCAGCATTAGACGGCTCTTAAAGAAACAGCCGCTCAGCATCAAAACACACTTTCAAACAAACAAATGCACATGAGGAATTGTGCCCTTTTTGACTTCGCTCAGCGATGAGAGAGAAATATCTCAGGATTCAAATGTCGGGCTTGGCCTGACTCCTTTGGCTTAACCGACTGAACAAGCAGGAGACGAACGCAGCAAAGGAAGACAGGGAAATGTCAAGAGAGATTAACGAAGCGCATTCCACAGAGGTTACCCTTCAAAAGCAAAACGGGAAGAGAGAGAGAGAGCGAGAGCGAGAGACTGTGGAGAGGATAAGCACAGAAATGTAAATCTACTCTTTGTTTTTCAGTATAAAGAGTTGCTGATGTTTGTTTTCCAACAAGTGATAAAATAATCCTCAAGGAACATCATACATTGTTGGTTCACATTGTAATAATCTCTGCTAAATACATTCATTAATAAATATGAATTTAGCTGCATAGTGTAAACTATATATATATATATATATATATATATATAACATCATGGTGTTTTTTATCGTAGGCCACAGCTGGAAATAACTGTATTTAAGTTAAATGTCCACTGTGTAATGTTTCGTGGCATAACTATGTTTTCATTACTGTGCAATCTCTTGAAACTAAGTTTATTGTGGTTTCGTTATCCTAGAGCTTATCTTAGCCCTTTACATGACATCACAGGATTTTCACCCAGGAGACCAGTGTTAGTGTTTATTAAACGCTATTTTGTTATGTTATTGATGTTTGGGACGTGTTCAACCACCTGATTAATGCCAAGTTAAGTATGTTGAAGCTGAAATGACGAATATCGAAAAACCATACAGCACAGCGCTATAAAGTGAGCTTACTCTGCTGCTATTGGAATATTCGGCTTTGGCCTTTAAAAACAAAGGAGCACTTCTCAGCGGGGTCACAAGACATATATAAGTATATACACATGTATCCTGCAAGGAGGGCTTTGTCTGCGTCCGGACAGTCTAACATGTGGAACATGCAAACATATGTACTTTTATACACAACAGGAGAAGAGGATGTTTGCTATTTAGACAGCTGCTGCATAAACTACATGTCCCACAATGCAGGCCTTTTGTTTGCTCAACAACAAGCTATAAAACAGTTGACCCATATGAGAATATAAAATACATATAAAAAATTTCCACTACACTACAGCACTAGACTGTTTACTGTGACCGTAGAGCGCCATAGCTAGACATGCTGGGTCAGTCAGTGCATTAAAAAGTGACGGGTCAGCATGTGACGAGTCGGGATGAGAACGTGTTGCAGCTCATCGTTTTGGTTTCCTCTCACTGATATTGCTTTAAGCTGCAGCATGCAGCTGGTTGTAGCCAAAAAGCTATAACAACTCAATGTACTCCACCTGCTCAGCAGCAAACCGCAGAGAGATGCAGTGTGAGACTAGCTGCTGAACACAGTGAAGCGTTCAGAGGCTAAAGAGACAGACATTTCCACCAGGAGTCGGTAGACACCAAAAATAGAGCTAAAAAAGAGAGAAAATTGGATTTCCATAAATCGGGTGACTTAAACACAAAGTCTCCAAATTAATTATAATATCTGCCTTCAAATTGTTAAAAAAAAAGAGTTTATTGTGGGTTTAAGAAAATGTACATTTTTACTTGTTCAGGAATCAGACTGGAATACACTGTTTTTATAGCACACCATTTTAAATAAAACATGTCTAACCTTGGAATCTATATATATATATATATATATATATATATATATATATATATATATATATATATATATATATATATATATTTCCATACCATTTAGTGGATGCTTAAATCATAAGATTTAAGAAAGCATACATCTTTTAGTATCCGTGGTCAGAAACAATTCCCCAACCAAAGCAGTTTTAGTGCGCTGCTCTTTGAAAACCAACACATACTTACTTTACACACAAAAATCCAAACTTTAGTTTGAATGAGTTCATGCCAGAGTCATATTTTAAAGCATTAAAGCCCTTGAGTTTCAAATTATATTAGCGATAAGCCTTTGGAAATAAAAACGGTTTTAAATGCAGAGAGCATCAAGTCATGTGTGTATTTAAGTATAATGACTGTGGCAGAGTCAGCGAAAAACGAGTAAACAAAATCCTCTCACATGATATTTGTTAAATATAAACGTCTCATCTCCCTGAGAACCCAATCCTCCAGCTCTTAACGTGAGGCTTCACGCCACCCCTGACCCCTCAACCCTGACCCCTGTTGACCTCGCTCATTCTTCTTCTCTCTTCCCTGTTTTAGTTTTCACCTCTTGGGCTCACCATCTTGCATAACGTTTTTTTTTTCCTCTACAGAAGAAGAGTGGAATCAGATTAAAGTAGGACAAAGAAACGTTGGGATGAAAAAGTGCTGAGAGTAGGGATTTGCATTAAGTGAAGAGGAAGAAGGAAAGGAGATCGCAAGAGACATTATCCATTTAGCAGATACCTGGAAGACAGGGAGACCGACAGCTGTAGAGTGGAATTATCTGGACCAGGGAGGGCCGCCGATGAAGCGTGGACGGTAACGAGAGCGGAGATGGAGCCGCACAGACGGCGTGTTCATCAGCTGTGCATTACCCTCAGCGCCGGGGGTTTAAGGGGCACCGCTGTCCTGGCTGTGGCTTAACGCTCTGCTCACAGCTTTTCCCACGAAGCAGGACAGACAGACAGATGAAGGAAGGCAGAGAGAGGACCGAATAAAGTGGGCTGAAGGAGACGCAGGTCACTTGCGGATAATTAACAAGAAAAAAAAATATATATTTTTTAATTCCCCCATCTTATCAACCTGAATCACAAAGTGGAGCTTCATTAGAGAACAATGTGACAACTTCACTAATTGAAATACTGTAGATTTGCCCTATCAGCCCAAAATAAATATGAGTGGTGAGTATGGAAGTGATGAAACTACTTTCAGCCCTTTGACCATAGCTGTCCATCCTTTCCTATCGCACTGGTTATTTATAGTAACTTGGATGGAAATCAGTCAGTCGGTCTATCACCTATCTTGACAACTATTGGATGGATTGTCGTGGAACTCTGTATAAACATTCATGTTCCCCAGAGGATTAATCCTACTGACTGTGATGATCCTCTGACTTCTGAACAGCAGGTTTAGATTTGTGGTTCTAAGTGAAACATTTTAAAATACAAATGTTCTGTTACACAGCAGAGAACAAGTGTTCTGTTCTGGGAAAGATGGGTTCCCCATTCTACCTCTTTTAACCCTTTGCCATCCTTTTGTAAACGTGTGCTTTTATATCACATTCTGATTCAAAGTCAGTTTTTCACACTCACTTACCTTTCATTGCCACTTGAAACTGCCATAAAACGTGCCTTGAATGGCTTTAAATATTTTCCCAGTGTGGTATTTTTGATGTTGTGAAATGCTTCGCATTTTTTTCCTCTGATCATCTGCATAAAATCTTTCACTTGGGACATAGAGAACCTCACACTGTATTTAAACGAGAAAAAAATGGGCAAAACTGAGCAGTGAAAAGCTTTTAAATTAGATATGAAAGGATGATCCTGATAACATCTACAAAATCCCTGTGTAATCATCCGCAGAGCAGGTAGCAGTGACATAGACGGTCTGAAAATTATTTGGTGGAAACTCAATTTACTGTACTCAAAATGTTGCTAGAAGTAATGAAGGAAAATGCACAGTGATCGCTGAGACTCTTCACATGTTACCTCCTTTCAGTGAGACAGTCTCCCGTGCAAAGAACAAAGATCTTTTTATCTTGTTAGAGCTAGCCTTTTATGTTTTTTTTTATCATATTTTTTTAAAGTTAGGATGTAAAGAAAAAGGTTATCAGGTAGAATATGAATTAGGCTATCCCCCCTCCCTCCCCCTGTGCCCCCCATCCATCAGACATAAGCAAGTCTAATCTTCTGAAGCTCTTTCAGGTGTTTTTCTCATGTGACCAAAATATTTGTGATATTCATGGATTGTTTGTGAGAGCAAGCACTGCTTTTTGAGCCTGCAGGATTTTGCATCAGCCAAACTGACAGTTTCAAATGTTCCTCTACACATACAGCATTCCTAAGGTGGAAGATGGTCAATTATTCTCTCAAATCACAACGGCAACAAACCAAAAGTCTCATTTGAGATCTAATATTGATGTGCAGCCGCACCACTGACAATAAATGAGGCACTGACTGGGTATCCATACAATGGCAATTGGGACTTTTACATCTAAACAAGCTTCATAGAACCAGTTTACGACATTTAGTTATTGCCCCATTGTCTCCCGGGGTAACTGCTGTTTCTAAAAAACAAACCCTCCTGCTGTCTTCTGCTATGTGATGCCGGTCAGAAATCAACATTGGTCGAATGTGAATGGCTTCACATTAACGTGAAACAGTTGTGAAAAACTACCTAACCTGAAATTCAGCGACGGACTTTCTGATTTACAGTAAGAGGGGCGGGATCGATGCTTCGGCTGGGACCTAAAGAAAGTTTTTATTGCCTGATGTGTCATGAGTCCCTTCTTGGATCGAAGTGCTGAGAGCGGCATTAAAAGATTGCTGCCTGGAAAACAAACCTTATCCAAAATAGAGGTGTTACTCCCTCCCCCCTCCCTCCCTCCCACCAGCATGCCAGATACAGTGTGCCAGCCTGGAGCACAAGCAGGATGCCAAGGCCGGGCCTGACCTGATATCTTAAACCCACTGTTAAATAGTCCCGCGGGACACCCTGTGACATGGCTGTTGTGGCTGGTTGTGGCTGGTTGCTGGCAGGTTTGGGGAGATGATAGACGTCAACACGAAGTCTTCACTCATTCCTGTGGCTCGGCCCATTTCATGTACGCTTCGCTGCGTCGACAGAACGTGGCTGAGTGAGCCCCGGAAACCTTTTTTTAAACATTTAAACAGTGGGCGCCCTAATGAGGGCGCAAACCTGTGGAATGATTGAAATAGATGGCTGAGATGTGAATGCTGCCAGAGTTGAATTATGACTCTGCAGCTGTGTGCTTTAGTTTGTCTGGCAGACAGAAGCTCCTGCCTAATCTGCCATCTCATTAGACGCCCTTGAGCTTCTAAAGTAACCTAGATCTGGGATCCTGGAACTTTGATGTACTTATCCTATCAAAAGCATTTTTTGTCTTGAGGCCGCCCGTTTCAGTATTTTTTAAGCCCAATTATTCCTCATGATCTCTGAAAAACGTACTTATATTTATCTCAGCCTCACTGTTTCTGTAAACCATTTCTCATTTGAAGCATGCGCTGTTCCCCTGCTGAAATCCAATATTCTCTCTTTTGCCAGAAGCAAACCTTACAGAAATTAAGAAGAGGTGCATTAAGCAAGGTGGCCTGCATCTAGTCCCTGTGTCATTGTGTCACTGAATCAACCTGTTCATTTAAAAGTGTAGTTTATAAAGGCGCCTGATTCCTAAACATGATGCATATTGTTGCTGATAAACAGAGCGACGAATAAGCGCCCTCAGTTATGTATATAAAGCATTATTAGTAACTGTCTCCTGAGGATTCAGATCACAAGATGCAACTCTCTAAACAGTTTACAGAGTCTCATCTTTGGAAGCCGTGACTATCCAAACACTGCGCTGTGTTGTATGATATGAAATAATTAGGAGGTACAAATTATTTTACATAATTTGTGTTTAATTGCAGCAGCCAAGGGCGATGAGACTGCAGCAGCCTCTGCTGGTAAGTGCCTTAACGACATTGAATCTGAGCCCACAAGCTGTGCTCCAGAAATAATAAAAAAATAGTCAGCAATTATACAAACTACAATAACCACTGAAAACTAATATTTTAATATAAGCGTCTGATAAAGATTGTTTAATGTTCTCATAAATTCCTCTTCTGTCTCTCTTTTTCAGACAAGAAGGGTAAGAAAAACACTCCAATGCATCCAATGTCTGTGTCCCATGTAACTGTCTGTCAATCATTCATTTGCACCCTCATCATCATCCTCATCTTCCTCATCCACAAGATCATGTGTGTTTCCCCTCATTCAGAGAACCCAGAGGAGGAGGAGGGTAAGACTTGCAGATGGAACAAACACAGAAGCAGTGAACTTCTGTGGTGATGGGACTGAGTGTGGAGATATGCATGATGCGACACACACACACACACACACACACACACACACACACACACACACACACACACACACACACACACACACACTCAAGAAATCACTGCTCAGTGTTCCAACGATATTCTTTTATTAGCGCTGAGGACAGGAGTTTATTTAGAGCACCAGAGATGCTAATTAAATTTGGTGTGGGAGCGAAATAGAAGGTGTTTAATTTATGGATAAGCATCACATATATATATATATGTATATACTGTATCGGTGTGTGTGTGTGTGTGTGTGTGTGTGTGCATTTGAATTTCCTATTTTAGCTTTGGTATACTTAAATCTTCACATACATGCAAATTCATCTTTCACATTTGTCCTCCAGCTACCATTGTAAAAGTGTCTTGTTAACATTGTTAGCATTCCTCATTTAAATCTGACAGGCGTTTGGTCAATTCTTGGTTTGCAATTTAAAATAAAAAGTAGTCATTACGTTGAGGCATCGTGTTATGCACTGGAGGGAAAAACACATTGTTTATTTATCACATATTCAGTTTCCTTTACGATGAAAATTATAGTTTGCATCAAACTGATGCATGAAACCTGCAAAAATACATTTTAATCATTACTTTTAAAACTGAATTTAAAATTAAATTGCAATGTCCGTATTTAGCTTTATCTGAATGTCCCTAGAAATTACAATATCAAGAAATTACAGATCACAAACATTTATTTTAAAGTGAAACGTGGGACCACACAGCATTTAAAATGATCCTGCTATGAGTGGAAATACTGTATAGTTGTGTGTGACATTTTCCAGAGAGTTGTTTGTTCTGTGTTTCTCTCTGCGGTCACTTCATCATAGTCACCCAACCTGCCACGGGTCGCACGATGAAACCGTTTCATATGTGTGAGAACAAATCCTGAGAGATATTCGGAATGGCAGACTGCTCCTCTCCTTTCACTTCCCTGTTCGCCTGAACATCCTGACCTTTCAAGTTCAATCCATAGTTGAGGGTAATGCATTCAGTAAAATGTGTGAACTAATTGTGTGTGGGTGCAATACCCCACAGCAGAGCAGCTATGAGATGCGAGGGATGTGTACTGCATGTATAGATCAGGTAGAATCATGTACTGTGGGGCAGCTGCAACACTACACAGTTTTATAGGCTCCAGAGTGTCTAATGCATGTTTATGGAGATTTCCTCTGCCAGTGGCACGCATTCAGTAATAAGTAATGAGTCCCCTGAGAGAGTAAAACATACTTTGTTGTACATTTATGTGTAGAGTCTATTTATGCACTGTTTCCGCTCACCTCGTTGGATAAAATGTCAATTCATATTATGGAGCAAGTGCAACAGAGGATGCGAGCAAGATAGTTGTACACGTGTTTGTGTGTTTGTGTGTGTGCGTTTTAGTATCTATGTGCAGATGCTATCATTCGAGATGAATTACGGTGCAATGACGAGGTAGATAAATAAGTTGTACTATTAATGCTACTCATTTTTACTCAGTCGTCTCACCGTCTTTGAAGGGGAACGCTGACAATTTGACTTTGTTTAAACTGACAAAGCTTATTCAAAGTGTTACTCAGGTTCCTACATTAAGTATTGGACAATAACCAACTGTCTCAAGCAAAAATACGAGAACATTAAATTGTATTCATCCGGATGGAAATGGTTGTGCAGCATTTACAGTCCGGAATAGGAAAGGGTGCAAATATAAAACATATATAATATACAATATAAATAAACACATATCCAAAGTCCTCAAAATGAATTATGCAAGCAAGGTTAAGGATCATAAGCTGCTCATACCTCAAGAGAACAGTGGCTTTGCCAAGCATGAACAGACATAGAGTTATTATTACATTTTGACACAAAAAAACAACTTAATTTGTAGTGATTTTCAAGGGCTCATTATGTTGTTTTGACTTGGAATTATTGGTCAAAATGGCTGCTGTTCCGCTTTACAGTATTATGCAATGCATCCTGTTATTATGTCATGCTCATTAGGGAGAAGCAGCCTGCTGTTGAGAGTGTGCTCTGTCCTGCATACGTGTGTGTGTGTGTGTTCTTTGTGGCTTCACTCATCTGTTAAATTAAACACATTGATTTATCTCTAAAATGGCCAATATAACTCAGAAACTTAGGGAAGCATTATGATGTCATACTGGTGTATGGCTGTACAGTCTGCATAGGAAATACTTGCATTACATCTGTCTTCCCACGCATTTGGTCATGTTCATTTGCTTAACCTGTGCTTATTCTTCATTAACAGATGTCCAGCCTGCTTTAGGTAAGAGCTTTGCTTTGCATTAGTTTGTTTGCCTGTGTGTAAGTGTGTGTCTCGCTCCAGCCTGTCTGAAGATAAAGGAGTTGTCTCTGTGAGTACAGGCTCACTGCGTCTCAATTTGTATACATCTGTACTTAAACCTGCTCTTTTGAGTGCATCAGGGTGTTCACACACAAAGTGCAGTGCACTGAGGGTTCCTGGATGGTGAACTCATTGTGGGCATAAGGTTGAGTGCGGAGCGCTGGACACTTCCCACTAGCAACGTTCGCCATTTTGGCTAAGTAGCGGAAGATGGTTCAGCAGTGGTTGCTCCAGTGAACACCACACTATACAACTGATAGTTAATTATACTGTTGTCGGATACAAGCCATCAATATTGTTTACTGGGTTAATGTAGCAATATGTAATGATTTGGTAACACAAACAAGCTAGCAGCTAAGCTAGCTAAGCCAGCTAGCAGCACTCATCTTTTCGGCTGATTTCACAACAATGATTTTAATTTTGAGACGGAACTACCGTGTCAAAATGTACACACTAAGCAAGTAAGTACAGTGTATTACATGGAAGTGTACTAACGGAAGTATTTGAATTAAGACACTGCAATAGAGCGCTGCAGGATGACATACTTCTATCGGCCAACGCACTGATTCCCTTGACAAAAAGGATTATGGCAGAAAAAAAGCTCTGATGCAAACCCAAATTGAACATCACTTTTAGGTTTTTTTTAAGCGTAAACGCAATCAGCAGAAGACAAAAGCTAATGTTAAACTACTACTTGGTCACATGACTGCAAGTACAACGAGGCTATGCCACTTGTTAGCAACCGCCATTATTTTAAAACATGTTAAGGCTTTAATAGTGCCTTGAGGGGTTTTACTGCCGTATTACACGTTGTTAAACAGAAATAGTAAATCTCTTCAGCAGGTGTTATCCACTATCTTATTTCAGGCATCAAACCAAATGCTGACAGGGTTTTAGGACTCATTCCTTACTCCACCTGTCGTTAATGCAATCTTTGTTGAACAGCTCTTTCATTCATAATCAGATACGCACACACACACACACACACACACACACACACACACACACACACACACACACACACACACACACACACACACACACACACACACACACAGCAGTCCTGTGGGAGGTGTTTTAACCTTTTTGTTGTCCACATGACTAATTTCCATGTACCAACTGCTTCTTTTCATTCAGATAACAATGAGCCTATGGATGGTAAGGAAAAGACACAATGTATTATTGCCCAGCCTGCTTGTGTTGTCTGTTCATGTGCTTGTTTTGCATCGACCACTGTGTGTTAGTGGACATGCGTATCTCTTACCCAGTGTGACAGACTGACGATGTTTCTCCCAGAAGCCCGGGACTGCTCTGGTGGCGGCCGTCAAATGTGTTCAAGATCAAATGTTTTCATACAGCAGATGGATTCATTACAACTTATGATTGTGTTGCAGTTTGCAATATAGCCTTGAAGATTTATGGACATATACTATGTAATAATAATAACAAGATATATCTTTATTTATGTTGCAAAAGTGACAAAGTGCATCACAGCAAATAAAGGGACGTAAAATAATAGGATGACAACTGTGCAAAGACACAACTTAAAAGCAGCTCAAGACACATCAGATAAACTGTCAGATGAAACAATGAAATAAAATACAAACATAACAGAGAAGTCCATGACAGCAATAAAAAAAAAGTGATTAAAAGAATGAATCCACCTAAGCATCCGAAAGAACATTTTGAGAATGTTTCGATGTGAAATTAACTATTGAGGTCTGGTTTATAAAGAGTGATATATCCTGCCTGTATTTATTTTGGGTATATATCACGTGTGTGTGTGTGTGTGTGTGTGTGTGTGTGTGTGTGTGTGTGTGTGTGTGTGTGTGTGTGTGTGTGTGTGTGTGTGTGTGTGATATGTGGACATACTACAATATACTACTGATTTATAGTAACCACACCGGTAATACAGTCGTTCATTTCTTTACATGTATGTGTGACATGTTTGAGGTACTGTGTGTCACACGGTGAGGTTCTCTGATGACAAATGGATGATATGCTGAATAAGTAATACAGTACTATATATTCTCTGTATAGTAGGACATTTTATGGATGGGATGGATTGATATGTGACTATTTTAGTGTTGTAATACCCAGTCTGGGATAGAATATTGTATAACCTTTTATTATAGAGATCCATAAATTCCTAATCATTTCTTAATAATTATATAGGAAGGTTCCTAGAAAGACTAATTATAAGTAAAATACAGACAGCGTTCAGTTGGTAAACAGCTAAGTAATCAATTAAAATGTAATTATTTTAATCAGTAAAGCTCACATGTGATACGACATATGAAGGATTGTCATGGTTACATCAATGAACACTGTTGAGATCAGGTTGAAACAGTCACATAGCTGGACATATTAACTTAGATAGGCCTATTTAGGGATCTAATATTTTAATGCCACTATTCCATCTTATTACTGATCTTAATTATTGCTAATTTATATTTATATAGTTTTCCTGTCTCCATATTGAGTGAATTATTGTAAAGGAGAATTAGGCATCTTGTGCGTCTTAATATTTAAAACCAAGCCTATTGCTGATGATCAGAACTTTTGTAATGACAAATAATTTCCCCTTTTTATAATATTATATTGACTGTACTGAGGATGTCCCCTTCCTGTCCGATCAATTCTTACTGTGTTTTGTCATCAGTTATTTTGCTAATATTTGTATATATAGATAGATGTGTTTCTTTATCAGCATTGTTTTGAATTGGAGGCTCGTGATCATGAAATGTACACGCATATAGTGAATCACAACTTGTTAATCAAAACAACTTTATTCAAACATAAAATAATAATATTATAAAGGAGCCGGCTGGACTTAATGTGAGTAGATCGGCTGGCCGGCATCTGGCGCTTATGGAAAGCTTTTTTTCCTTCATTTTTTATGATTATGGTGAGTGTGCCAGCTTGAGATTTACAGGGCACAGACAGACACCCGTGGCTATGCGGCTGGGTTTAAAGAAGCCAACGCTGAAACAGGAAACAAAGCATTAAAGTCCACTGCTTTGTTGGGCCAACTATACACCTCAAACTCCTCTTTTGCCGCTGCAATAATTTAATCTGGTTTTTTCCCAATGGACAAGAGTCACTTTGGGGTTTTCTTACTTTAACGGGAGCATATGTTGTTCTTCATGGGAGGACAGTCTGAAACTATAGATGCGAGAAATGATGAGGAGGTTATGAGGCAATACCGGGCCCATAAAATTAAGCGCTACATAATACTTTAGTGGTGGCTTTCATTATCCCGAATATGAATCTGCAGGATTTTTTTCTCATCAAGTAATCTCCAAAGTACCTTCCGAGGGTCCAGGACAGTGTCTGGAGTTAGTTGACTATGCAAACCTCATCCCAAACACAGCAACTGTCCAAAGTAACAGTGCACGAGTGTAAACAATCAAAGTGTCCCCTGGGTACCATTCCAGGATCAGCTTCCTCCACTTAGCATTCTAACCAAAACCTTTTAAATCATCCTGAACATCTGAACTTGGATCTGTCCTCGGGGGCACTTTTGATTAAAAGATCAAATTAACTGAGCCCATAAAAAGCAGAAAAAGAGAGAGAGAGAGAGAGAGCGAGAGAGAGAGAGAGAGAGAGAGAGAGAGAGAGAGAGAGAGAGAGGTGCCGACTGTGTGGCTCTCTGAATTTATGGAGGCGCATGACCTTACCTGACACGGGACCCTGGATCCATTCTCTCAGCAACAGCTCTCGTCCAATGGATGTCCACCCAGGGCCCTACTCACTCTGCTTGATTGGTGGTTTCTCTTTACCTGCTGCTTGCCCATAAACCGTCTCTTCCTGTAACGCGAAGAGTACGTGAGAAACAATGCAGATTATGTACAGTTAACTGACTTCAGCACAATTAAATAGATTGTTTAATTGCATTGCTGAAGACATAACTTGTTAACAGTTATGTGTCTGTGTGTTGTTGTTTTTTTGTCAAAGAAAAAAAACTGGATTTGTTAATTCGACTCTGAGAAAGAAAGATGTGTTTTTTGGAGTGTGAGAGCACGTTGATTTAACGTGTGAGTGTTCTTCACCTGAAGTCAACAGTATCATTGGGCCAATTAACGCTTGTGTTGAACAGCACAGCACAGATACTGCACAGCCTGACATGTTCCCCGCTCTCTCTCTTCTTCTTCTCCCCCCCCCTCTGGCGCAGAGTTGCCTCCTGATGGTAAGAGAAATGAATACGTTGGCGTCTGTGCGAGCGTATCAACTGACAAGCAAACACCTGACAGAGGTTGCATCAATTTACTTGCAAAAGAAACAAGTGAACGGATAAAAGACTCTCTGGTTTTTTATCGTTGAGATAAGAGTGTACAGCCTCAGCTTATGTTCTGTCAGGGTGGCAGAACGATTGCAGAGAGTCGACCCTAATGTGATGTCTTTAGCGGGGATGTGAGGAGTTCCTTTATTCCCTGGGGCCAGTCTGTTACAGGGGGCTCCTTGGTCGCCTGTCATTTATCAGAGGTTCCCAAATGGTTTACGCAGTGTAACAGCAAAGGAATTACTCGCTGAATGCTTTTGACTTATGGAAAGACTGTTGCTCAGCTGTAGTGCTTAACAACCGTACAGACAGAATAGATCCCTGAGCTCAGCGGGGGGAATTTAGTGGTTTGAGACTTGAGAATGATTCGTATGAGGTCTTCCCAAATCATCTGCAAATAGATTTCCCTGTGAAAGCATCACGACTAAGACGACTGGTTCGGTGGTTTGCTTGGTCTTCTGTTGTTGTCTACAATCTGTTTGTTGTGTGGTATCTAGAACATGATTTCTAGCTTTAATATGCCCTTTGTGATCCATCTATTAACCACCCTTCACAGAGAATGTACCAGGGGAGGATCATCAGCTGTCCGAGCAGAGCAGCATTTTCGTGGAGAGGCCTGAGAGTGCCACAGCAACAAAAGGTCTGGCAAGAGGATCCGCCATAAAAGTCCTGAATTATATCCAAAATTAAACGATTTGCCCACTTAGTGCCGGATTCCTGTTGGAATACAGTCAGCTAATCTATTTGAATTAATTACTGTGTCTCACTCTTGTTCCCTCGCAGGAAAGGACATTAAATTTGTGGCGAAGGTTGACTCCTCAAACCTAACGAGGAAGCCGAACATGAAATGGCTGAAGGGGAAGTGGCTCGACCTGGGCAGCAAAGCTGGGAAGCACCTGCAGTTCAAAGAGGTCTACGACAGGAACACCAAGGTGTGTATGTGTTAATACACACACAATGTCATTGTTGTGAACCACTTTGGTTCAGACTAAAATAACTCAACTGGATTTCCATGAATCTTTTGTGTGCTTGAGATATTCATGGTCCCCAGAGGATCATCTGTACTTTGCACAGACCTTGTGCCTCGGCACAGCGTCACTGAGCCCGTGTGTCTCACGCTACTCTCAACTTTTAAATTAAGTTGTGAGAGTAAAAGACTGTCGGTATGCAAACTATTACTAACCTATCACTTATTATTTTAACAACTTCCCCATTAATAGAATTTTCCACTTCCATGACACAAATACACTGCAAGTTATGCACAAGATGGGCGCATTTAGTATTCCACAAAAATAAACTGTAGACTTTTAAATCATTTCGAATTGCAAAAAAAAAAGTCTTGAGTGAGTGTTTAATCAAACAAATGGTATCGATCAACCAGCTGACTAAAGCCCCTTTTTGGCCACAGGAACTTTTCTCAGGACGAGGAACTTGTGCGCTTCGACCGCAGAGACCAGCGTCTTAATGACGTTATATTAAGTTACATTATCCCTCTAATAACTGTGTTGTACTTTCTCAAAGTACATGAACTCTCGGGATGGGGTTTGCAGGGATGACCATGATGGATTGAACACGGAGAGCGCCTCGGCTTCAACTAGTGTACCGCTTCGTATACTTAAAACAAGGAAGTGCTCGTTTATTGATTTAGGACCTTTAAAGGACGAGGGAAGAGCATTTGTCTTTGTTTCATAACATGAAAAGTAAAATTAGTCTTTGCTGTTGCTTCTCTCTGCTCTTGAGAAAGAGAGCTAAGGACAGCGTGGCAGAGCTGTGAAAGAGAGAATAATACAAGTTATTTTCCTGTTACTTCCTCACTCAACAGATGATTTACCCTGGTAACAGACTCAGTTCCCTACATTTTATTAATTACACCATGCATCAGCAAATACAATGCAGCAGTAAATGTCAGTGCAGTGAGACACAATCTATTTTTTAATAGAAACAGGCGAGCACACTGAACTGCAGAGTGTGTTTACATGTCATGTTGCCTTTTCATACAACATATTTGCCCCATCATCGCAACGGGAACCTTTAAGGTCCTTGAAAAGTTGTCCCGGGATGAGAATAACCAGGCCTTTCTGGGTGAAAATGGGGCTTAATTAGAGATACAATCATCCAGATGGTGAAACTATATTGGTCAAAGTGTGTTGTCTGTATATTCTGAGCTCGTGTTTGTGAGCACGTACCGCAGATCTGTGCATGTACGTGTGTGTGTGTGTGTTTGAGTGTGTGCTCATTTAACTGTGTGTCTTCCTAGCACATCATCCCTCTCTCTCTCTGTCAGATCTACACTTACGAGATGAGCATCATCAAAGTGGTGGATGGAGACGCAGGTGGCTACCGCTGCGAGGTCACCTCCAAAGACAAGTGCGACAGCTGCACATTCGAAGTCTCCGTGCAGGGTAGGTCTGCAGACAGAAAATCTCATTATTGTCATCTTCCATTCAGCGTATCCACCGGCACTATGTAACTGGCTTTGTCAGCCAATAACTCAGTGAGTGTGATACACATTAGGGCCTATCATTTAGTGGCCTAGCGAGGTCATCAGTCCATTATTCCTTTGCCGCTCAAGCCTGCTGTGTAATGAATTAACCTAGCCGGGCTCTCACCAGCCTCTCTCCTTCTGTCTGCTTTCAGCCGTACAAGAAGAGCAGCAGGACAACATCTTGGAGTCGTTTAAGCGATCGTGAGTGTCAGTGCCGGCGAGGGTCTACTCAACGTGTCACCCGCCGTCACACTGTCTCCCATATGCGGCTCTGTAGATCGCTGCCTGTGGGCATCTGTCAGTCTCAACGAGTGTCTCCGGCTGTGTGTCTGTCTATCCCTCAGTTATCGGCGACTTTGTACAAGTCTGTCCGTCCGTCTGTCTGTCTGTCTGTCTTCTCGCCCGCTCTGTCACGTCTCAATGCGTCTGCTTGCCTGGGTGTTTTGGTTCACCTGGAGTCCCTCATGGTTTAGCATCTCATTTATTTCGTCACATGTCTCGGTGACAGTTTCTCAAGAGAGTTAAAAAAGAAGAAAAAAACTGTCTATTTCTGTCTCTGCCTTGTGTGAAGTGTATCTGTGGATCCTGTGACTGTGTAGCTTTTTTTAATGAGTGTTTCATTATTTATTTCAGCTGCTCGGGCTGTAAGTACACGTCCTGTGTGATCGTAAATCAGCCGACACCTTCACACTGAGATCTTGAGCCTCCATGTTTGTAATCTGTG
The DNA here is from genome assembly GCF_910589615.1 of Taurulus bubalis. Classification (NCBI taxonomy): domain Eukaryota; kingdom Metazoa; phylum Chordata; class Actinopteri; order Perciformes; family Cottidae; genus Taurulus; species Taurulus bubalis. Next base: position 17,143,099 of record NC_136605.1, read on the forward strand.
TTTAAAAATATAATTTCCTTCACTCGTTAGAGCGCGAGCAGAGACGCACAGGTAAGATGAGAGACACTACAGGCAAAAAGGCAGCATCGTATTTAGTTGAGACAGGATGTTAGTGTGCTTATTTGCAGAATGCTGATATGCAAGTGAGAGAGGGCGAATGGGGCGGGGGTGGGGATGTTGGTTTGATAAATAAAAAAGCAAAAAAGTTTGTCAAAACGTAAGTATGTTGCTGGGGAGATAATGAATGTTCTTAACGCCATGCAGCTCAACCTTCGAAAGGTAAGCGAGGGATTCCTCATCTGTGTGTTTCTCTGAACATGTATTACAATAGCAAATACATGTAGTCTGCCTCCAATATTTAGGATACTCACTCCTATTGACTCCTAATGCCTTTAAATGTGTCTTTCATATCTGAAGTAACAGGCTTTGTTCTCTTCTTCATTGCATTGTTGCTTCAGAGACTGGGTGGCCAGCTGAAAAGCCTTCACAGGGAGCAATACATATAGGGACATTTTATGTTTAACGGTATTTGTCGGGACAAGGGACACCCACCTTGGAACCTAGACAATCCCGGCCAGAGTAGTTAAAGCTAGCCAAAATGACGTATGAACACTGTATAGAAATAGAAAAAAAGAAATTCAGACATTCAGATTACAAGACACACAGAGGGACAGTAATTCTCTGCTCAGGTAGATGTTACTCCCCAATATCCTTTGCTGCTATAACAATGTTCTGGTTGTCATATATTGCTCCTTTAGGCTCTGCATCAACACATATCTAAATCATGGTGCGTGTGTTTATCACTCTGCACTGACACTTGGAGGAAAACACTGTTTGCATTTCATTTTTTTTGTTGTTTTCATGATGAGCATCCAGTTCCTGCAGAGAGAGCTTCGGTGAAGTGTTTCTAATAATATGTATGAGAGAGAGAGAGAGAGAGAGAGAGAGAGAGAGAGAGAGAGAGAGAGAGAGAGATGAGCATGTTGTGCTTTGCTCTCACTGCACATGCTCACACCATAAAAAAAAAAGCTCATTATAGTAATCCCCTGATTCCCATTTTCATGTGAACTCCAACACAACAGCTTTGGAAAATGTGTTTTTTTTTTGAGCTTCAGTGTGGATTCAGAAAGAAATACTGCAGTTAAACACATTTAGTGTATACGTTATCTTACGCTGTCTGATGCAGCGCTCGAGAATCTCTCAAAAGTGCTCAAGTAGGTTGAAACCTAGCAGTCGCCGTGGCCGCAGTAGACGGCTCGCATCGCTTTCATGCTCGCCCGACCACTCGGAGAACGAGGGCATTATCACCTTGGGAGAATTTACTTGCTTACGGGATTTGGCAAGGGCAACATGGATGGATGTTATCCTTGGATGAACCGCTCACCCATACGACGAACATGATCACTCGGAATTGCTTAGAATTTATTGGCATTTATCTTGCTCTCCGACGGGCTCAGTGAGCCTCGACAAAGCCAGAAAAAACTGTTCACTGTGGAAAACAACAAGCACTCGAGCCTGGAGGCATTTATTGGCGTGTGCCACACACAGTTCTCGTCACCTAGTTGAGCACAAGAGGGAGACTGATGACACAAAAACACGTGGCATCTTCTTATCACTTGGAGATGTGCGTGTGGAAGGGTTTATGCCCCTCGAAAGTTCTCATGATTCTGCATGGAAAAAGTTTGATGTTGAATCTCGAGTGCGTTGATTATTTCTCAGACTTCCATTATAGAAACAGCTACTTCAGCCATGCCGTCACATGAATCGCTCACTTGTGCTGATTTAGACTACAATATGTTTGGGTTTGAACAAGAGTATTTTGCTTACAGCTTAGTTGTGTCATGTCTCCTGCTTACATGTGCTTGTCTATTGTGATTTCTGTCTGTCACTTGAATTCAGGGCATGATGGTAGCTTGTAGTCCTCATCAAACGCTCTGCTCTATGTTCTCACTCATCCTATTTTTGCAACCCTCTGAACACAGGATGAATAAAGGGTAAGATTGAACTACAGCCACTAATTCAATTCATTAGAACTCCACCATGTGCTGTTGTGTTGTTTGCTTTGTTTGCTTTATAACGTTCATGTCATTTCTGTGTATTTATAGCTCTGTGTAATGTGGGATGAGAGTATTATAATGAATGTATATTTTCCCAATGCTCTTTTTTTGCTAGCCAATTCAGCAGTGTTGTAAATAGCTCAGATTTAGTAACGCGCCAAGATGATCACCCTCGATTTCTGTTCTTCGAATTCCAGTGGAGATGCAGGTGAGGATGCTGGTGAGCTAGACTTCAGTGCCCTGCTCAAGAAAAGGTACGACCATCTACTTCAGCCACAGACATACACAATAAACTGAATTTGGATCTCTTACATTTGGTTCTTTTCCTCAGGGAGAAGAAGCAAAAGGTCGTAGAAGAAGTGGATGTGGACGTGTGGGAAATCCTGAAGGACGCCAAGCCCTGCGACTACGAGAAGATCGCCTTTGAGTATGGCATCACAGACCTGAGGGGCTTGCTCAAGAGGCTGAAGAAGATGAAGAAGGTGGAGCCCAAGAAGAGTGACGGTGAGGAGCGAGGGAAGAGACAGGAGAGGTGTTATATGGCAAGAGAAGACTGTGCACGAAGAGCGAGGCGGCAGCCGGGAAACAAGAGCTGTTTAATGCGGCAGGCTGTAAATACCAGCACCGTTTAAAGGCCTCGGGGGAGGGGGGGGGGGGACAACAGGTGGAATGTGTGTTAGCATATGCTCACTGTTGGTTGGCGCTTATGGATTATTTGGCCGTTAAAGCAGTGGATGAACTCTACCGGATTCTTTCTTGTCAGCTTTCCTGAAGAAGCTGGAAGCAGCCTACTCAGTGGAGAAGGGCAAGAAGATCCATCTCGCGGTGGAGCTGGCCGACTTCAACGCTCCAATCAAGTGGCTCAAAAACGGACAGGAAATCAAACCGTCGGCCAAGTAAGCAAATTACCACTATGCACACTGAGCAGTATGTATATGTTGAAGGGGTATACTAGGACACCAAGTGACCAAAGTTGTAGTAAAAAGTTGTTAACAGTAAAACTGTAACATTTAAACTCAGGTGACTGACAGTACCTTGAGACTCTTGCTGCTCCATGAAGTCATGCTATACAAGAAATTCTACGAAACAATACTTTACTATACTTTAATGTTATATGAACATGTATTGTCTAGGTAATTGGTGCAGCCAGAAAAACAAAATTAGGCAAATAGCAGTGAGACTGGTTGGAGCTCAGGGCTGCTAAATTATTCAAATGTTGGGTTCCCACAATTAAATGAACATAATCAACTGCAATATTGCTATTTTATATTATATGCCAAATTACCAATTTGCATGAACCCACACTCATTTACACACAGGTGACATTCATCATGTTTACGCTGGTCATTTACTGAGTAATCCAAACTTAAGAGTGTTTGCTGAATCTGACGTGGCACACTGGTCCGAGACGAAGAAATGCAAGAGAAAGTTAAGATAAGAATATCAAAATGTTCTTGCATGAGGTCCAATCATCTGGAGGATTATGAGCGAAGAACCAGGTTTGATGCACATTGAGTAGTAGATGGGTTGCAGGATTGGAACAGGTGAATCAGCTGGGCAGCAATCAATGAGTCAAGTCGTGGAGGAGCCAGGCAGAAAGGGGAGAGCTGGAGACACGAGAGATACCCGTCTCAAACTGTCCTGTCAAATGTTGAGGGGTTTCTCACAGACATTTTGAGCCATTTATAAACACTTTCCGGAAGTCTGCACTTCTACACACATTGCCCAAGGGAATTACCCACAATTCTTAGTAATATGACATTACCAGTGTTAGCCGTGCAAACGTGGAAACGCTCGCCTTGTGAGGCAAGCCTGGAAGACGTTCAAATCAGGGAGTACAAGTTATAAATTAAATAACCACAATTGCGCATGACATTTGAGGGTGTTGGTATATGTCGCAGCAAAGCGCTGTCACATTAGTATTTACCACATTTCAAGCCTTTTGCAGCCTCTCACACTCAACCCTTTAACAGGTGACATCAGTTAGGTCCCTGAGGGTTCAGGGTTTAGGGCCTTAAGGAGGACATTGGGATCACGGCCATGACAGAAACTCAGAGCCAGTAAACACTCTGGACATCACTGGAACTGCACTGTTGGTTGTACATTATCTAAGGGTTCCTACAAGTGACCTTTTCCTCATTTTTTTATAAAAAATATTATACATGAAAACATATGTATGTATACATTTTTTTTATTTATAATGATGAATAAGTAAGTGCTTCAGATTCATCATTTATATCTTGTGGACAAAATGCACTTTATCCAAGTTAAAGGTTGTTTCACAGTGAAGTGCATTTCCACAATTCATGTGTGTTTCCTGTAAAGCTGCCAGTACCGTCACATGTTCACCGGAGTGCTAGGCTGATGTTACAGTGAGAGTCCAGAGCAACATACACACACAGCTGAGCTGTTCAGGAATATTCCACATTGGCATTGCACATGGACTGGAAACCGACCGAGATGAGTCACAATTGTTTTTATTAAAAATCTTTAGGAACAAACTTTCTGACTCACATCAGATATACATGTTAGTTCTGAGCATCTTAAGCCTGCAGCGCTCTCCTCAGAGTCTCTCGCCCTCCACTTTGCTTTTTCTTCTCCTTCAAAGGCTTCTTTTGCTGTTCTATTCAAGAGGCTACAGCTGTTGCGAGTGGTATTTTTTCAATGGCTCCACCAGCTGCCATTTTGAGTCGCTTAATGCTGTTCATTGAGTGTAAGGCAGACCTCTTCCTGTTTGATTAAACAGTTACTCTGAGAGAGGGGACTTATTTATTCCTGAACAAAGCCTCCCAGGCGCTTCACCCGGCCTCTGCCACGCCCACCTTCAGTACCTGCATGGAGAGCCGCCACAGAACAAGTTACAGACGGGGAACACTGAGGATAAACTTGAGGCACATACGTGTCGCATTTCTTTTCTTTCGAACAGTGCAAGAGCAAAACCTTATGTTTATGGGACAAAATGACTTTGCTGCGTTTCGGAAAAGACCGTATTTTGGGTTAAAACACGTATGAAAGTGACGTTATTTAAGTACGGAGGTTACGCAACAAATAAATCAACGTTGGGGTTACAGTACTTATGAAAGTGACGTTATTAGTATGTAACTTCCATACTTAGAAAGAAGTGTCACATAAGTATAGAAGTTCAAATCAATGTTTGGGTTGAAACGGATACGTAAGTGATGTTACTTCAGTGTGGATGTTACAGATTGTTAAATTCTGGTTGCACACTGGACACGAACAGCGGTCTTCAGAGTGAAAGTTTGTGGACCCATCCATCCACAGCAACCTCCTCTCGATGCAGTCTCTGTCACTCTTTATCGTACCGTTCCTGGCTCACCATAACGTGAGGCAAATTATACTTCTTTACTTGTATATCTATACATGTTGTCTGGGAACAGCCTGAATTAATTAACCTTTTAAAAATCGAGGTATTCTTTAGGATTCTGCTCGAAATAACATACCCAAACTAAAAAGGGTGTATCTCTGCAACCACTAGGGCTAGTGGAATAATTCTGGTATTATAATAAAAGGTACACGTGTGAGATTGTGTTCATATGTGTAAATATCAGTATATATGTTACTGGTCAAGAGTAAATAAAGATTGAAACACAGCAAAAATAGAAGTGTCAGGTCTGTCTCACCCTATATAGGTGCCATGGTGCTTAGTACTCTTCTTTTCTGAAGACCTACATGTGTACGAAAAGCATAAACGCGAAAAGACAAGTTCAAATTGAATGCTATTTAAAATGATTCCCACTTTAGTTTACTGCCTCATTTTTTGCTATTCAAGTTAAACTTCCTGTGAATAGCAGTTGCCACCTTATGTTGTCCAGGGATGTGAACACTTGTAACCATGGAAATATTTCCCATCACACCTTCTGTTGTGTGCGATGATGGTGAGCCTGTGGCGTCACTGTAGGTAGTGCTTTGATTTATGTCACCATGCATACAGCAGCCTAAATGTGCGTGTGTGTGTGTGTGTGTGTGTGTGTGTGTGTGTGTGGGAGCATATACTGAAGGTCTGATCAAGAATGTGTGGACTCTTTGTTTCGGTCTGTGACTGAATCACTCTCGTCGTCTTCAGGCCTCCATGCATCTGATTTATTGAAAGCACTTACTCATTATTTTCACTCACTCTCTCTCTCTCTCTTTTTTTTGTCTCTCTCTCCCCCCGCGTCTGTTCTCGATCCTCCTCGTATAATCTTCCCCCATCATCCAGGTATGTGTTTGAGAGCGTGGGCAACAAGCGGACACTCACTATCAACAAGTGCAACCTGTCTGATGACGCAGCCTACGAGTGCGTGGTCGGGGAGGAGAAGTGCTTCACGGAGGTTTTTGTCAAAGGTATATGAGTCACTGTCTTTGGAGGAATCCTGCTTTCAGCCGGAAGACGGTTTATTTCCGCTCGGTTTAGCAAATGCTGTCATTTGAGCGTAGAGACGCTCGACAGCTCCGTTCCCTTCGTGTGTCTGTTTGTCATCTGTTTATTTCGATGCTTTTATTGCCACACAGTAGCACGCCGCTGCAGCCGGTTGTCGGCTCACTCATCCTTAATGAGTGCAACTCTTGCTTTTGTTATTGTCATGTATCACTGCTGTCGTGCTTTACATATTCATGTGCTGTCACATTTATCAGAGGTTGAATGATATGTGAATATTTGAAGGTCACTGTGATTGGTGTTCAATTTAAATATTAATATGATGTGGTAATATAAGGTATATTTATATTTTATACCAAAATATTCAAGTACAAGTATTCAATGTTTCTTGTATTGTTGATAATGATAATGATAAAAATCTCTTGGTTTTAATAGACAAGCATTCTATTTTATGCTATTATTTGATTTGATTTTATATTATATTATTTTATATAATACTATTTACATTGTTTTATATGATATTATACTATATTAAATTATTTGTATTTTATATTATACTATATTATATTATTTTATATTATATTGTATGAGATGCATTGAGATATACAGTAAACCAATTATATAGGTTTACTGTATATCTCAGTGGCCTCTTCTCTGTCCTTTGTGTGTGTGAGTATGAGAGGTTTTAATAGATGTAATTAGGTCAACTGCTTCTACGTTAATCCCATGCTTTACTTTGTGTGCTCGCCGCTGCCCATCCTGCTTTTACATTATCAGAGGCCATACGAAAGGGTAAGCTCTTCACCACAGACATGCAGCTACAGCAGTGTGTGTCCGTGTGTGTGTGTCCACTTCATTTCAGTGTTTGTGTCGATAAAAAACATCATTCATGTCACTGTTTGCAAACATCTACATCAGCACCTCGCTGTTGACTCATCTTGATATCACTAAAGGCAGTGGGGAGTTCAGTAGATGACAACTAGTCAACACCATAAACTAGTATTCATATTACTAAAGAAAAGTACTCTGTCTTGTGTCGTGTTGTGTGAAGTGAATGACATCAAATTCAACTCTCACAAATCTCTATGTAAATGTTCTTACACTAAGTTATTTAAGTAGTCGCTTTGCTTCACTTTTCCTAAATGGTAAGTAGTTACTAAGTAAGTCTTTACAGAAAGTGACTCCTGAAGGTGTTTTCAGCAACATGATCTCATGGGAACATTCGCATTTACATTTCTCCGCGAGTCATTAAACGCACCGTTCTCACTCCCAACTCGTCACATACGGATGCACTGTTGCAGTCTCAAACAACATTGGGAATTCAAACCAATTTTATGTTATTTTTTCGGAAAAGATCATTTACTACATAAATGAAATTGCGTACGGCAGAAGTAGTCAATGTAAATAATTCAACGGTTGACTTTTGGTTTCACACAAACAGCCGTCTCCTGCGTTACAGTCCTGTGTTTGTTTGACCCGTCTATCCGTCCATCCCGACCTCCATATGCGCTCTTTCTACTCTTTCAGCTGACTTTCAGAGCACTTCCTGCAGTCATACTATGAATTAAACTTGGGGTGTTATTCATACACCATTTGTTGAGCCCAGGCTGTTTTCAGACAGAGAACTACGAGAATGATCTCCTCCCATTATTTGCTCATTTAAACCATTTGTGCAGTCCACGTTTTCTCGTATTTTTTCTAGTTGGGTCTTCTCCATATTTCAATAGAGGGAAAAAGTATTTATCTTTTTACACAAATAAACCACAAATTACGCTGAAGACATTGAGCTCATTGAACGTTTTGTGAGGCCCACAGTCACATCGTACATGTTTCTATGGCTCTCTTTTGAGCTGAGGTTGAAGAGAATTGAGATGCCCGGAGGGAGGACTGGATGCTGACGATGACAAATAGCCGAGGCTAGCAAAGCGCCGAGCGTCACACCGTGTGGTTACACAATGGGACTCCCACCACCTCAGGAGACTCGAGGCACCTTCCACCTCTGCAAGACGGCTGTGCTCTGTGGCACTGATAAAGATTGTAGGAGTACGTTGTGCTCTGTGTGCTGTCTGTCCTACTTATGGAGAACACTCATATACATGCCACCTTCCACCCATCCAGAGGAGGCAAGATGCAAAAATACCCAAATTACAGCTGACGTTTACTCCAAGATGAGTTTCGTCAACAAAGTAAAAACTAAAGTTGTTTTGTCTAGATCTGGATTTTATGTTTCAAATCAATAACTCATTTTCTGATTAAATAATTAACTTGAGCTTCCGATTAATTAATTAATGAAGTTCTGATTGATATACAGTGAATTCAAAATCAGACAAAACTCTTCACACCTGTGAAACAAACACTCTAATTAATGTCTCATTTTGTTATTTTTTAATTGCACATTAAGTCATAAATTAAACAAAATGATCTACATCCACAACTAAACATAACATAAGTAATAGTGTCATGACAAATCCATATAATAAACAATAATGAGGATTCACTTCCCATATTAGTAAGGTAAAGTTCTTCTGTTGTGCTTGATTTGAACTGAATACCCAGCCGATACTTCATTGGAAATCAAGACTTTGCATGTAGTAGAATTTAGTAGTATTTAGGACTCCAGCAATGATTGATGTATGTTTTCACTCACTGTACAACATAAAAGCCTGACTCACTCTACTCAAACACCAGCGCTGTTCATCCAGCACATGTTTCGTCCTCCTCAGTATTTCTCTGGTGATTATGTTTATGACTCAGTGTCACGCTGCTGTTTCCAGAGTTTGAGTCAAAGCTTTGCGTTTGTCTTCAGAGCCTCCGGTCACCATCACCAAGCTGCTGGATGACGTTCACACCGTGGTGGGAGAGAAGGTGGAGTTTGAGGTGGAGGTGTCCGAGGAAGGAGCCAACGTCAAATGGTGAGTGGTAAATGCATAATGATGGCCAAAGTGAAAAACCTCCTATCTGCAAAATGATCCAGGAAAAGTGGGGGGAACCTCCAATCTGCACTTGAGTGTTACAATCTTCATCAATTTGACAAGCCCATGTTAATCTAGTTTCTAGTTTATAAACATAAACAAAACATGAAAAAATAGAGGAAATAAAAAGCCAGTATGCAGTAGCTTGTCTTCACTGAATAAGCGCTTGTTCTCAGCAGGATTTAATGAATCCATTCACAAACATTCAGTCAATATGGTTGAAAAAATACATATTATGTTTTTTGAAAAATTACTTTTACATTTCTTATAACTCAGCTCCTAAAACCCAAAAGTATATCTGTGAAAATGTTCACCTTCTGCACCGCTTTGAAAAATATACCAAAGCCTCGTGATCCCTGAAGGCTCTAGCCATGTAGAACATTGCCGACATGTCAATCAGCTCTCCCTCCCTCCTCTGTGTGTTTAAGTGTCACTGAAGCGTGTGTGTGTCTGTGTGTGTGTGTGTGTGTGTGTGTGTGTGTGTGTGTGTCTCCTCAGGATGAAGGATGGAGTTGAGCTGAACAGGGATACCGCAGGTTCAAAGTACAGGTTTAAAAAGGATGGGATAAGACACATTTTGATCATAAATGAAGCTACGAAGGAGGATATTGGAATGTATCACGCGTTCACCAACGGCGGCGAGTCGAAGGCAGAACTGGAGGTTGAAGGTACTGGTTTCTCTGTTAAAGTGAGAATACATATTTGCGGAGCATCAGCTGCTGTATAAAGTTCGCTAACACGTATTTCAGACACGGCTGTTTAATTAGGAACATTAGGACATTTACACATCAGCACATGTTGATGTTTTGCATCCTGACAAGCATGGGAAGCAATAAATTAGCCATTACTCATCCCATGATTGATATTACTCCATTAATCCCCTGTTATCAGTAGTTCATCACATTATTCGTCATGCTAATTTTCTTCTACGCCTCCCAGATTGATGGTTGGGTCTTACCTTACCCCTCAGACATCAGGCTATCGAAATCGCTACAGTAAGAGCCAGACGAGTCTCTCGAATTGATTAGAGCGTGAGAAAATGTCCGTCCTCAGTGGACACTCCAGGCAAAGTACACAAGCTGATCAATATGAACGTGGTGTTGCAACCTGATAGACGAGGTAGACATAGACTTTGTGAATAAGGTGCACACCAAGATGTCCCACAAGGTATTAAATTCATTTTAAAGGACTGTTTCGAGACTTTGGGTGATAATTCAGTTGTTAGTCATGTGTGTTTGTTAAGTATGAAGCTGCAACCAGCAGCTGTTGTGCTGATCTTAAAGACTGAACAGTAAGAACAGCTCGCTAGATTTCAGGAAGTTATCCCCCCGGCAAAGTAATCGACCAGCAATGTATCGTTTTTACACTTTTTTTGTTTGTACGATCTGGAAGATCTCTCTTTTGGTCTCTTTTGGTCTCTTTTGGACTCTTTTGGTCTGTTTTGCGGCCCCTATGGCGATAAACAGTAATTGCAGGTGTGTTTTGGGATCTCACTTCCCAGAGATCCAAACAGTGTGACATCAGATTATTCATCATCTATCGTTTTTCTTTGTTCGCTAAAAATCAATATCCCACTTCTCTTAATGACCAACCATTGCTGGGACATTCATTTTACTGAAAATCTTCAAGAGTATTACTTTAAACACAAGCGATATAATGCTAATTCCTCAAAATATCAAACTATTCCCTTTTCTTGATAAAGAAGAAATACAACCTTGCTGGACTTTGCCATGTAATAACAAGACTGCAATGCATTTCTAACCCATAGATACACAACGCTGTCTTAACACCGGCCGGACCAATTGTCTGCGTAAACAAACGTCTGCGTGCTACTGATCTATGTCGACGTCTTTGCTTCAGATAAGGAGCTGGAGATTCTTCAGAGCATCGCCGACCTGACAGTGAAGGCTGCCGAACAGGCCGTGTTCAAGTGTGAAGTGTCTGACGAGAAAGTGACGGGGAAATGGTTCAAGGACGGCGTGGAAGTCCTGTCCAGTGATCGCATCAAAATCACACACATTGGAAGGTATTGAATCAATGTCTGAATGTCAAAAAAGGCTGTTGTTTGGGGCTCACTGTCAGAGCCATCACACACACACACACACAAACACACACACACACACACACACACACACACACACACACACACACACACACACACACACACACACACACACACACACTCTCATCTGCACACCCCTCCCCCCCCTAGGGTCTGGGGTTTCTCTCAGTAATCCCTCCATCAGGAGATAGGCCAAGACAACAGCGGTCACACAAGGTGAAAGCCATTTAGTGTGTTTCTCAGTCTGCGATATCGCCTCGTGGAGTATGTTGCTACGGCAACAGTCTGACGCATAATTGCTGGTCACAACGAGTGTCGTCTCCTTGGTAACATCTGGTAACATGCCCCCAGGACCCACAAGCTGATGATTGATGAAGTGGAGCCTTCGGACGCTGGAGATTACACGTTTGTCCCCGACGGCTACGCGTTTTCTCTCTCCGCTAAGCTTAACTTCCTCGGTGAGAGCGACACGCAAAACCAACACATGAAGCATCTGATGAGCTGAGCGTATCTGAATAAGACTCATTCATATGTTTTACACCCACAGAAATCAAGATTGAATATGTTCCCAGAGAAGGTGAGCATTGTTGTTTTGAACCACATTATCTTTACAGAGTATGCTAGATCTATGAGAGAAATAGAAATGTCGCAGTTTTCAAAGTAAAGGTATAATTTACACTTAGTCTTAAAGTAGAAAAGTGCAGAAAACAAGTAGTGCTGCTCGAGGGTGCTCACAGAAACACAGGGACTAGTTCAATATATGAACACCAAAAACTGGGTTGGGGTCGAAAATAAGTATGTTTGTTACATGAAATAAGTGTGTTTCTTACATAAAATGAGTGTGTTTGTTACATAACATAAGTGTGTTTGTTACATACAATAAGTGTGTTTGTTACATGAAATAGGTGTGTTTGTTACATAAAATAAGTGTGTTTGTTACATAAAATAGGTGTGTTTCTTACATAAAATGAGTGTGTTTGTTACATAACATAAGTGTGTTTGTTACATACAATAAGTGTGTTTGTTACATGAAATAGGTGTGTTTGTTACATGAAATAAGTGTGTTTGTTACATAACATAAGTGTGTTTGTTACATACAATAAGTATGTTTGTTACATACAATAAGTGTGTTTGTTACATGAAATAAGTGTGTTTGTTGCATAAAATAGGTGTGTTTGTTACATACAATAAGTGTGTTTGTTACATGAAATAAGTGTGTTTGTTGCATAAAATAGGTGTGTTTGTTACATAAAAGAAGTGTGTTTGTTATATAAAATGAGTGTGTTTGTTACATAACATAAGTGTGTTTGTTACATAACATAAGTGTGTTTGTTACATGAAATAGGTGTGTTTGTTACATAAAATAAGTGTGTTTGTTACATAAAATAGGTGTGTTTCTTACATAAAATGAGTGTGTTTGTTACATAACATAAGTGTGTTTGTTACATACAATAAGTGTGTTTGTTACATAACATAAGTGTGTTTGTTACATACAATAAGTATGTTTGTTACATACAATAAGTGTGTTTGTTACATAAAAATAAGTGTGTTTGTTGCATAAAATAGGTGTGTTTGTTACATACAATAAGTGTGTTTGTTACATGAAATAAGTGTGTTTGTTGCATAAAATAGGTGTGTTTGTTACATAAAAGAAGTGTGTTTGTTATATAAAATGAGTGTGTTTGTTACATGAAATAAGTGTGTTTGTTACATACAATAAGTGTGTTTGTTACATACAATAAGTGTGTTTGTTACATAAAATAAGTGTGTTTGTTACATAAAATAAGTATGTTTGATTCGGGACACTGCAAGTGGCACGATCAGGTACAGGTTGTACAGTATGTGACGCTTCTCACCTGGTTGACCTCCCTCTGCCTGTCTTCTCCTCTCGCGCTCACGATGAAAGACCCTCCCAAAATACACCTGGACACCAGTGGCATCGGCAGCAAGAACACCATCATCGTGGTGGCTGGAAACAAACTTCGCCTCGACGTTGAGATCACAGGAGAGCCGGTGCCCACTGTGTGCTGGATGAAAGGAGACGAAGTGAGGACGAACAGAGAGGATTCTGACCGTTCACCTCATACACACACACACACACACACACACACACACACGTCAGATACTCTCCACCTTTGTGCGTCAATCAGAGCATGCCGACGTTAGTCACTGAGCAGCACAAAAGAAGAATGAAACATGAAGAGAGGTTTAATCACCTGTCATGTGGCCACTGTCTTCAGCAGTCTGGTTCGCTCTGTCCGTGTCTCTCGCCTGTCCCGCCCTGTGCGGTAGGTGCTGTCCGCGGCCGAGGGACGGGTCCGCGTAGAGTCCACGGAGACCCTGAGCACCTTTGTGATTGAGGGGGCGGAGAAAGGCGACGAGGGCCGCTACTCCATCACCGTGACTAACCCCGTCGGAGAGGACAAGGTTGAACTCACGGTCAAGATTGTGGGTCAGTGGCTTTTGCTCACTTTTGCTTTTTTTTCACCTATGTTCTGTTCTCTGTGCTCCTATTCTACTTTTCCTGCGACTCGGCACAGCGCTCTTGAAATGAGATTTGATCATGACATTAATGAAAAATTGTTACAGTTGGTGCCATCTTTTAAACCCATAAATCATCGGAATTTTAGGTCTATCCCAAAGCCAGCTCACTACAATTTACATATCCATGTGTATTGAATCATTACATTTGTTTAAGTTTGAGAAACTATGCCGTTCTCTACGATAAGCAGTGTAATGTGAACGTACACTGGATTTGTTGCAACTGGCTACATATGTGCTGCTGCAAAATCACTTACATGACACTACAACGTTATTTGACAGGGAAGTGGGTATGACCACTGCTGTGAAAGACAAATCTGAATAATTGAATTAGGGTCAAAGCAAAGCTAAGGATGTGATGTTCACCTGAAAAAAACACTTATGCCATAATCATGCTTTCTCTCTTGTCTCCATCTGTTTATCTTTCCTCTCTTTCCATTTACAAATCTAACCCGCCTCTCCAGATATGCCCAACCCTCCTGAGAATGTCAAATGCACATCAGTTGGCGAGGACTTTGGCACGATCACATGGGACCCTCCTGCATTTGACGGCGGAGTTCCCATTAAAGGTACCCCTGAAACGTAGACAGCGGCTAATGTTCAGGTCCTGTGTCTACCTCCCTGGAGAAAGCAGTTCAGTATCCACTCTGTTTACCACATGTGAACGTCTTTCTGCAGAACAAGGATATTTCTAATGACTCCCGTATGTTCTTCCTCCAGGGTACCTGCTGGAGAGGAGGAAGGTCGGCTCAGCCAGATGGACTAAGCTCAACTTTGATGTGTATGAGTCCACCACATATGAGGCTAAGAAGATGATTGAAGGTGTACTTTATGAGATGAGAGTTTTTGCAGTCAACGCCATTGGCATCTCTCAGGCCAGCGAAAACTCGCAGCCCTTCATGCCCATTGGTGCGTTGCCATTTATCATTAGTAGAATGGTTAATTAACAGAGGCTTTTCACACAATGCTCATTTTGAGGCAGCTTTACCTACCTCCCATCCCATTTACACTGGGTATTAACGTATTAATTAGCTCCTGTCTCTCTCAGCCCCCACCGGTGAGCCCACCCGTCTCATAGTGGATGATGTGACAGACACTACCTGTGCTCTCAAGTGGCGTCCTCCAGAGAAAATCGGAGCAGGCGGCATCGACGGTTACATCATTGAGTACTGCATAGAAGGAAGTAAGTACACACAAAATGTTTTGGCACTTCATAGTAAAGGCCTGTACACACAGTGAACGTTTAATTTGTAAGATTACATCAATATGTTGTTTTTGAACTATTCTTTTTTGTCATGAGTACTTTCACACAGAATGGGACGATTGCGTTATTTCTTACGAAGCAGGGTTGAGTTTTCCGGGGTATTGCACCGCTAATTAAAGCATCGACCAATGAAGTTCTCCGGAATGAACTACAACAACAAAGAGGCCACGCAGTCCAAACAAAGACGGCAAACTTTATTACTTGTTTCGACTTTGGCAAAGGAAGAACAGATCAGTTCCACTCCTTCCATTCTTACTTTACACTGTAAAAGCCCGAGACATTTACACTGTAACTGTTTACCAAAAGAAAATACACTCAGAGCATTTCACTAACAGGAAACTCAAATAGACAGTTGATTACAGTAACTTGTTATACAACAGTTACATTTATTCAAACCTTTTATTGAAAAATTGCTGCAAATTCACATCATTACTGGTGTGAATTGTTTTGATGTGAAATATTGGCATCGTAGTATTTCAAATGTTTGTGTATACGCTGTAACTAATGTTAAAAAAAAAAGCATTTTAGAGAGTTTATACGCTGTAACTAATGTAAAAATAAATTGGGTATTAAGGCTGACAATGCTCAAAAGACCTGTATTATTAAGGACAGCTTTTGGGTTTCTAGGTTTTGGTTGATGTTCATCCTCCTCCAGCGTAACTGTCTTTGTCTCTGTTGCTAGCTAACAAGACAAAGTCATGCTAAAGAAGGATACACCAGCCAAAGTAAACCTGGCAACGTTAGCTAAACTCCTCCCCCAACTAGCGACTGTCAAATCATAGCAGCCCTAACGTCACAAGAGCAAAAGCAACCAGGCATTACGTTCACTACCAAAGATCATCATTAACTAATTAGTTTGTGAGGTCATGTTGTAAAAAAAGCCCCATTCTTGACTATCTCCACTGTAGTACGGTATTGCTCAGTCTTTGGGTCGTCTCCATGTCCTAGACACTTTTTCAAGATTTTCATTCTATAACCAGTCGGCTGGAAGTGAAAAGTCTGATATGCAGTGTTTTCAACCAAAGCTGGTAAAATCTGTAAACTATAAATAAGTCTACTTTTGTCTACTTCCATCTGAATGTAAGGACCCATTATTTCAGAAATCACTTTTAATTTCTGTGCAATAAATCTCCCGTGGCTTTCAATGCAATCAGCATAATGTGCAACGTAAAAATGGTCAATTAGACACGCCTGATCCCTGAGCAGTTTCTCTACATCATCCAGAGATCTCTGGATTGCTTCTGGTTTTCTGACCTGTTCCTTGACGGCTCCTTCCTCAGGCGATCAGTGGGTGCAAGCCAACGAAGAACCAGTGGAGAAGAACCAGTACAGGGTGAAGGGTCTCCCAGTGGGGGAGAAGATGCTGTTCAGAGTGGTGGCCATCAACATCGCCGGGCGCAGCCCTCCCGCCACTCTCGCCCAGGCCGTCACTATCAGGGAGATCGTGGGTAAGAGAACAAGCCGTCATGTTTTATAGAAATTCAACTGAACGATGAAGCTTGAACATTTCCCAGCTTTGGTACCAGTCAGTAACGACGATCTGCCAAAAAACAACATCTAATTATCATGCTTAGCGTTGGGTCTTAGTACATGGATTACTTCTTAACCACATCCTGCATCCAAAAAGGAAAAATTCCACTGTGTGCTTTCTAATCTTCCTAGTATTACACATGTAAAAGATGCACATGCGGTACATCTTACATGTACATTCCCCCCACGCCACCCACTCACATTCTACTTATCTTTTCCTTCTCCGTCTCTCATGTGTCGACTACCCAGAGAATCCAAAGATCCGCGTGCCTCGCAATCTGAGGTCCAAACTCATCAAGCTTGTGGGGGAGAAGGTGAACTTGGTCATCCCCTTTCAGGTTAGTCTGAGTCTGGCCAAGCTCTTGGTTTTCTTGTTCTATTTGCAAAAGCAGAGAACAACCGGTTACGCCAAGAGTGGCAAAATATGAGGTGCTTAAAGATTACTAGGTTCACACTTTTACTAAATGGCTATTTCAGACTGAAGCATTTCTAAGAAAGTCTTGGTCGCACCAACAAAGATCCTTTTTTTAAACCATGGTTTCACTTTAAATCACGTTGCACCAAACTTGTCTTAACATTAAGAAAGATCTAATTTAAACCCAACAGCCAAAACAGGCTGAACCCAAAACAGGAAGTAACATGCATGCAAATGTATATACAGTATTGTGATTTTTCTTGGAACAGTTTTGCTTCATTAAAAAAAATAAACAGTATTTACTCATTTTCAACCTAGTTTTGCTAAACTTCGATTAGAACTAATCAGCCTAAAAATACCTAAAAAAGTCAAGTAAAAAAATTAAAATGGACCAAAACCACAGGCAAGAGATATCAGCAGCAGATATGCGGTTGCTCATTTCTGTATATCATGTCCACATGCACTTTATTTGTATGTGTTGGAGAGGTGAAATAACCAAATGCTTAACCACATAGCTGCAATGTGACGGGGCATTTTTCTTCTTCTTGTAAAATGAAACCCAGATCTTTAAACTTCGTAGGAACAGAGAGGCCTCAGGGAGCATGACAGCTTTTTGAAAGCAACCTGCAACATGACATTGGTAACAAAAAGAAGCTAACCATAAGTAGCAAAGGGGAAAGCATTGTTACAAATAAAAACAGACAAGAAAAACGGAGCCACGGCTCCACTTTGAAGAAGCAGATGAAAAGCTGTTCTGAGACGGAGGACGTGGCTACGTGACGCTCCCCTGGGAGAAAAGAGCACCCACAGCTCTGTCATCTTATCCAAGAGCTGGACGAAGAATGTTCCAACTGCTGCTTTCACACTGAAGCAATATGTGGTTGAACTAAAGCTGAAAGACCTGGAAAAGGATGCCCCAAACAATTTCAATGCCAAAACTTGAAAGACATCTGACTAATAAAGAAAGACTTGGAAAGGTTCTCTGAGATCGGATCGCATGTTATCTTGTGGTACACAAAATAAGTGTATTTAGTAGATCAATGAAAACGAAATATATCGAGGGACAAATAATTAGATTTCAATATTGTAAAGAAATAAACAAACAGTAATATGTGTAAAATACATCAATCAATACATGAGGTTGTGTATTGACCTAATAAAAACATTTAGGAATGTTTACTTCCTGTTAGGTTTCTTCCTTCATACACCAGTCATACATCATATCAATGTTACTTCAATGATCACAAGCCAACTGACAAACCTTTAGCGCCATGCTATTCTGTCCATTCTGTCCAGTACTTTCATTTGATTCCCTTTCCATACCTCTGACTGCAGGGTAAGCCTCACCCAGTCGTGACCTGGTCCAAAGATGGCGTTCTCCTGGAGGACAACACAGTGGGAACTCGCACCAGTGAAGTGGACACCATCCTCTTCATCCGCTCGTCAGAGAGAAGCCACTCTGGGAAGTACACGCTGTCCGTTCAGATCGAGAACATGACGGCCAGCGCTGACGTGCACATCCAGGTTGTAGGTCAGTCCCGTCACGGGCACCGATCCCAGCTCCACCCGCGGGTGCTGCCTGTTCCCTCTTTTAGATCAGGACGCCGTGCGCTTCATACTTCACAAGTCACCCGATTAATAACCTGTTTGGAAGGGGATGATGGCTTGAGCCCAAATCTTTTTTCCCCTTCAAATTTGATGATAATTCCTAATTTCATACTCCCAGGGATCTGTGGCTCAAAGTAGCAAATCATCAAAGCTCTGATTCCTCTCTCCGGTTTAATCCTGGCTCCTGCACTGCCACCGCGGCCGCCAGCTCATTCCTCATCTCAGGGCTCGTCTCCCCGGGTCAGGGTGTCGGGCGGATTATTTGGCGGGGCTCCACTGGGATTATGTGCGCGTAGACTGGGATTAGGTTTGGATTTTGAGGGCTACTCTGTCACTTCCTCTGCCGAGAAGGTTGAGCTAATGAGAGGCTGCACTCCTCTGATCGGCACCCTCTCAGCTGATCTGTCACTGCACTGTTTCGGCAGGAGACAGAACAGGAAGGATTACCGGGCAGAAACAGTCGCGCTGCTCACTTTCCCTACTGTACTCCGCAGAGGAGATTAATGGCAAACACACTCCCATGTTGTACAGTCGTTCTGCACTGCGCAGCCCACACAGAAAGAGCAATGATAAGCACAATGCATCCTTCTGCTCTGGACTATTTCTCAGTTTGGCAGTTCTGTACCAACACAGTTTTTTCTCATAACGTGTGCATCCCCACCTTTCCTTGAACCTTTGTCTTTTGCTCTGCTAATCTGTCAATCTTTGCCAAGTCTCTTCCACTGCGAATGTTGATTTATTTCTCTCTGTGGGACTTTCCTGTTTCACGTTATCAATCTCTCTCCATCTAAAAGCTCGCCTCCGTGTCGACACAGGAAAGGAAGACAGTTAGTTATCTCAACGAGCTACACGTAACCAAATCCTCCAACTTTATCTCCGTCTCCTCTCACGAATCCCACCAGAAAAGCCCGGGCCTCCCATTGCTGTGCATGTCGTGGATGTGTGGGGATTCAATGCTGCGTTGGAGTGGAAGCCGCCCAAAGACGACGGCAACAGTGAGATTATCGGCTACACTATTCAGAAGGCCGACATGAAGACTAAGGTACGCATGGTGGGGGGAGAAGAGTGGAGGAGCGTACAGAGAGGTTTCAGGGATGCAAGAGGTTGTAACCAGTAAATAGTGTTCGGCTAACGTCTGCTTCATGACCGACAGCAAGGTATGTCACTGAAGAAATCAAGTTGTTCAAAGGCTAATCCTTAACTAGAATTAACATAATCTCTACAAGATTACGTTACAGTGAGGCAGTTCCTTTTCTGCTTCACCTTTTATCCATGATGTTTCTGTCTTCGGTGGCGAATCCAAAACGCTTTCTCACATTACTTCTCAAATGGTTTTGAGGTCACGATTATCTGCTCAGCATGACATGCTAGTTTACTACGTTTTGCATTAACAAGAATGACAATTGTTCAGGAATAAAAAAATTGGTATTGAGGTATTTTTCAACCTGGACCCTATTTGTCCATGTCGTCCCCGGCGTGGATGTAACATTACATCCTCTAAAAATGCTGATCGGCTCTGATTTGTGTTATAAATGTCTGATATTATGGAAAGGAAGAAACAAAATGAGTCTGTTTGATAATGTGGCCGAGACCCGCTCAAGGACAAGTCTTATTGTGAATATCTGCTCATATAAATAGGTGACGGACGGCCATCAAAGACCTTATCCACATTGTTGAAATCGTCTAAATATTCAGCCATGTCATTAAAAAATCTCTCACACTAAACTATGTTTTATTCACTCCAACAAACCCAGGCTGGCCGGCACTCTCGTTTCCTCCGTTGTCTTCTGGGAAACCTCGCGAGATTTCAGAATGAGACTTCTCCTTCAGCGAGACCCTTTCCATAATATCACATACCTATGATAAGAATCAGAGCCTGTCATGGCAAAAAGAAGAACTTCTAGTGGACGTGAATGACGGTGCTAGCTCGGTATAAATTACGTTACAGCATTTGAGTAGCGACAGAGTTCTCCCACAATACTGGACCAAGTTGTTGCAGTTATTAGTCAGGGCGAGAAAAAAACATGGGGAAATAGGGTCCAACAGGTTGATATAATACCAAAGTTACCCTTTACAACTGCAATCTTTACAAGACACACATGAGTGAGCGCCATGTCGTTGTGGCACAGATTGATGCCGTGTTTTTGGACCAGAACGCATCCAGTGGACCTTCGTAATCATGGCTGCTAGCGATTTAGTCACAAACTGCAAAGCCTCACTCTACCGTCATGGTCTTTATGTTGTATGAATGGACAGGAAGTTGGACCAGAAGAACAAGGATGCCGGGGATAGGACATTCTTCAGCTTATAAAGTTCTCAACCTCAGCTATAAGCCTCTTTCAACCTCTGCTTCTCCTCTCTCTCCCTCTGTCTCCCAGGAATGGTTCACAGTCTACGAGCACAACCGCAGGCCCAGCTGCACTGTCTCTGATCTGGTCATGGGGAACGAGTATTTATTTCGAGTGTTCAGCGAAAACATCTGCGGCCTCAGCGTCAATCCGGGCATCAGCGAGAACACCGCCATCGTTGGGAAAGAAGGTAGCGTCATCCCCGCGGAGCAACGCACTCGCTAACGGGATAGCATCGCTTCTGATGTGAAGTTCACACACAAAGCGAGCATTGTGATCCGTAAAGGGCCTATAATGCAGAAAAGAGGACGGTATTGTGATCCAAATTACACGTGCAAATATGAATACAAACTATAGAACACAGTAATAACTTTAGAGCAGTTTTTAGCTGTGATTAATTACTTGGACATAATTTAGAGGAAAATTAATTCACGCTGATTATATTTAACAGAAATATTCTTTGACAGAGTGTTATATAACGGTTAATACTGGCCGCGGATTATGAAAGCAACGAGGCTGGGAAAATGAACACCTGCCACCAGCCAAATGCTTCTGCTGCTGTTGTGCTGCTGCCTTTTGCTTACTCCAACAGAAAATGTGGCAGCCAACCAGACGCAACTCTTTTGTGTTCCAAGCGCTAGTCTGGCCTATAAAATTGCGAGGATCGTTGATTATAGTACCCACCTGACATCAAAATGAAACACAAGTCAGTAATCTGCTAATTGAAATTTGCTCGCGTGTCAGCATGTGGTATGAAAGGCAAAACAATCCCAAAGCAGTGGAAAGACACACCAGTCGGTTTTACACAAATCCTTCAACGGATTTGACCTCAAAAGAAAAACACCAACGAGCCACGTTGTTTGTTATGGGGTTAAATTGAGACATGTCCATAATAAATATTTTTGAGGACAAATGTAACTGTTCCTTTTATAATCATAAGGTGTAGTTATATATACTGTAAATATATAATATATGAACACTGTTAATGGACAGATGATGCCGCCGTTCCACCTTCATACTTTAAAATGACATTTTAAATACGTCTCATTTGTTAAACACCTTCTGCCTCGACTCCTCTGACCTTGCGACTCTTCCTCGCCTCCTCCACCCGCATCTCCGTTGGCCGAGATTAAGCCACTATCGGCGAGGAAGGGTTCAAGGATGTACAACATTGGGAAATGAGAAAAGCCCCATAATTTATTCACCACAAACGTTAGTTATGTGTCCTTCATCAGCGTGCTGCCTGAGGCTATACTTGAGGTGACCTTCTATGTTGTTCATTGATCAGTGATGCGACTGATAATCATCAAATATAGATATTAACATTACTCTTATACAACAAGACAGTAACTATAAATACAAAAGAATATTACTATCGTATTATCAGAATATTCTTGAGCGAATACAATCTTTCAACTGAACCCATCAATAGGTAAAATAGTTGAATATCCATTTTTAATAACAGTGAACAAATTCACCTCATGTAAGGAAATTAGAAACGTCCTCCGACGCCTCCTTAATGAAGGCAAGCCGACCGCAGGTGAATAATGCATTCTGGGCTGGAGAGCGTTTTAATTATAATGGACCTGGAGCTCACACGGGTCTGTTTTTTGCCGATGTGCGATTTCAAAGTAAGACATAAATCGAGGCATGTTGCACTTCTCCACCTGTCCAGGTCTGTCCCATAACCGGCCACCGTTCAAAGAGATGGGGGTGAACCATTCCCCCAAGTTCACAGCGCCCCTGGTGGACAGGAGTCTGGTTGCAGGTTATTCTGCAGCCATCAGCTGTGCTGTCCGTGGCTACCCGAAGGTATTTACAACGCTACCGTAAACAAGTGTGTGTCACTGCAACTTTTTTTGAATGACATATTAATCAGTTGGAGATGGTCAAAGCTGAGGTTCAGCAGCAGGACTTCAGCTCAGACACTTCTCTTTTATTTTGCTCTCAGCGTAGTTTGTGCAACTACCACCATCCGTTAGTGTTGGAATTTAGACTTTAGCGGACTGAAAGTGAAGCTAGTGCTCTTTCTAATGGCCATCAGGGGGCGACTCCTCCGGTTGATTGTATGGAAGTCTAAAAGTAAATTAATCAACTTCTCACTAGATTTATTACCTCAGTAAACTTCTTCTTCAATAGAGCATGATGCTCATTTAATAAATGATGAACCCAACTGCTATAAGACTTTATAATAAATCACCTCTGGCCAGATCCTCTCTCAATTAAATCATCAATAACCCTAGCACCACTTTCACTGTATATACTTCTAACTCACTGTATATACTTGAATGTTCTTTATTATTTAACTTTCTTAAATGAATATGTTCTGCTCTACTATTTTATTGTATTGTATAAATTGAGTATTTCCCATAATATTGTTATGTTTACTATGTAACGTGCTTGCTGCTGCCACAAACAAATTCCCCCCTAGGGATGAATAAAGTATCTATCTATCTATCTATCTATCTATCTATCTATCTATCTATCTATCTATCTATCTATCTATCTATCTAACCCATTTTGAGTAAAATAGACGATAAAGCAGTGTATGTTTTAGGGCGAGACTAACTCCGGTCTGGGACTTTCATTCGTTCACAGTGTGTTTTCACATCACAATCTTGCTGCATGAACATTTATTTTTCAGCGTTGGGTTTCCTCCACCCTCTCGTGTCACTTCTTAACAGCAGTCAACAAACTAATGGGTGACGTCACCGCCTTTAGCTGACCGTCTCATCACGTCCACTGAGTCCAACAAGCTGCTGTTTCATCAGCAATACTGGTTACTAGTCACTCACTTGACTATCCTTCCTCTTTTCGACAACTTCCTAATATATTCCCATCACATGCATCAGAGTAATTTAGTTCTGTTGCTGTCTATACCTCCCACCAACTTCCCAGTCAGTCGTAAAACCCAAGAACGTCAGTTTCCAGCCTACACAGACAGTGTGGGTGGTTTGTAAGCTAAAACCTACTCTTTTATCACCATTGACTGTCGTTTAGCATAGAAACCTGTGGAATATAGGCAATGTGTCTACTGTATCTTGCGAATGAGCACACTATACATTATAGCGCTGCTGCACCACCATCCCGCTGTGTTGGCCGCTGATAGATCTCGAGCTTTGTGCTTCCAGAGGGAGCACAAGTCTTGAGTGTCAAGCAGCTAGTGTAGAACAGTCAGACAGGCTTTTGATGCCTTTGCAGCAGGAATGTATTTTTATGTCGGAAGCAAGAACAGAAGGTGGAGCAGAAAGATCTTTCGCACTTCTTTTTTCTTTTTCTTTTTTTTATCCCTCGGAATCGGCAAAGATTTGTCAAGCCCAAATGTTGACCTAATTTCACCTCTCCCTCTGCTCTCCTCCCCTCCCCACATGCCTCGCTCTGTTCATGTGCTCCCTCCTCCTCTCCTCTATCCCGACAATTTTGCCTCCTCCTCCTCCTCCTCATCCTCGCTGTGCTTCAGCCAAAGATCATTTGGATGAAGAACAACATGATCATCGGTGAAGACCCCAAGTTTCTGATGCAGAACAACCAGGGCGTGTTGACTCTGAATATCCGCAAGCCGAGCACGTTCGACGGGGGAAAATACTCCTGCAGGGCCGTCAATGATCTCGGGCAAGACGAGGTGGAGTGCAAGCTCGAGGTTCGAGGTACGCTGAACTTCAATTCTATAACACCACTTTCAAAGTGCCGGCTCTTCAATAAAGCTCAGCGTGACAAATCTCCAGCTCCTCGGTCCTTTGACTGATCTCTTCTTGTGAAACTTCAGTTGAAAATTTGAGCCGCTCGCGCTAAAAATAAATCACCTTATTGCATTTGTCAGTTAAAGTTTGGGAGTTACATACAGATGACTCTGTGCTGTAGTTTCTTTAAACAGGATGATCTACTGGCCTCTCATGCTGATTTAAATGTCTCTTTTTTTCTCCCCAGTTGTACATGAGAAAGGAGTGGAGGCGAAGAAATGAGCGACAGTGCGAAACAGCAGAGGATACAGTCGAACAGGAATAGTAATGGATTATGTATAATGGGATAGTCATGAATAAATATGATTAAAATAGATCACCCCCCCACCCCACCTCCTCCTATACACTTGCCTCTCACCGCTGCTGTGACGAATGCCACATCAGTAATATGCCATAAATTCTTACAGCAAGCCGCCACCTTGTCACATCCTGACTGAGTATAGCGTAGTAGCACTGCCCCGCTGTGACCACACACAGACGGATCCTTCTTATCTGTGAAGTGGACCTGTCACTAAACGCACTTATAAAACAGCCTTCCATCCATTACGGCTCCCTGTGTTGTCTGTTGTGTGCCCGGGATGTTTTTTTATAGGGTGGGATGAATTTATGATTGGGATGCAGCGGTAGCTCCGAAACCTCCGCAGTGTGACCGACCGGCTGCACGCCTCCCGGTGCTCGGCGTGCGAGCGGCCCTGTGATGGTTGAGTGGAGGGATCACTATTCAGCCAGGCATGGCCGACATCATGGAGCCACTGGGATTAAAGGGGTTCTTATACACAGATATAGATATAGACCTGCTGCGTCCTTCATGCTGATTAACACACACACACACACACACACACACACACACACACACACACACACACACACACGTTGAGTCAGAGTCACTTGGCCTTTCTCCTCTCCCACTTTTGAATATCCTTGATTCCTTATAATCATTGCTCATGATTCTTATGCCTATGAGCAAAAGAGCAACAGGCTACAAGTCATGTACAATGGAGGCTGGTGACATGAAGCAATAAACTGAAGCCAGACACAGACAGTGAAGTTGCTTTTTTCAGCGCTCCATTGAAGGGAAGTGCAGCGTCAACCAATAATACATTTTTGTTTCACCATGTTCCATTTGGTCTCAAAACTATCCCGCTCTCTGTGCTATTTAACGACATAACTACGTCAAAGAGCAATTGTCGCAACACTTCCATGCCGATTCGCATGCGGCTTTTTGGGCTTTCTTGTTAGGTGAACACAGCATTGGTCCAGCCCATGGGAGTTGGGAACGGAGGATCAAGGAAGAGACACGAGGAGAGGAGCCAAGGCAACATGCATTCAACAAATGAGACATCGTTGCCACAGAGCCTCATCATTTTAATGAGTGGTCATTTAAATATGACGTGTGGCACAGCCGCATCATCTGTCCGTTGTTTTGTTATACCGCTGTACATAATGATTTCAGTTTGATGATTTTCACATATAGATATTTATAAAGATTGATGGGCGGCTAAATAGACTTTCGCAAAGGATTGTTAATGCGTGCTAATTATTGGGTGCCTGGTATAGCGTCCGGAAGAACTTAGTCAAACAACTTCTTTCGTTCTCGGAATTTATTTTCCTTGGTCACAAGTAAGGTAGCAAGTACTGCAATCACGACAGCAGGGAGTCGTCCAGTCAAAACGCAGGTTTAAAAAAAAAAAAAACACCCGAACAGCCGGAAGGTTGGCTCTTTAATACACGGTTTTCCGTCATGAACATCTAACATTTCTATTGGCTCTAACTTGTCTAAGAGGAGGAGAATCGTGTCCTCATCTTTTCTCACAAGGCTGGAACGTGCAACGACCAGTCTGCTTCTCTAATGTCAATATACTGATAAACAGGTGTGAGTGTTGTGGTGCAAAGCGTGGAACAGACAACCGGACTGTTCTCACAGAAATGTGAGATTTGTTAAACTGACCTTGCACAACCTGAACTCTAATAGACATAAGAATAATGAAATGAAGAATATCTACAGAATATAACGATTTATATTATCAGGATGCACCGGTGTTTCCTCACTCGCTGCTCCTCCGGCGAGCCACCTGGTCCCTCCAAGATGCATTTTAAGATTTGGGACGTCCTAAAAGATGGAGAGCTGAGAAACAAGTTCCTAGTCACAAGCCGGAGGAGTGAGGAGCGAGCACACAAGGAGTTTGAAAGTAAATGAGGAAGGCCCTCCGCTCATTCCCACATGCTGTCTCACTACATCCTTCATGGCATGACCTATAGTGGTAGGCCTCACCAGATACATGGCTTACACTCACGCACATGCAAACACAAACACACACTCCGAATCAGGGTCTCATTAGCATCACACACTAGAGACTAATTAATGCACCCATCAACACTGCCCTAATTAGCTCTCCCACGTCATTATTGAGCAAACGAATTACCGCTAATTTACACACCCGCAAAACAAACACGGCACCGTCTCTGTTGGGAGAGTCCGCCGCGGCTCGCCTCGCACACCAAATTAAAGCCTCGCCGATGTGCTGCGGCCCAGACCACCGTCCCAAGTGACCCCACCCTCCCCTACACACACACACACACACAACACGCACCCCTAATTCCACCATCTGACAGATGAAGGAAGATCAACATGGCGACAGATAAAACAGTTTGTGGAAGTGCTCACTGCAGAATAAATACATCACCCTCCTCTGGAGATGTGAGGGTACTTAACGCTCCAGGTCTGTCCCACCACCGACTGCATGAGGTCCCGGTCTCCTGTCTGTCCAGCAGAGGGGGTAAGAGCACAATGACAAAGACCACGATGACCATCGTCAGGGTCTGAGGGGTAATCGTGAGTGACAGGTTATTAATAAGAACTATTACATTACCAGTGCATCTCTGACAGACGCTGCAAACACGCCTTCCGAAACACGCCGGCCTAGTCCTGACTCTTGGCACTCACTTTAAAACATTCAACACTGCTGCACACAATAGATGGCGTTTCCTCCTTTACATTGCAGCATGTTGTTAGAGGTGAGTTGAAACAGGGTAGAAGCATAACAGCCCAGATGAAGCAGGGGAAATCCTCCAGATACCTGAAAGTAGGCCACGATTGGTTGCACAGTAGACCTGCAGTGCAGCGCTAAGCTTAAATTCTGAACCCTGTCGAGCAGTAAATGACTCTGCAAGCGCGTGTGTGTGTGTGTGTGAGTGTGTGTGGATTATGCGTGGTGTTGATATGATCTTATTGTCAGTTAACCTGAGACACAGTGTGGTGTGTTACTCTGCTGATTGACACATGAAAGCGCCGCTGAAGATGCACCGCATGGAAGTTTTGGGGAAAACAGATTCTTCTGAAAAACAGCGTGTAACCTCGATACTCCACCTGAGCTCTACCCTCTGTTGCCGCTCTCAAAAAGTGATGCCTAGTTGCTAAGCAATCAAACTAATTGTATCTACTGGCATCATCCGCGAGCCTTACGAAACTTTCACAAACATGAGAAGCTGCATGGTTTACGATGCTACTGCCTCCGCCTTCTCACACAGAAAGCTTTAAGTTGTAAGCGAGAAAAAAAAGTAGAGCATTTTGTTTCCCCCTCATTCCCTATGACACACCTTAAGGCTCTTTAAATGTATGATGTCTGGATGAATAATTCATGAGGAAGCATGGCAGCCCAGAAGTAAACTGCCAGCTTCTTCCTGCACACTGTATCTGCTTTGCTGTCTTTCCAATATTAGAACAGGCCTGCCTCAGACGGCGAAGACGAAACAAAAGAGAGTGACAAGACGAGCCACACCACCAGGCGAGAGGGCGGAAGCATCGGTGGTGCGAGCGCCGTTGTGTCTGTGTGTGCGGATGTGTGTTGAAGGAAAAAGAAAGACAAGAGATGCCACAGAGACAGAAACAGACCTCCTGAAACAGTAGGATGGAGGGAACTATAATTGTGCAAGTAATTATACATGAAATCACAGACTTGGAGTGAGCGAGGAAGAGATAGACAGAGAGAGAGAGAGAGGGGGGAAGAGCACTGGAGCGAGTGAGCCTTGCAGTGAGTCTCATCCATGTAATTACAGTATAACTAAACGAAACAGAGGGAGAACACACATGTATCATATAGGACCGTCCATGTGTTTTTTTTTCTGCAGCGCACACAATGTCCCCTCCTGACCACCGTACTGTACGCACACAGGCTTTTTGTCTTCATCTTCTGTTGCCCATGCTATGCTCTATTGAATACCAGTGTGACTTATGCCCCGTGTCATCGTGTTCAATGATTAAAGAGCCCAAACCCTCCCTGAGCTCACGACCCATATAATGAGCACAATGTATCTGGGGGGTGGCGGCGTTAAAGGAGAGAGCTGCCCTCACATTTCACAGGAATAATGACAACTTCATGGCCTCATGCGGCGGGCAGAAACAGACAGCCTTGTCTACACGGAGCTTGTGTCTCTATGAAGGAGAATCCTCCAAAGGGAGGACAGTTGGGCCGGTTTGGGTTACGGTGGTAAGTAAGCGGCACAAAGTCAGCAAAATCACATTAAATATAGTCGTAAATCATTCATTTAGTGTGTGTTTGATTTTTTTTAGACTACTGTTGACTTTTTGGTATACAACAAGAACAGAAGATGGAGTCAAATTAAGAACAAGAAAATTATACTTTTTTTGGTGCAAGTTTATGGAATTCAAGTAGGATACCGCAAAGCAGTTAATTTAGAATTTGGGTTTGTTTCAGCTTTATTCAACTTTGACACGAGAATGAGCCCCGAAACGTTAGCATTATATATCAAACTTTTTTTTCAACCCATATAAACCATATATCCACAATGTTCTTATTTTCTAGTCGTGATCGAAGGGGAGAGTTTGACTTTGACTCCACCTTTGCTTTTTGTGTCAGTTCCCTCTTCTTTATGACCGTCAAGTACGATGCCATTCATACTGATCGCTTATGAACAAAAGCCTGAGACACAAAAATGTCTTTACTGACCAAACTAGAAGGAAGCAATCCATTTTTTTATATTTAGTTTTTTCTCAGCAGATACAGAAAAAATTATATCTTGGAGGTGAGGGTGCTCATCTTAAAGGACAGATTCACATCGTTTAAGTATGTCTTAAAACATTATTAACACATTGATTTTAATATTTAAATGGTTACTGCGGTAATCCATACTGGCCTTATAGAGATTCCTATAAAAGCAAGTGTTGGGGAGAAATCACCAAACTGGACACTGCATGAAAAGTAAGAGAGATTGATGTCGGACTATTCTTACCAAAGTCTCACCAGCAGATTGGAGATATCGCTCCTCGCTCCTCAGTCTTTACAGGCTGCTCTCAAAAATGTCTCATCCAGTATATTGATTGCTCCCACTGTAATGAACATGTCTGCTGAATTGGAAATTTGGTTCAGAATTGATTAATATGATAGAAAAGGGCAGAAAAGAATGTTAGGGTTCGGACTGGATTCAGAAATTAAAGTGCGTTAACCCTTTGTAGTATTAAATTGCTAACTAGCGGTGAGAATACCATTTTAGGGAATGAATATAGCCGACAGAAGGTTCTCATTAGCAACGTGTGTGGGTGCGCACACACACACACACACACACACACACACACACACACACACACACACACACACACACACACACACAAACACTCGTACACATGCATGTGTAGGTGTTTAACGTGTTGGCACACACAAATGAGCCACATATTGTGTATGTAAATCCATCTGCAAAGTGTGAAAGAAAACGGTCTGGAGAATGTTGAAAACATATGCAAAACACTGACAAACATATACTGACGGAGACACTTCAAAGGAATGTTGCGCAATGGGGCAAAACTACAAAAATGACCATACAGTCAACTCCCGAATGACCGCATCTCAATGAAGCGACACATTGAGCTTTACAAAACTTCAAAAATGGAAAAGAAAGATGGCTATCGTAAGAATCAATACATCAAAAAAAGAATCCAGTTGGTTGTCATTTCTCTTTTTCTCCAGTCTCAGTTGACCACCGTGGGACATGATGGTGGATCTGTAGCAACTACGGTCAGTCATGCACTGGCATTATAAACGTCTGATGATTGATATGCACGGTCATGTAACAGACAAGGACTATGAGGCCATTTGAAATGGCAGATGCCGCCTCGGGTACAAACACTGCTCCATCATGATGCCTCCGCACTGCAAACGGCTGCACCAGACAAATGCAGGGCGAGACTTTGTAAATATATTGTGACCCAACCTGTCATAATGTATCATCACAGATTGGGTCAGAGGACATAAACAGTATATAAACAGTGACCCAATCTGTGGTCATATATCATAGAGTCTCTGTCTTCTGCATCCCAATGTGGAGGCTCAGGTGTGTAAAA
Organism: Taurulus bubalis; assembly: GCF_910589615.1. Classification (NCBI taxonomy): domain Eukaryota; kingdom Metazoa; phylum Chordata; class Actinopteri; order Perciformes; family Cottidae; genus Taurulus; species Taurulus bubalis. Next base: position 17,174,369 of record NC_136605.1, read on the forward strand.
CATGATGCTATAACACCAGTGATTCCCAACCAGGGCCTACTGCAGTTACCAGCAGAGGTTTACCTACAGGCAGAGATTGTGGTAGAGCTCAACTCATTTGAACAATGGAGATTATTAATTTAAAACGATCCCCCGCCGCCTGGCCAGTGTTTTAATTAAGAGTGTTTAAACGTGGCCCATAGCCAGTGAGCAGAAAAGAATGGCTCAATGGTTACAGTACTGCATTTTGGTAACAGTAATGAAATAGTTAACTAAAACCGTAATCTAGTAGCAGAAATATATAATATCAAAAGTATGTTTTCGTTAGAAGTATTTTTTTAGTGAGCGGAAGGGTATTCAGTTGGTTGTAATCTGCAACCATTGCGAGATTGCACCAAATCCTGAACACTGTCATGTTAAAGTAATGACTGAATGGGTAAGAAAAAAAAATCCATATGATTCATTTACAGTTGAAATAGTTAACTAAAAGTAATGGCTAAATGTTTAAACCACTTTAGATAGTTAGCTAACAGTAATGGCTTAGAAAGATACGAAAAACACAATATTTTCAGTGTACCGAAGGGTACTTGATCATTTGTAAGTACATCAGCCAAAATGGTTGGGAACTACTGCTGTACACAGATTGCAATAATTAAAAAAAAAGGCCCAGAAAGAGTTCATGGTACTTTGTCTGACTGCAAAAACTTAGAAGGCCTGATTACCCATTGGAGGCCAGACAGCGAGCGAAACACTGCAGGACACTTGTAAAACATTTCCCGTTCCTTCCCAGGAAAAAAAAATGGCTCATAAACACTTTTGTTACAGGAAACAGCATGTTTTGAACAGAAACTCGCAAACAGCAGCAGTTGCCTCATCCAGAAACATCACTGAACTTTCATCAGCGGATTTCCCCTTCCCTCGTCCTTTACTTCCCCCCTTGAAAGAAACTCCAAGATGCCACCACACGCAGTCCAGGAAAGCACATGAAAGCTCCCCAGTGAGGACTGGAGCTGTTCTGAACGGCAGCAAAGGGTGGCCGTCCTCCTTATTAGCTGCTTGATATTCACATATTGTCACATATTGCCCCCCCCCCCCCCCCCCCCCCCGAATGTGTTCATTTTGTTCTCTCTGCATGTGTTTGATCATAATGTCCTCACCTCTGCTGGCTCCTCATCATTAACTCAACTGCAACTGTTGAAGTTTTCCTCCTCATTGTGTCACAGACCCCCTCCCTAAACCCAGACTCCCCAGAGAAGAAGAAACTGGTACCAACTAATCTCTGCATTTTGGGAGTTTTTTCCCCCCCTCGTGCTTCTCTGCAATGGAAGTGTCTCGCTGTTGAATTAGATTTGCTTACTCGTCCTCACCCATCTTCAAAGGACTCAGATAACTGAATATACCTTTTATTCATTTCATGCCACTGTAATTGTTTTTTTCCCCCCACTGAGCAAATCCTGAGCAGGTCTTTGGGGAATACTTGTGTATATGGCTGTGCTTTCATCTGCATTATGTTTAGTAATAGTATTATTATTTGAAGGTATTGTTTTTGGTAAAAAAAAATTTCCACTATTTGTTATATATTTTTTTTGCTGCTACCGTGGTTTTTGTTTTCTGCTTCTTCTCTGGTTTTTGGGGACAGCGCTGTGCTTTAGGTGAGAGGGACTCATCTGCTATCACAGGTTGGAGAAAGAAATGCCTTGAGGTCTTTTCATTAAAACAATTACGCTAATTTCACTTCACTCGCTGAGGAAAAAAAAATTGAAATGTTTTATTTTAAGGAACCCAGGGTCGGTAAAAAATTGCAAGCAAAGAAAAAAATGTACATGAAAAGGAAGGTGAGAAAGAAGACAAGCTGAGGCACAACTCTTAGATTGTCCCGATTCAAGCAGAATAGTGAAGCTTTATATATATGTTGCACGGCGTAATTCAATAAGACAATAAGGGCAGCTCAACATTAAAGGGATGCAGAGAGATTGCTCTCCACATATCTGCACTCATTAAGGATGGGAATTATTTTATCGGCAAGTTTCGTGTTGAGAGTGATGTTATTAGCTTCCCTGTACTTGTATGACCACAGCCTTACAATTAGATCCTTCAGATAACAATCAAAGCCTTCTGTCGCATCAGAGCTGTGGTGAGATATCAATTATTACAGACGGGTCTAAAATAGGACAGATTAAATTTCACAGTTATGGCACCTTTTTTTCTCCTTTTCCCTTTTTGGCATACAACGCATTGTTGGTTGCAATCCTGTGTAAATGTTTTCCTCACATCTCTTGTTTTAGTCAGTACTGTCGCATTCAAAGCCCCCTGTGTTAATGGAACTGCTCTGATATGTTCCTCAAAAAAATTGAAATAAACAACTTTCAACGGCTCTCAAATGATAAGACAGATCCAGCTCACTGTAGTCGTGCAGTCCAGTCAAGCTGTGACGTCTGTTGTTAAACTTCTTTTGGAAAAGCTCCAGTACGTCATTGCATACAACCTCCAGCTACATACATAGTTATGCTGTTGGACGTGCTATATACTCTACATCCCTGTCTCCTCTGAAGAGGAGTTGGTTCATAAATATGTTTGAATCGAAGTGAAAGACATTTCTAGTGTCATGAAGTGAGCATTGCCTTTCACTGGAACAACATATTCTGGTTCTCATGCCAACTGCTGCAGCTTTGGCTTTTAAGGTACACATTGGCGCATTGACAGATCCAAAGGATAACGAATGGTTCAGGTTTTGATCCGTTTCAGCGACCTGGGAATCATGCAGCACATTGTCTATAAGCGCACATGGCACCGTCATGTTGACATTGGCGCACTCTCCATGCGCAAAGTATGACTTCACCGGATCAGAACATCATTCGGATCCACCTACAGGCATTTACCAGAGACAGATTATAAGACGATGGGCCCCACCACCTCTATAGGGGCTAGATACATAGACTTTATAGTTTATATTATTTATTTATTATTTTATTATATATCTTTGTAGCAGCTTTATGTGTCTTTGTAGTCTTTGTGTGTCTCTTTGTAGTCATTTTCTGTCTCTTTGTAGTCTTTGTGTGTTACTTTGTAGTACGTTTGTGTCTCTTTGTAGTCACTTGCTGGCTCTTTGTAGTCTTTGTGTGTCTTTGTGTAGTAGCTTTCTGGCTCTTTGTAGTCTTTGTGTGTCATTTTGTAGTAGCTTTCTGGCTCTTTGTAGTCTTTGTGTGTCTCTTTTTAGTAGCTTTCTGTCTCTTTGTAGTCTTTGTGTGTCTTTTTGTAGTAGCTTTCTGTCTCTTTGTAGTCTTTGTGTGTCTTTTTGTAGTCTTTTTGTGTCTCTTTGTAATAGCTTTCTGGCTCTTTGTAGTCTTTTGTGTCTCTTTGTAGTCTTTTGTGTCTCTTTGTAATAGCTTTCTGGCTCTTTGTAGTCTTTTGTGTCTCTTTGTAGTAGCTTTCTGTCTCTTTGTAGTCTTTGTGTGTCTTTTTGTAGTAGCTTTCTGGCTCTTTGTAGTCTTTTGTGTCTCTTTGTAATAGCTTTCTGGCTCTTTGTAGTCTTTTTGTGTCTCTTTGTAGTAGCTTTCTGGCTCTTTGTAGTCTTTTGTGTCTCTTTGTAGTCGCTGGCTGTCTCTGTAGTAATTGTGTGTCTCTTTAGAGTAGCATTATGTCTCTTTGTAGTCTTTTTGTGTCTCTCTGTAGTCGTCTTATGTTGCTCGTGGTTGTTTTGACCAGTTTCAAAGTCTCTTTGCAGCTATTTTAAATCTCTTTGTAATTGTTTTTTTGTTTCCTTGTTTTAAGTCTCTTCCTGGTTGGTACTTGTCTCTTTGAGCAACATTTTGTGGATGAAGGTCAAAGGTGCTCCTGACACCCTGGGCCCCTGGGTCTGGACCCGTACAGTAATCCATCCATGGCACTGACATCCAACTTTGTTTTGTATATCTTTCTTAGCATTCTTTCTTTAAATTACATATATTTGCTTAATTACATTCACATATTTCCTCAACTTTCTGATATAGTATATTAGACACCTTGCCAGTCCAATACTACAGTCCTGTAGGAAAAGTTATATATGGTTGGTTATAAATTATTAAAATATTTTGTCCACCCCATTCATAACAGTGAGAGGAGGCTCAATAACAGAAAAACCGCTGTGTTTAATGCAAAACAATTCAATAGGTCTATAAACTACATCCTTCAAAATCATCATATGGTTCAATCAACACCTGTCGCAACATTTTTACAACTAAACATTATAGCCTTCATGAAAGGAGGATTAATTGCAGGACTGTAGCATTGTTTTTGATAGGTGTGCCTGAACAAAAAAATAAATGCGTGATCCTAAATCATATAAAACTCAGAAAAAAATCTGATTCGCACTCAGAGATTCCAGTGAATCCTTCGAAGAGACCTGGAAACCTTTCATTAACTCCCCTATCGCTCTGCATGTACCAAGTCTTAATTTATACTATATTTAAATGTGTTTTAAGTTACTGTTATCGTGGTTGTTTGTTCGTTGTATTTGCAATCTCTGTATATAGTGACAGTGTGCTACAGTTACACTCCAAGCACTGTAATGTTCTGTATACCCCTACTTCCTTGGTACTGCTCTTCATTCCTGTATAAAATGTTTGCAAAATCACTAAAAAAGATTTAAATAAAGAAATGAATGTGTATATTGGCTATCATAACATATACATATGTTGTACTGTTTCACTTACAAATAAATCTTTAAAATGCAAATAAAAAAAATATTTCAAATACGGCAAATCTGTTGTGTCGCACTTGATTTGAAGTAGCGTGATCTGCTGCAGCTCTGAAATCAAACCTCGGTCTGGCTGGATGTTTGTCCGCCACCACAGGAGCCGCTGCCGGGCCGAGGCAGGAGAGGGCGGCTGAGACTCGACTCCCAGGCAGCCGGTCAATCCAGTCTGACTCCGATTCACATCATCAGGCTGCATCCCAGGGGAGGAGTCAGAAGTTTGACAGACAGGCATGCTACTGAAACACTTGGAAGGACAAGCTCAAGGTAAGTAGTGGAGGAGGAGAAGAGGAGAGGAGGAGAGGAGGCTTAGGCATTAGGCACTCGTCCATAATCATGCTTGGTTCCTGCAGAGAGTGCACAAGCAGAGGAGCAACATGCATGGACATACACACACGCGTGTGTTGAAGACAATCGGCTCACACAGCCACACGGCCAAAACCCATCAAAGCTCAGATCCATGCATGAGGACAATGAAGCACACAGAGGCAGCACTAGTATGCTGTGTTGCATTAAACATTGAATGTGTACTTTATCACACACACTGACACACACACACACACACACACACACACACACACACACACATGTGCATACACTCGTGCAGGTTGACTGCAACAGCAACATTGTCTCAACTGAAGAGGAGAAAAAATGAGCGAGTGAAGATAACATGAGGGAGAGGGAGAAAAGAGGTAGAGCAGGGGGACGAGTGCAGCGGGTTTTGAAAGCGTTTGGCTCCAGTCAAATAGTTGCCATGGTTTCGAGATGTTTCCATGGAAATGCTAGCTGCCAATAAAATGAATTGGAGGAGGATCTGTGCAGCAGGTCGGCGGTCAGGTGAGAGCGATGCGGGAGGAGGGAACAACAGGAGAGACACCTGCATGGACAGACGGCCATGAGGAGGTCAGGGGGAGAAATGAGGAGAAACATGAAGAAGGGAACATGAAGAGAGAAACAGGAAGAGGGGAACAGGAAGCGGGGAACAGGAAGAAGGGAACAGGAAGAGAGAAACAGAAAGAGGGAAACAGGAAGAGGAGAACAGGAAGAGAGAAATATGAAGAGGGGAACAGGAAGAGGAGAACAGGAAGAGAGAAACATGAAAAGGGGAAGAGGAAGAGGGGAACAGGAAGAGAGAAACAGGAAGAGGGGAACAGAAGGAGGGAAACAGGAAGAGGAGAACAGGAAAAGAGGAGCAGGAAGAGGGAAACAGGAAGAGGGGAAGAGGAGAACAGGAAAAGGGGAGCAGGAAGAGGGGAACAGGAAGAGAGGAACAGGAAGAGGAGAACAGGAAAAGAGGAGCAGGAAGAGGGAAACAAGAAGAGGGGAACAGGAAGAGGAGAACAGGAAAAGAGGAGCAGGAAGAGGGAAACAGGAAAAGGGGAACAGGAAGAGGGGAACAGGAAGAGAGGAACAGGAAAAGGGGAGCAGGAAGAGGGAAACAGGAAGAGGGGAAGAGGAGAACAGGAAAAGGGGAACAGGAAGAGGGGAACAGGAAGAGAGGAACAGGAAGAGGGGAACAGGTAGAAAGAAACATGAAGAGGAGAACAGGAAGAGGGGAACAGGAAGAGAGGAACAGGAAAAGGGGAGCAGGAAGAGGGAAACAGGAAGAGGAGAAGAGGAGAACAGGAAAAGGGGAACAGGAAGAGGGGAACAGGAAGAGAGGAACAGGAAGAGGGGAACAGGTAGAAAGAAACATGAAGAGGAGAACAGGAAGAGGGGAACAGGAAGAGAGGAACAGGAAAAGGGGAGCAGGAAGAGGGAAACAGGAAGAGGAGAAGAGGAGAACAGGAAAAGGGGAACAGGAAGAGGGGAACAGGAAGAGAGGAACATGAAGAGGAGAACAGGAAGAGGGAAACAGGAAGAGGAGAACAGGAAGAGGAGAACAGGAAGAGAGAAACAGGAAGAGAGAAACAGGAAGAGAGGAACAGGAAAAGGGGAGCAGGAAGAGGGAAACAGGAAGAGGGAAACAGGAAGAGGAGAACAGGAAAAGGGGAACAGGAAGAGGGGAACAGGAAGAGAGAAACAGGAAGAGAGAAACATGAAGAGGGAAACAGGAAGAGGAGAACAGGAAGAGGAGAACAGGAAGAGGAGAACAGGAAGAGGAGAACAGGAAGAGGGGAACAGGAAGAGGGGAACAGGAAGAGAGAAACAGGGAGAGAGAAACATGAAGAGGGAAACAGGAAGAGGAGAACAGGAAGAGGAGAACAGGAAGAGGGGAACATGCCACGCAGAAGGCACGTAGACTAAATGTGTTGTCATAGTAACCATGGCTTCACAACACAGAGCAGGTGAATACAGGAGCCTGGAACTGATTAACATGTGTGTGATCACAAACATGCTTGTCTGTGTGTGTGTGTGTGTGTGTGTGTGTGTGTGTGTGTGTGTGTGTGTGTGTGTGTGTGTGTGTGTGTGTGTGTGTGTGTGTGTGTGTGTGTGTGTGCATTTGTGTGTGTTTACATACACAAACTCACTCAAAACACTTTCCACTAACTCTCCTTCATGGTAGCGGAGGGGAGCTGAATGCATTAGTGCGGCGCCGACTCTGACGCACATTTGTTTATGTGTGTACACGAGTGTTTAAGATCACAATGTTTCACTCTCGCTGCTCCTTCAAGGGCCAAACGAGGCTCTTAACGTCTGCTCCACGACCCCCGAGCACCCTGCATCTTCTGTCCCCTCCCTTTTATCTTTTATATTCAATTGTAAATTATGTATTATCTATTTCTTGCACTGTGTTGATTGTTGTTGTTTGTCTATGTATGCACCACCCGCCAAGGAAAATTCCTCGTATGTGTAACATACCTGGAAAATAAATGGTTCTGATTCTGGTTTCATCCTTCCTTCCTTCCTTCCTTCCTTCCTTCCTTCCTCGCTCCCTTCCTTCCTTCCTCGCTCCCTTTGTCTCATTCCATCTCTTCCTTCCTTCTCTCTCTCTCTCTCATACATACCTGGCAAATAAATGATTCTGATCCTGATTTCTTCCTTCCTTCCTTCCTCGCTCCCTTTGTCTCATTCCATATCTTCCTTCACTATCTCTTTCTCTCTCTCTAAAGGACAGAGGTTCTCCTTCCTTCCTTCCTTCCTTCCTTCCTTCCTTCCTCGCTCCCTTTGTCTTATTCCATCTCTTCCTTCTCTCTCTCTCTCTCTCTCTCTCTCTCTCTTTCTCTCTCTCTCTCTCTCTGAAGGACAGAGGTATTCCCACATTTCTCGGTCGCCATAGCAACGCTACTGCAGCAAGAAAGACAGAGAGGCCGCAAGAGGAAGGGGTGGTGTGAACAATGCTAATGCTACTTCACTGATCATCGATTGTGTGTGCCCCCCCCCCCCCCCCCCCCCCCAACCCACCCCCTCCCTCCATCACCCCCTCCTCCCCACATTTATATCCCTTTTCCCATTTGTATCACTCTCTTTCCATCCTCATTACTCTCACGCTCTGGCCGGCGTCCTTCTCCCTGTGGTTTAAAAACTCAATCTCCACACAGTGCAGTCATTGTTATCATTATTATTATTGGGTCATTTAGCAGGCGACGTTGGTATCCACGGCAACCCGGAGAAGTGGCACTGGTTCCTTGGTGAATACCAATATAGACGAGAATCCATCAATATCCCAGTGACTCATTACCAGTCTAATGGCGAGGCCGCTTCTGTCACGCCGGACTATAAATAATGCCGTCTCATTAGACACCATCGCTGCCGAGCTTTAACGGGTCCGGCGTGTGCGGGCGCACAGGTGGCGTGCCTATGCATGGTCAATGGCACTCGCGTGTGCACAGGAAAGTGTTTTTCTGTGGCTGCGTTGGACTGCAGGGGGCCACAAACGCTGCTGACGCCGGTGACTGCTGACTGGGCCGAGGCGGCAGAGGCCGGCAGGCAGGCAGCTGCAGCAGAGCCAGACTCAATAAACCAGCTAGTGGAGTAAATAAGGCTCTCGCACTCCCTCACATAGGTGTGTACAACTGCAGGCTCTGCCCCCGTGTCTGCTGTCTGCATCCCTATCTGTTGTTCACACTCGCTGGCCAACGCACACACACACACACACACACACACACACACACACACATACAGAGAGGCAACCCTGCAGGACCGCAGTGGCTGCTGCCTGTCAGTACTCCTCTGTAGCTAATCGATGGATTTAAGACGCTGAGAGAGAGAGAGAGAGAGAGAGAGACAGAGAGAGAGAGAGAGAGATCCACCTCAACTATTGCCTCCTTCGCCTCGAGTCATTACTGCAACTACTTGAATCGTTTAGCGCTGCAGCACAGGGATGGAAGGGAGTGGTGGCAGCAGTGACCATGTGCACAAGCGAAGGTTGCACCGCTGCACAGTACACACGGATCTTAAAATATACTGCTAGTGCACAATCACGTCTCGCCGTGCACCATCAAGCCGGCCGATTCACCTTGGGAAACATACACAGCACCTTCTATGTAAACAGGAGACACATAGAGTCAGAGTGAAAGGGCGATGGTGGGAGGGGTGAGGCCAACCGACACAAGCGGCGTCTGTTTGCATGTCAATCATCTCTAGTGGGTTAGAAACCGGAGGAGACTCAGGATTCTGCAGGGTTGCGCGACAAGACATTGCGTGTTGATTGCCTGTCTGCTGGATGCTAATGCGTTCATAATCGCATCGTGTTTGTTTGTACAGTTACCCTCCCGGGTTGTTCTGCTGTAGTCTGGAATGCCGAATATCAGAGATAATTATCTGAGATAGCGGGCTGCAATCGGGCCGCTCTCATCTCCTCTGTCAGAGGCCTGTCGGATGTCAGGATTTGAGGAGCTCTACGGAAAGCGGATGCGTGGACGCCAGCCCATCGCAGGGTCCAGACTGGAGTCTGCGATAGCGTCGAATCACAAGTCGACATGCTGCAAACACTGTGCAGCACCACAGAGACGGCTCTGGCACCTTCTTTAAAGAGCTGTTTCTGCTGCACACATACACACATACACACACACACACACACACACACACACACACATACACGTTGGCTGGTAGACTGGTGTTATGTTGATGCCTCCACCGGTGTCTGACAGAACATATGCTTGCTCTTAGGAGGAAAAAAAAAGACATCTCTTCATGGATAACTGTGCATGAAATAGTGTCCCTGGGTGAATCCTTGTTATAAATTACATCTTGTGTTGTTTGCTGTATTTTTTCGACCTTCTCCTGGGATGACATATTTTCTGTGCCGTCTAATGGCAAATCTGCTGGTGTCATACCTGCCCTTGTATGTGAGCCACATGTGGCCCAAAGCGTGTAGGTTTTTCATTATGTTATGGCGAGCTTAACGGCGCAGTTAAAATGTGTCACAGTCAGGTGGAAAATGATGTCCCCTGTGTGTTGCCGTTAAAGAATGGAGATAAACGGCCTCGTTTTGAGCTTGACCAACATGCAAAGCTACCCTGGGTCTTGTGATACTAGTCTGGAAAACATCCACTGAGAATCCATTTCTGGCAGCTAAGAGTCGAGCAAATCAACAAATTATGGAAAGTGGTTTATAACAACAACCAGCAGCAATTTGAACTGAGCGCCAACTCACTGCATCTCAAGTCCTGAGCAGTGCAGATCTAGAATAAAGCGGGATGTATCTTCTGTGCATCCTGTTTGTCAACTCAAATCCGTTCAGAAATGATTTGAATGAAATAGTTTCCTGATTAGCTGTCATGATTTCCAGTTTTAAAATCCGATAAAAAAATTAAAAAAAACGTGAGGATGAGCCAATGAGTGGCGTGTTCATACAACTTGTTCTCACAAACTCTAACGTCTGCGTGTCAATCACCAGTTGGTTCGTTCAAAGGGTGATCCAATCACCTGCAACGTCATGTTGGTCTGCTCCCACTGATAATGAAGTACTAATCTAAATAAATAAGCTCATCAAAATGAAGGGTTTGTAGTCATGACACAGTACGGGACGCATTAACAGTGAGTGTTTTTAAGAATCTGATGGGATGCTGATTTCCACCCAGAGATAACCATGTATCTCTTAATCTGTTAAACATTGATTAATTGCACATTTTCAGTGACAATTTGTGTCACCTTTAATCACCACATTGCACACATGTTATATATGTGTTACATCAGCATGCGTGGGTATGCTGCCTTGATACAGTATGCAGGATCTGTCATAGGTTGTACGTGTCATCCTGTCTTCTCTCTCTCTCTCTCTCTCTCTCTCTCTGAGCCGCATTACCTCTCCCCTGCAACCTCCTTTCTAATCAATAACTCATCTCTCGATGTCGATTCCCCTCTACCCCCACAGGAAAACAAACGTCCTTCCACAGGACAAACATAGAGGGGAGGATGAGGGGGGAGAAGGAGGGAGGAGGTAACGAGGGAGGCAGATAATTGAGAAAATACTGTAAACCCAATGAAATACCTAAATAGCCTGTTGCAGATGAAGAGGAGCGGAAAGGTGCAGAGGAGGTGAGAAGGGAAAGCAAGGAGGAGAGGTGTAAAGAGACAGAGAGGTGGAGGGAGAAGGATTGAAAGGGTAGCTATGGGATGGATGATTAGCTCCTGTCTCCAAGGTTACACTTTACAACTGTATCACCGCAGAACGGCAGAGTGGCGAGAAGAAGAGTGTGTGGGGGCTGTGGAAGGGGGTGACATGGACCGTTCATCACACAGGGCCGAATTAAAGACGACAAGAAGCTCCTTTTTTTCTGGCTCTGACCTTCACATCCAGGACTATAATGCCAGCCCTGACCTCCAGACGAAGCTCACCTCACCAGAGTAACCGCGACGCCAACGTCGCGTGAGCGCCGGAGCGGAAAAGCAGAGACAAATGGCAGCGAGGGGAAGACTGACATGCGACAGGCCCCAGAAGGGGAAAGCAGAGGGAGAAATCACTTAGATTTCAGCCAACTGAAAGAATTGGCCTTTTCATGAGCAGGGGGGCGGGGGAGAAAATGGAAACTTGTTTGCCACTCATCATTAGGACTCTCTTCCTCCTCCTCTTCCTCCTCCTCAGATCCCGCTGTCCTTCCATCAGCTTGTATTCCCCCCCTGACATCTCCCCCCCACCTTCCATCACCACTATTTTGACCTAACTAGAGCTGAGAGAGAAATAGAGCCTTGTGATTGAGCTGCATGCTTTAGCCTCACTGTTTTGTCACATATAAATTGCCCTGGATTTCATGCAGTCTGTTCCAATCTTAAGTACGTGCTCGCTGCTCTACCCTTGAGTCGTGTAGATACTCGTGTCGGTGAGGTGAAAGTGAGAATTGTTAGGTGGTTTTGCATAATCTATTCAGCGTGAGCGTAGACTGGATAGCACGTGTGCGAACGGAGGTGGTGTCGCATCAGCGGTTTTAAAGTTCCGTCACATGACTCCTGGAGAAAGAGCACTTATATTTCCCGCTCACTGACAACCTTCCAGCTTATGCAGCCATGCAAGAGAATATGTAAGACTTTAATAAATATATACAGTAATGCAAATGATGTGATGTTTATGCATTTCAAACCTGTTTGCATTAACATGGGTTGTGCGCAGACTTCATGCAAAACAGGACAGTGTTTGTTTGCGCTCTCTTTTTTTAATTTTTTTTTTGCTGCTGCTTCTCATGCTCACACCCACACAAAGGCTGGAGGAGTGATACATAATGTGTAACTGGATTACAATAATCTGATTACAGAATTTACAGAATTTTTCGGAGAGAGAAAAAAAAAAGAAAGCTAAATTGCTAGAATACCAGCTTGGGAAAAACATTATAAATGCATCCTGGTTTACATGTAAAAGCTGGAGAGTTTATGCAGGAGATTTTGTATCGCATTAGTGTTAACATTTACAGTTTATAAATGTAGGATAACTGGTTTGTAATGATGAAACATCATGGCTTGGATTCTTTCTCCCTATTGGTGTGCGATGTGCGGTGTGATTGTTGTAAATTGCATTGTCCCATACAAACTGACTATCACAACAGATCACACATGCAAGTAAGAGCAGAGTTGTTTTTGGGGGTCAAGTGTCAAAACCTCAAGAAATCCGGACTCTCAGGTTTTAATGCAACCTATTTGGGTTTGGATGCTTGAGTCTTAGTCTGTTAAACCAGCCTGATTTCATCCAAGTTACGTTTTCATGCAAGGATACGTACTTATTTTCTCCCAAATGATGCTAGTTAGACCTAAAACAAATATGTTTCACCCAGATGACCCAGGTGTTATTTGTGTCCCACGGGAAACCAAAAGTTAAAACTATAAGTACTTATTTTGATTTACATCTATAAATAAATGTCCCAGCAACCCTTCGGTTCCCAAACCGAGACACTGCACTAACACAACACTGTTAGTTAAATAACATATTTTAAGCCAAACTACGATGTTTTTACCGAACATGAACAAGTGTTTCATCTCTGTTTTTGGTTTGTTTTGTTTCAGGAAAGGAAAAGTCAATTATGTTCAACCGTGACCGATCTCCAATGTGTCTGTGCTCTTCCTCATCCCAGTTGTCATCGGTTGTGTTACGTTTCCAACCGCAACAGTGTGGGCGATGTTATGGACGAGGATTTTCTTTCTCTCTGTAGACTTGACGATGTTTTGGCTGTCACTGAGATTTCGGCCGTATTCAGCCGCAGAGAGGCCACTCGAGGCTGCAGCTGGGAAGATACGGACGGCGGGGAGCGTCCAGAATCTGAGCTGCTGAGAGCAAACACCGACTCGGCCTCCGATGCCAACAGAAACGGAGACATTCTGCTGGAATGAATGTCAGCGTGTGCAGTTTTTGTTGGATTCTGTCACCGTCGACAACCACGACAGAGAGAGAGAGAGAGAGAGAGAGAGAGAGAGAGAGAGAGAGAGACGTGTGTGTGCATTGCATGAACGTTTTTTTTTCAGGATCCCAAAAATAATCTGGAAGAGACAACCAAGACCGACAGAGAAATTGTGTCTTTTTTATTTATTTAATGGTCTCCTCTGAAGCAGCGAAGAGTGAGAGCCGCTAACGAGCTGCTGCAGCGGGAAGCTGAGCACAAAAAAAAGCACGTAGAGTCGGCATATTTCCACATTATACTCGGTTAATTTAATATTTTCTTCGACCAAAACCAGAGTTGCTAAGTATTATCTCCATTGATGTTTTATGAGTTGATTTGGTTAATCTGTCAGACGTAGCAAAATTGCCGCTTACATGTAAAGCATCCTGGTGCCACGGCTCACACACTGGGGAATTTATTTCCTCAGTGGACTACATTTACCGTCAGCCCTGATTGGAAGTCAACATGAAAGGCGGCGAACCATGTGTTTAAAAATAGAAACCTAAGTGAGAGTTCAGTTTATCTGTATGGGAAGGTCCTTTTGTAGTTATAATCCTAGAGTCCTTTCACTGTTTAGACCAAACAATATGATATTCAAAACAAAAACCATTAATTAAGACTTGAACATTTTTAGAGTTTAGTCAGTCAACTCTTTAGTAAATCGAGTCTCACAGCAAAGTCGTACTTTATGTCATTGATTATGTTTCATTCCAGATTACATTATTGAACAGTTTAAACCCGGGTATTTTTTATATTATGCATTGTCTCAAAAAGGACACTGAGCTCACACGCGCACATGCACACACACACACACACACACACACACACAAATTCAATCTTTCTATCATAAATTGTGCTCATCCGTCAGCAGGTTTGCAGTAAAGTTTAGTGATGGGTTTGGAAAGGTTCCTTGAAATAACGTTGAACACTTTTAGAGCGTAATGCCTTTGTTGCAGAGCTGAGATATTAAAATAGTTGAATGAAACAATTCATGCCCCAAACATTACAGAAGAATAAAATACAATGAATCCATGTCACCCCCCCTCAACTGACCCTAACCTGCAGCTCTATCCCTGCTTACACACACACACGTGTATAAATATACATATATATAAACACACACAAGCCAATAATTGTAACCCTGAGTCAGTAGCATTCAGAAGCTGACCTCTTGGCAAAGCCCCAGCCAGCACAAGCTAAGTGTTCACCGCAGGCTAAACAGCATCCCACGAACAACACACACACACACACACTGACACACACAAACAAGCACCCACATGAACACAAAGACACACACGCATATGGGCAGACGTGGGGCGCAGGCGTTCTTGGGTCACAACACACACCCTGCAGCCTGCCGGTCCACAGCGTCAGTGTCAAATCAGCTTTAACACACTGACACAATGCCTTCACACGCACACACACACACACACACACACACACACGCACACACACACACACTGCAACACTGCTGCGGCACACTGAGGGACAAACCGATGCTGACTAAAGGAAGGGGAGGCTCTCCGGGAAAATAACGTGATTGGAGAAGAACATGCACATAACAAATTCACGTAAATGAATTCACACACACACACACACATGCAGGCACAATGACCTGCAGGATTGCTGCTGTTGTGCTCCAGTGATTTGACACACACGGGTTTAAGTTAACAGACCTACAGTAGAAAAAAAACAAGCACCCCAATTGCACTTTGAATTTTGTGAAAAAGGTTATTTTTATTTCATAAATTTCTCAGTATGGCACATGAACAAAGATTGAATGTTCTGAAAAAGTTTTGGCACAGAACCTTGAAGCAGAACAAATCCACCCTACTCCACGCATACACACACATACACACACATACACACACACTCCCATGACATGTTCCTCCAGTGTTAACACGTACATCTGTGGTTATAACAGGTTAAAACACATTCTTAAGAAACAATTACAAGAACAACCATAGTCAATATTGCAGAAGAAAAGCTGAAGTGAAACAAAGTAGCAGATGGAGGCCATGTTTAATTGAACAGAGGGAAGGAAATATCAGAAGCCTTGGTTTGTTGTTGGGTTTATTTTCCATTTTCCTGAGAGGGGATCGGAGTGCAGGGGGCTAACAGCGTGGGATAACGTGTGTGTGCGTGTGTGTGTGTGTGTGTCTGTGTGTGTGTGTATTAGTAGGGATCAAGGGGTTAATACAGAATCACAAGTTGACATCTAGCTGCAGGGGGGTGAAAAATGGCAGAAGAAGGAGGTGGGAGGGGTGAACCAGGAAGCATGAGGTAGATAGAGAAGAGCAGAGGAGGGGAACAGGAGGTTTAACGGGATGAGAAGCACAAGTGGAGGAAAGGGGGATAATGCGAGACGCACCCCCATGAGCGAGCGAACATGTGTGTATGTGTGTGTGTGTGTGACTGTGAGTCAGAGAGAGAGGGAGAAGCTGTAGCTACATTTCTGAAGGAGAGAGTGAGAAAAAGGCAGAGAAGCAGGAGAAGTCAGCTGTGCTCCTCCTCTGCCTCCCCTGTGTCGGGGACAGAGAGGAGTCATTTCCCCTCCAGCGCTGGGTGACATATAAGCACCATGGCGGCCCTTCCTCCTTCATGTCTTTATCTCGGCTGCACACAGATACACAAACACGGATACCGTGCGCACTCGAGTGCACACAAGTACGCACGCAACCCACTCGGACGTATGCATAAATATGCATACTTATACCACTCATGCAGATACCACACAAACACACACTGAGCGCACAGAGCCGGGGCCCTCTGTGTGTAAGCCATATTGCATCCATGCACACACATGCAAATACACCCAGACTAAGACCTACACAGATATGGAGTGACAGGATGTGTCATCTTTCATTCCTCCTGTCATCCTTGTCTCTTTTCAATCTATCTCTTCTTTTTCTTTCTCTATTTCTGTCCGCCCTGTCCTCCCTTGTCACTCTATTTCCTTTGGGCTCAGAGGGTGGAGAGGCCTGAGGCGACTGAAGCTGTTGCGTGGAAAAGCGGGCTCCTACTGCCGGCTGAGCCGGGTGAGCGTGGCCCCGCCGCGACGGGACGCGCAGGAACGCTGCAGCTCGAGCGCGACGGAGGCCGCTGTCACGCCGGCTGAACGTCGTTCATGAGCATCAAGGGTAAAAATAAAACTTTAAGGTTGGTGTCACATAGGCCGGGAGCAGAAACGAGAGCAGACATGAAATGAGGGTACTAAGGGCCAGAACGGATAAATAAATCAGCACAGATGAGAAAAGCGGCATGCCTCACTGGCTGACATGAGGGGGTGGAGACAAAAAAGGGTAAAGAAAAATCAATATCTTCCAGTAAAAATGTATTTCATATTGATGACTATTTACAACTGTTTCCTGCTTTTTAAAAACTTCTTTCACAGGGAGAATTTTGCAGGTCTGGTTCACGGCTCAGCTGGGGAGGCGTATCTAGGTCAGGGCTGATTTCACCTCTCTGAGCCCAGGCGACTTCTGACCCTCGCTGTTGACGTCCTCTCTGGGTTTCGACCTCACGTCCTCCCAGGCATCTGCCACCTCAGTAGACAGATAAGGGTTAGACCGCTCTATTGTCAAACCACCAGCTTATATCCATATGGCTGTCGCTATCTCCCCGCTGCCCTCCATACGGTGCTCCAACCAGACCTGAATTTACACTTCAAAGCACTGAAATGTACTCCATGGCCCCCGCCCAGCTTCAAACAAACATCAGACACAGCAGAGTGTGATTATGATGCTGAGCCAAGGTGCCCATAAACAGTAAATCTGGGAGCCGGGCCTCTGTGGATAGGATGGGATGTGCCTTTGGAAACTTAACTGTGAGCCTGTCCTCTGAGAAGAGCGCAGCTGCTGGGTCAGCACATCCTTTAATAGTTACGAATGGCTCAGGACATCCCGATACAAGTCCCCGAGTCCGCATCACATCACCAAACTGGAGGGGAGTTTTCCAAAGTGCTTTGGTGCATGAGGTTGCTCCAGACGAGTGTCTCCGACTCCCACAACGTGAGCCGCGACATCCCAGGTTGTTCTCAAAACACAAATCTGTATTTGAAAGCGCAATATGGTCGCTGCCGGGTGAAAACCTTGCATCGTACCCAAATGTCAGCTTTTCAGGGACCGAAGAAAAACAGCCTCCCGCAAAAGGGTTTGTAAGAGCTTCTCAGCCCAAATATGAAATGTAATCAGTGACAAAGTTTTCACACGACGACACTGATATCCTCCAATATGAGAAGCTTCCTGTTTAGCAGCGCTCCGGCTTTACTATTCCCATTAATCGGTACTTTACACTTACACTGATGGCACACTGTGAGCGTGCCCCATTTGACTATTTCAATGACTGTGTGTGGATTTTTCTCCGTTTTCTTCAGAGCAGCAGCTCACAGGCTCGCTGACCCACGACTGAGTGACACAGAGGAGATAGTCATCTGGGATGAGACTCCACTCATCAGTCTTACGTCACACACACGCTAACGAACCTCCTCCGACGCCACGCAGCGCAAAAGTTCGCGGGACGGCCACAACGGACATCTTGTGACCAACAACATGGTTGCCAAGGCAACAAGGAAATAAGCCATGTGCTAATGTTCCGGCCGTTCTCAAATTAAGGACACCTTCACAGGATATAAAGCACACACGCATAAAACTGAAGCACGGTGGCAGCGGTTGAGAGGTTTGTGTTAACCTCCAATGCACTCAGCTGCAAATTGTTTAAGAAAGCACCACCTCGATCAATAAATCACTCAGTCAGTCAGTGTCGGTGTGTGTGTGCATGTGTGTGTGTGTGCTTCTTACACATGCACATGCTTGTGTGTGTGGTAAGCTTTGATAAGTGGCTTCAGGGCAGGGTTTTCACAGTGATGACACAGAAAAATGTCTGTTCACATCTCATCTCAAGCCCCAGCAGAAGCAACATTACAGTGACAAAAAGAAGAAAAAAAACTCTTCTTTTTTCTCATAACAGAATGACCCGGGCGTCTAAAAACTGGTGCCATCAAATCGGCCTTCAGACCAGCATAATGGTGATGAAACCAGCCCCTGACAGCACAAGCACAGCCAGTAGTGAGACATGGCTGATGGGGGTGTGGGTGGGGGGAGGGGGGGGGGAGCTCGGTGACACAGTGGCGCATAAAACACTGCTGCACTTAACAGAATCACAGCAGCCATCATGCGAGGAGACAAGCTGCAACGTTTGGCTCGGCTCTCACGCATCGTCTTGATGGCCGCGTGAGAAATAATAGCAATAAAGATGCACATCTTTTCACAGCGGTTTGATCTTCTTGGCCTCTGCTACGGGGAGAAAATTAGCACGAGTGCCATGCATCATTGACACCATGTGTATCAATAATGCATTGAGCTCTACTGTCGCTTCGCTGCTATTTTTAAAAGGGGGAGGGGGGGTGATGGAAAAGAAATGTAGACGTGTGGAGCTCGCACAGCCTTGTAGCGCTGAGGTTAACATGTGTGCGACACCGCCCCTCGGGGGGGGGGGGGGGGGAGCAAGTGGGGCCGCAATCAGCGGCAGGCTGAACCCGGATCGCCCTGATATCTGTGCTAACGCAAAACCTCACGCGCCATGAGAGAGTAGCAACAAATCATTTCATGTGCATCGTTATGATTATGACTAAAAGTCACATCACTGTCAAGGCGATTAACCATAAATACAGCCACTGAAAATGCACATTAAAAATCACTTTAGCTTCACCAACAGGTGTTACTCCCGTATACAGCTGAGCCGGGGCAAAACAATAAAAACAAATGGCACAATTCAAAATGCGAACGCTAACCTTAATTAGCTAGCTGAGGTTGTGCGCGAGACAGAAACTGCCACTCGACTTGACCCTTGACCCGAGATTAGTTGTTGCAGATTGACAAAGAGATAACAAAACGAGGTTGGGGATGTTCGCTTGAAAGGAGACCGACCTTTCATCAGTTTGGTTTATCCCAATAAGCAGAGAGAGAGAGAAACAAAAATCCTGTTTTTACTTAACTGTCAGTGAGAGGATCATAAAAGTAGCCTCGAGCAGAGGGAGACAGACAGAGCTGGTTTAAACTGGGGATTTAAAATGGAGGTCTGACCGCCCCTCCTCTCTCCTCCCCTCCTTACACAACCTAGCTAGCGTGAGCCCACCTGAACACGCACATACACACACACATGCTCAAACACACACTGAGCAGCATTGCATCAACAATGGTGTATCTGTTGCCATTTCCTTGCCTTATTCAACAGTACAACAGGCATTTAGTAATCCAGAACCCAAGAAGACATTACACACGCGCACACACACATGCACACACACACACACACACACACATTCTGGTGTTTTTCACCTATTCCCTGAATGGGTGAACGAGCGGGTCCCTTCCTGCACAGTAAACACAGCATTTCCATTAGAGTGTTGGGAGTGTGTTCATTGCTCTGTGACTCAGACACTGCAGCACTGTGACTGCGTGTCTCCGGCTCAACCGCTGTTCTCTCTACCACCGAGCCTCAATCACATGGCCTCTGGTTTGTGCCACTTCACAGGTGCTATAGGGGCTACACAATGCTTCCCAATGTGATGAGCTACTACAGCCGGTAGGCAGGGAACGCAGTATCTGAGGAATTAGGGGGGAAATAGCTTTTTGTAACAGTCCTTGCTTTCAGTCGTTGATGTACACACACACACACACACACACACACACACACACACACACACACACACACACACACACACACACACACACACACACACACACACACACACACACCAGCATCCCCACATTATAATTTCTCCGTTATTTGCACACACAGAGGCAGATGAATATGGAAATAACTTGTGAGGGGAATATGGATCCCTTGTGCTGGGAAAGGAATATGTTAATGACTGATGCAGGGTATGAGTGGTAATCACAAGTGTAGGGTGCATAAATGCGTTTAGCAGTGGTGTGGGGTCTTTGCAAATTAAATGCAGAGGGGATGGTGGCATGTGAATTGTACGATTCACTGGCAGAAAGTCAGTGGTGCAAAATATAGTTGCCGGTGTAAACAAATGAAATACATTGACGAGTAAACAAGGAACAGATCTTTGAGGTGGACGTGCACACATGGAGGAAACTCTATACTGTGTGCTCCC
The DNA here is from genome assembly GCF_910589615.1 of Taurulus bubalis. Classification (NCBI taxonomy): domain Eukaryota; kingdom Metazoa; phylum Chordata; class Actinopteri; order Perciformes; family Cottidae; genus Taurulus; species Taurulus bubalis. The sequence goes on from NC_136605.1 coordinate 17,194,947, forward strand.
GTCTGTTTAGCATTTGAAACCCAAAGCAAGACGCTGTGATAAGGGCTGTCGCAGAGGCAACAGTTGCCAGGGAAACCTGATGGCAGGATGTTGAGGTTTTGTGTGTGTGTGTGTGTGTGTGTTTTGGGGTTTATGTGAGGACATGGTACAATGCTCAGGTTGATTGATTTGCTACCATTGAAGGAACACTGGCCCGGCTCGTCGAGATATGGCGAACCTAAAAGGAACGTGACAGCCAAGGGGGCAACGGGGCGCCCGGCGAGAGAGGCGCCTGCCGGTGACGCCGTTTGCCGCATTTGTCTGAGTGTGTCGTCATGGCAACGAGGTGTTGACATAGCGCAATCGCATTCTGAACACTGTGATGGCGATGACATTCAGGAAAGCACAGGAGGGAGTGTGGGTGAGCTTGTAAACCAGAGCAGGGCCTTTCCTGTCCCCCTGTGCAGAGAAAGAAGGACCCAGTGCCGACCACTCCACATCCGCTCCGTCTCCTCTCAAGCCAAAGGGAGACAAACAGTGATGCTACAATTAAAGTTGATCATAACAAAAAGGAAGGGAAAAAAAAAATAACCATCGTGTTTCACAGACTTCAACTGCCATTTTATGTGCCAGGTTTTTTTAATTTTCAAAGTGACCTCTGCTAACAGAACATCTCTCATAATTATAACCAGTGTAATTAGCTAATTATAATAACAATAACAATATTACAATAAAGATATCACTTGATTTAAAAAAACTGAAATAATCAAACTAGATAAAAACCCAAAATGAAAAACACTTATCATAATATTTTTTTTTTTTCAAAAAAGATCTATAAGGTTCTATATTTTTTCATTTAATTGTCCTTTTTCTTTAGAAAAAAATCCACCCACCACTATATACTGCACTGTATGCCACCTTCTCTTTCACTAACGAGCTTCGCTTACCTTTAAAAATGCTTGGCAATGCCTGGCGTCCATTTAGCTCCCTGCTGCCATGAAATCCACTCATACACGATAACACTGAGATACAGTTGTGAAATAATCCCCTGCAAAGGAGCAGTCTTCATCAAAGGTCCATGTCCTGTCTTTAATGCATGATAACATGAGGGGTCCTGTCTGCTTGAGACATCAGAGCAGACGAGTCAGCGAGGGCCGGACTGAGGAATCCATTTTGAGGGCCAGGTTATTTCCTGTTAATGCATGTGGAGTTCATTTAGTGTCACGCTGAGTCCGTCCCACCACCATTCATTAGCCAAAGTCCAACAGGATCAGTCACAAAACTACTTCAGTGGCATATACAAATGAAAAAACAGTACTTCTCAGCTATTTGTAGGCACAAGTAGTAATAATAATAGTCACATGAATGATAATAATGATAACATTATAACATTATAACAATAGTGTGCCATATCATTATTGTGAAACATTATATGTCGAAACCGAATGTTTTTTTCAAGAGCATGCTGAACTAGCATGTGCTACTTTTTAGTACAGTAAAATATTGTAACATTGATCATTCACTGTGTCAATCAATAAATTACCATAATGCCAAATAAAGCTTAAGCTTGTTATCATTATTACCATTATGTTCATTATTATTAATGCTATAGCTATGCTGTATACCAAATGATGAAGAGCTATAGTCGTATTTCATATTTTCGCGTCAGAGCTCTCCCTCCTCCAAAGACCCTGTTCATGTGAATGCGACAGGAGAGGGGAAACACTTTGTGTGGCTACAAAAAAAGTCGAGACCAAAATAAATTCACTCAAACATTTTGCCAGGTTTTTTTGTTTTAGCTCCCTCTCAACAGATGCCACTGTCCTACCCGTGTCCTTATGCAGCACAGTCAGAGCGGCCATCTTGTTCCAAGTTTGGAAAGTTGTTCGGGAGGGCCACTACAACAGCTGTGTGTACTTCTTTTTTTATTTTTTTATATATATATATATTCTTCAGACGTTGTAGTTTTCAGTCAGAAGCCTGATAAAGATTCTTTATAATTTATTTCTTTGAATGAAAATATATTTACGGTATATATAATATGTACTTTCGGTCCTTTTCATATCTCTCATTGTCCTTTCATATACCATGGGATGTTTTTCCTCCCATGATGACCACTCTGTTTCTCTCCTCCTTCAAAGAAGACAGTAAGGTGTAAAAGGGGGAAAAAGTGAGAAAGTGAGAGTGAAACCGCTCTGAAAAAAAACAATAGTTGTTGTTCTGTCTCCCTGCGAAATATTAGTTTGACGCGTGTGTCTCGGACCGAATTGCTACCCGGCTCTAATTTAGCTTTCTCTGTTTTGTTTTAGTGCTTCCTGGAAACCTGGGACCGTACCACTCACCCAAACCATTGTTTGCTGTTCAGTGTCTGTGCCAAACACTAATCTGACAACATGTTCAATGGACAATGTTGTGTCTCCCTCCAAATATATACACTGAATGTGTCTGGAAATATACGAAGCAATCAGGAGAAAACCTAGAGATGCTCATCGCTCATTTCATAGCTTTCCACTTTGATTGTGGATGCAAATGAAAAGAGTTCTTGATCTTGACTTTGGCAAAGACTATAGCAGGATGCACAGTAAACTGAATGCTTCGGATGTTTGTGGCTTACATCGTATATGTTTGTGTCTGAGTAAGTTTAAAATGACGTGTGAATGCTGTTGGTGTGACTAGTGCTGATCAGATATCAAACTCTGCCTCCTTCGTATCTGCTTCTCTTTGTCAACAGATTGACAACACAAAGCAGTGTCTATGTGAAATATAATCCTCTCTGAAATCTGTCCATGAAGACAGGAGGCTACAATCAGTCTCATACACCCGGTCTCACAGGCTCTTTCTGTCTCACCCTCTCTACTAGCATCTCTTCCTTCTTACCTATTACTTTCGCTCTCACTTTTACTCAAATTTGAGTCTCTTGCACATTTTCCTTGGAGCTGCTCTTAAAAAGCAGGGGCTCTTTCTGGCTTTTCCCCATAAAGCCTTTCAGAGAACTGTGGAGACCCAACTGGGGCAGGGGCCCAGAAGAGGACAGGGTGCCACCTGTGGCCATTCCTCCACTGGTTGGAACCTGGGAACAGGATATGGACGTGTTCTGAGACTGAGAGCAAAGTGAGGGGTTGTTGTTGTTGTTGAGGCCCACACCAGAGCCTGTTCCCATGCCCAGGCCCATCATGTTGTTGTTGAAGTGATGGGTTTTGTAGTAGTGGTTGAGGTGCTCCGATCGGGCCAGGTTTGGCAGGTTGACTATCTCTGGGTGGTGCAGCCTGAGGCTCTGGCCCCCTCCTAATCCACTGCTTCCGCTCTGCGTCACTGTGGAGCCTCCTGAGATGCCGCTGCCCCGACCACTGGCCCCCGCCCCCAGCTCATCCTCCACATTGATGATCTCGATGGCACGAGCAGGGCCGTGGTGTTTATGCAGCTGGTGCTGCTTCCTCAGCTTGTAGAACACCACCAGCATCACTGCTGCCATGAAGGTAATTGCTACAAAGCAGCCTATGATGATCTTGGTGGTCTTCATCACGTCATCCAGGCCCGAGAAGCCCGGCTCAGTGATGGGCACAGTGAACGAAGGTCGGGTGGTCCGAGGAGAGGAGGGCCAGCCTGCTGACAGAGAGGAGGCTGTGGTTGAGACACCTCGCCACAAGTGACCTGAGGGCGTGGGCCCAGGGACACCGATGAATGTCTCGTTGATGGCTACCAACGCAGAATCTTCTTCTCCTGGGGTCTCCACTGTTTCCACTGTTACTGTTGTGAAGTAGGTGTAGTTGACACTGGAATCAGCAGCGGTGACATTAAGGACAGCAGTTGCTGTGGTATTGCCAGCAGCATTGGTGACCATACAGGTATACTGGCCCGTATCTCGCAGAGTGACATTCGTGAAGTTGAGTGTGCCATCGTGCAGGACGGATATCCGCACCTTGTAAGAGCCGTGGGTCATTAGTGTGCCATTGGGGGTGATCCAGTTAACAGATGTCGTGGAGGTGCTTGTGCGACATTTGAGCTCAGCAGCCATACCCTCAGTGACATTAAGGTCTGTAGGCGGCTCCACAATGACCGGCGCATAGCAGGTGAAGTGGCTCTGGTCAAGCTCTCCAATGTACTTGCCCTTTAAGAATGGAGGAGCATGGCAGCGGGCGCAGCAGGTGGTGTTGCTGGGCACCGTCTCCTTCAACCACCAACTAAGCCAAAGCACATCACAGTTGCAGATCCATGGGTTATGATTAAGATGTACTCTCTCCAGCTGGTGAAGGGGTGTGAAGAGATCGTGGGGCAAGGAGTGCAGGGAGTTGTGTGACAGGTTGAGCTCTTCCAGGCTTTTCAGGTCATCGAAGGCGTTGCGCTCAATGACGGACACCTGTGAGTGCATTAGCCACAGCTTTCGGAGGGACACCAGGCCCTGGAAGGAACCGGGTCTGATGATCTCCAGTTTGTTTCCTGACAGTTCCAGCTCCTCCAAGCGCACAAGGGCCGTCAGTTTGGGAATGTCCTTCAGCCCACACATTCCCAGGTTCAGGTAGCGTAGATTAATGAGGCCCACAAAGGCTGCGTCAGAGATGAAATCCAACTTCTTGAGCTCTCCGAGGTCCAGGCGACGTAGCGAGGGCACGCGGTGGAAGGCATAGCCTGGCAGAGTCTCAATGGGGTTGTTGCGCAGCCACAGCTCCCGCAGCTTGCTGAGGTACTCAAAGGCATGTGATGGCACCAGTGTGAGGCGGTTGTCGAAGAGCTCCAGTGTGTTGAGGTTGGGGAGGCCATTGAATGCTCCGACTTCAATCTGACGGATCTGATTCTTGGAGAGCTGGAGGATCTCAAGGTGCCTCAAGTGCTTGAAAGTGTCTGACTTGATAACCTGGAGGGACAGATAATGACGAAGTTACTGTACAGCATCTAAAATGATTCATGTAGATGACATGCTCATTGATGGCTACCAATGCAGACTCTTTGTCTCCTGGGGTCTCCACTGTTTGCACTGCTACTGTTGTGAAGTAGCTGTACTACTCTGGCCTTTAGGTAATATCCACAGATAGTGGAGTAATGTCTACCTGAGCAGAGAATTAAGTCACTTTTCCTTTGTGTGTGTTGTGTTCTAGAATTATCAGTGGTTTATTGACATAGTCAGGCTGGGAGCACGTCTATTTTTGTGCACGTGAGCCTCATTGCTTAGATCATGGCCACTGTTCTGCTGAAAACGCCGTCAAACGCTGTGCTGACCAACACAAGTGCAGCGCCCATCCTCTGCTTCTTCCTCAGTTAAACACTGTTACCTCTGACATTGCTTGGACTGTTAGCTTTCCTAAAAAATGCAATGTTTATTTATTCTGTTAATTTTATAGCCTTATTGGGGAAAATAACCTTTATGGAGACATGATTCATATTTATTAAATTTAGAGATGAGCAAAGCATTACAAAACCACGTAAAGAAAAAACACACTGTCAATTAATGATTCACAGGCACAAATATGGCTAAACACATGTTAAATAAACAAACCGAACAAATATAAATTATTCATCTCTCTGCTCATAATGGTAACAGCTGATCTTTCCATCCCAGTGACTGCTGCTGCTGTCTGCAGGGAAAAGGTGGGCTTTTCAGACAGACTCCCACTGACAGCTGACAGCGTCGACACCAGCCAGTTAGACATGTGCGTCTCCCAGTCTGTTTTGACTCCAAGGGTCACCCTGACCACCATATTGGATGTTGTTGATAATACAATATGCATCACTCTTTCATTCCTTCCAAAACCTGCTATGGTACATTTGCTGGGTACTGATGGTGAAATATTCTCACATTTAAAGGTGTAACATGTATACCGAGTCACCTGCTTCAAGTTATATTACAAAAATGTAATAACTAATGAATAGCAGGGCAACTGTTGTAAAACACAACAAAATAACGCCTCAATCGTAGAATCTTCATGTGTGGCATCTGCCTATAGCTTACGTCAGCTGTGTGTTGATTGTGACTGTATGGTCAGTGTAACATTACGTTTTGATACTCTTTGTATTGGCATGAGTCTGTGGTGGCAGAATTGAAGGAAACGACTCATGTTTTAGTTTCATCCTCCCCGACAACGGGGGACTGCTGAGCTGCTTAGCTGCTCGGGACCGGAGGGGAGCTATCCGCGGCTCCAGCCAGCTCAGATCCGGCCGGCAAAAAGCCCGGCGCATGAAGTCACAGTGTGCTGGGGGAGCACTGGGTCTAAACTGCGTAATTGTGGCAACAGAAAGTTTGCTGATCAGGGTGGGAGTCGGGGCAGCAGTCAGGGCAGCTCTACTTCTTTGTTCTCTGGACTGAGGGCAGGCTAGACGCTACGGTGGCTCGCTATCACCTCTAGTTGTACAAGTGGCATTACAAGACATGACAGTAGATATCTCTGTCAGCACTGCAGCCTCTTCACATTCTGTGGGTAATTCAGATCTTACAGAATGCAGCTTTCATTTGATTTCAATCCTTATATTCAACAAACAGAAGCAGGTGTAAGACACTTGACTTCTTCTGCACAATTGTAAACCAACTGCAAACCCTTCCCTAGTCAAAAACCTAACTTTATCTCAGTGCATGTTCGAGACACTAAAGTCCTTTTCACACTGTTGTTTCATTAAGACTCAGGGGACTTTCTACTGCCACATTATAATCCCTTGAAAATTAGCTGATAATCAGTATTGGAGTATTCACAAGGAAGTGTCACCATAAATAAACACGGTAGAGAAAACTATTAAATAAATTAATACACTTTTAAAACATTCTGCATTACACACTTTTTGATCGACTTTGCAAATGATCAACCAATAGAGATGTTTTTGTGCTGGAGGACATGATTATAAGGAACATGGGCCCCGGACAGCACAGACGAGCCTCGATGCAGCCCAGCTGGAGCTTAGTTGGCGAGAAGGCAAAGATACACAGCAAGTGAGCGCGACTACAAGCCCCTTAAATCTCTGATTGTTTGAGATATGTGCGGCCAAAGCTCTCTGTGGGACACTTGGAGACTCCTGGAGTCAGGCCACTGCCTCTTCTGTATGTAGAGCAGGAGCGGGTGGGGGGTGAGAGAGGGAGGGGTGGATATGTTACGAGGGGGTGGGAGCTGTCAAGGCTTTACTCTCAGGGTACTCAGTGAAGGAAAAAATAAGCCAGAGAATCTAGGATGCCTTCAGGTGTTAAAACATTTTTAGATTTTTAATCATTTCAAGTGGGGCTGCAGGATACAACAAACCGAATCGGAATTTCTAGGCTAAAAAAAACGAAATGCAACGAATACCGTTATTATTTCTTTGATTTGTCTTTCATGTGAACAGCATGTCTTAAAACCTCACATACCAAATCATGTGGCACAATGTCCCATTTATGCTCCGTTGGCGTCAAATAATAAGATGTTTTCTGTGAGGCATAGAGGACATCAGACTGCTCTCCGATGAGCAGAAAAGTTTGACATGATGAGAGATGCGCTGGACAATTTTAACAATGTTTAGGATACTTGTTACTTTTTATTAGAGGAGATAACATGTAGTGGAAATGAATGTTAAATCTCAAAAGAACAAAGCCCTGTGAGCAACATGAGGATGGATCCAATTACTTTGAATGCTGCTGCAAAGAGTAAAATCAACCCACTGTTTATAGAAGTAGAGATTCATGCATTTTGTATCGATGTTCTGCGGTTAAATGATTTTCCCTTGCAGCTGGAAAGCCACATAACGCTGTCTAGGGACTATAGATAAATTGGTAATGCATACAAAAGGCAGCACGGTGTCATAGGAATATGCCTGGTTTCAATTCATATAATATTCCCTCAGTTCAGCGGAGGCTTAAGTGCCTTTTTCTACCATTATCGCCGTTTACGTTTCTGTCTTTTTCTCAGAACTAAAGTTTCCAAGAAGAAACCTGCATCAACAAGTTAATCCTAAATTCCACACACGGCTGCAAAAGCAAATGATCCCTCTGATAAAAAACCTCCAAAAACGCTTACACAAGCGTTAAGGACACACATCGTACATCTCTCTGTCTTTGCGCTTGTGTGCTCTGTGAACTCTCCTATCAGTAACTGTTTAAATGGCAACAATGGGAACAGATGAAAATCAATAACCGTATTAAGATGTGTCAACAGGCTATGTGCTGAAAATGTGTTTGTGTTTGTGTCGTGCGCTGTGATCGAGTTGTAATTAAAAACGACAACACCAACCATTATGTGAGGAACGACCAGCAGTTAGAAATGCACAACAAAAATAAACGCTGACTCGACATGATTTCACCTGATGAGTGACTTCCCTCCAGCCAATATTTACCTGTATCGAGTTCTCCTGCAGGTTGAGGTATCGCGTGTTGACTGATATGCTTTCGGGCACCTCCTCCAGGTGTTGCCTGGTGCAGATGACTCGGCTGGCCTGGTTGGAGCAGGTGCAGAGGGAGGGGCAGGAGGAGGCGGCTCCCACCAACTCCGGACCAAGGAGGAGGAGCCGCAGTAGCAGCTGGGCCAATGGAAAGAGGAAGGGGGAAGGGCCGGGGAGGCAGGTCAGCGTGGCGATGCGCATGGCAACTGGGACATGACCCTGCTCTTTAATCCGAAGGTACAGGTGAGGTGACTCCACGCTGGTGGATTCGAGAGAAAAGGTTTATTTTCCCTTTGGTCCTCCAGACGCAATTTGTTCTTTCTAATTCCGCATCCTCTGAGATGTCTTTTGTCCTCTGTCGATCTCTGTGTTTTTTCCTCTTGTTTTTTTAACATAGAAATATGCAGATAGACAGATGTTATTCCCTTTTTTCTCGTGTTGTCTGGGGATTTGAGTGAGGCTTTTTGTGAAGTGAGAAGAACCCAGGAGTTACTGCGGAAGAACAAGAGAGAGAGAGAAAGAGAGCAGATATTAAAGGTAGAACACAGACTGAGCTTTGTGTTTCCACCGAAAGAGAATGAATAGAACAAATAATAGGTAGACATCTACAGTATGTAGCTTATCATCGGAGGGATTGTCAAAAAAATATTTGAGAAGCATTAGAACTTCTGTGTCACTGCTCGTTTCAAATCCCCACATAATCCACGAGCAGACATTTTGTCAGAAATCAAATCCTTACACCCAGGGCAGGTGGAAGCCGATTTCTGTAATTAATGGTTCAAGGAGACGGTACAGAAATATGGAAACATGCAATCTAAAGTAGGGCAACATGGTATTTTTTCTTTACAGCGCTGCATTTAGCATACAAACATGAATAAATCAGAGATGCATTAATTTTTGAAACATTGGTATCATTGTTATGAAACAAATGAGCTCCATCACACATTTAGCTATAGTTTACCAAGGCAGATTTTCAATTGGAACTTTGCACTGGGTTTAGGGCTGAAAATAAATAAATATTTTCATTATATTTTTTTCTAAATTAATCGATTAATCATATAGGCAACACAATTAACTCCCGTAGCTACTTAGAGATGCAGAGAGAGAAATAACTGATCCAGGAGTCCAAGTAACAAAAGCTCAAAAACATATGGTGACCTTATTTAATAATTATACACACTAACGTTATTCTAGAAATTCAACAAATATATTAGAAGTGCTGCCAATAAGCGGGAGCTGATTTCTTTTGACCAAGACTCAATAAAATGTCTCAAAATAATTAAATTTGCCCAGAATTACTGTATTTCTTACTTTAGTTGTAAATTAAATGTATATGAACATTTAATATATAAGAACATATTTAACAACTTTATTTAAATTACTTAAATGGGGGGGATAGGAGGGGGAATGCACTAATGAGGAAACCCATGGTTCAAATATGTTTGGGTTTAAAACTACAACTCCCTGTTTACAAAGTGTGAAATAACATTGGATTGAATGGCTTTTGTTTCTGGCCATGGCAGACGACGTTGTAAAATAAAAAGAAATCCAAAAGAAGCATCTCTGTGAGAGGAAGAGAAAGGGTTTATGGGACATCTATTTGATGAGAAGCATTAATAAAACCCCTGGCGTAAGATAGAAGCATCCAGTCATCTCAGCGATGGTCTCATTTATGAACACTAATTCAACCAAGTTATAACAATTAATAAGACATTGATATAGTCATGTTTGAACATGCTATTCTAAGCACCTTTAACTAAACATAGACTCATCAAAGCAACTCCAAACCTTGAATACAATAAGATACGGACTCCAGTGAGCATAGACGCTGTGGTTGGACTAAGATGCTGATTCTTCGGGCACAGCATCGCATGCTCTGGGGCTGGAGAATGGTCGCGATTGGTGCAGTCTACATTAACAGTAATAGATGGCCAGCTCAAGTCAGGCTCCACCAGCCTTCAGAGGCAGAGAGCCTCTTTCCCTCTGCAGGTTATTTAGACCTGAATAACCTTAATGAGGGCATCCAGCAATCTAGATACGGTTATTAATGATGATGGTTGTAATGATGGGACGTTGACATGCAAACCCATTTGACACGCTGAGCATCCTCACTTGGCACAGTAAGAAAGGAGACAGGGGGGAAGGAAGAGAGACAGAGAATGAGAAGGGGAGCAGGATTATTAATCTGATAGATGACTGTATGGCTGTAGGCAGAGAAGGGAATTATCAACACTACAGTAATAGATGAATACTGAACAGCTGCAGAGTGCGGGCCGGAGAAAGAAAGAGATGGAGATGGAGACAGATGGAGGGAAGGTTGAGTGAAAGGGATGATGAGGGATAAAGACCTAGAGAGAGGTATAAATAGTGGGAAGAGCAGAAAAGAGAACAGTAGTAAAAGAAAGATATAAAAAAAGTAGAAGAGGGAAGATAGGGAGAGAAGAAGAGATACATTAATATTAATAATCTCTCGCTCAGTGAGAGAGAGAGAGAGAGAGAGAGAGAGAGAGAGAGAGAGAAAGTGAGAGAGAGAGAGAATGAGAGGAGGAAGGGAGGGGGGCTCAATGTTGAGATGAATATAAAACAGACAGAGATGGAGGGAGGGGAATGACAACATAGAGACGCATATAAAGCAGAGAGCGACTGAGGCAAAAGACAATACAGAGGGAGGAATATGAAACAGGTGGAGATAGAGGAAGAAGAGAGAGAGAGAGAGAGAGAGAGGTGGGTCTGGACGAGATTGATCAATAATGCGAACACAGTAGTTCAATGACACCATGATAAATCATATCGGCAGCTGCATTTCTGATCAGACAGAACAGGACACCAGTGTAGTGGGATGGCAACTGCATCACCATGCAACTGCAACACCATGCAACTGCAACACCATGCAACTGCAACACCAGGCAACCGCAACACCAGGCAACTGCAACACCAGGCAACTGCAACACCAGGCAACGTTGCAGCAGTCTTCAGGGACAGCAGCTGGCGCTGCCCTGCGACTGCTCCTCATCTGTATCCCGACGAAACGACAGCGGCACCGACGGATAAAGAGGCACTCAAGTGTTATTTTTGGATCAACTCTCACCTTTTTATGTATTTTAATTTTAATTTTAATTTTTTTTTCTCCTCTTTTTTTCTTCTTCTCACCAGCGAGAACTAAGTGCCAGAGCTATTTCAGGTAGACAGCGTCTGAGCAGAGTCAAAAGGTGCAAAAAAAAAAGAAAAAAGAAGAGAAGAAAAAAAGAACGATGCCGGTGGAGGCTGAGGTTAAGATGGTAGCTCAGATGTTGTGGTGAGGTGGTGAGCAAGATCCACAGAGGAGACGGAGACTAGTTGGAGCTGACAGCTGGTTAGAGGCTTGAGAGGTTTGAGTCACTATCCACATGTTACAATAGTCTCTACCTGTAACTCTCCCTCCCTTATTCGATCCTTCTCCTTCCATTCTCCCTTGATACCTCCCATCTCCTTCTCTAAAAGTCGGAACACTCTCTTCCTCTTTGCGAATTCATTTAAGCTGCCTTGCCTCGTCCCTCCCTACTATTACTTACTTCCTGGCCCTCCATTCCCCGCCCTGCACGGCGCACGGTGGTGTCCAGTGGCGGGGGGGTAAACGCTGCATTGACCTCGCAGTTTGATGAAAGATCATCCCGCTACAATGATGCATATTAACCCTTAACCCTTCCTCGTTCTCTTCCCACTGCACACTGCACACACACTTCCTTTACCCCTTTTGCTCTCTCTCTCTCTGCATTTAAATCTTAGCCAACAGAGTTACCATGGTTACCCATTCACCACAGTCTCCCACTCTGTCCAGCTGTATCCCACCAATTCCACATGCACCCCTATCCTCCGCCTCCCCCTGCCTCATTAGCACCCTATACACACTCATATACCAAATGGCACGGACAAAACATGAGCGTGAATGACATCAACACCCCACAATCCATGAGGCGGCGTTACAGTTTTAGCTCTGACCATGATGATGCTGCTGTGATCCTAATTGATTTACAGTGAAGGTGAATACACTTTAATTTGTCCTGTGTCGCCACAAATGACAAGCAACCACAAATCATCACTGCAAAACTCAGGGTCATCTCTCCTCTGAGAGATGAGTCAGTGGCAAAAAAGAAGGTAAATAAACTGATATTGAAGTGGAAAACAGAAAATTGGAATTAAATGTTAGAGCCCAGTGTGTTTGTAAGTGTTAGCTCCTTTAATAAGGCCCTGACAATCTATGTTCTCAATCATGTCCTGCAAAATAAACAACAAGTGTTTTCTGATCTTGTTGGCAGGACAGAATTGTTGGTCCGTGCCTTCCAAAACTGTAACAATTACTGCTGAAAAATAAATCTGTTGCATGATGTAAGACTATGGTTGATGTATGGTTGTATCCAGCACAAAAATGACTTGGAGAATGATCATGGTTTAACATAATTCAGTTCATTAATACTCGGATATTTGAGCTTCACTGTGTAAACGTATGTGTGTGTGCAGAGAGTTTGGCACTATTTATCTCCTGAAGGAGGAAAGTCAAAACTCAATTCAATGATGCTAAACATGAAGTTCAGAGCATATATGTTGGCGCTCAACGGCTCTTTGGCGGCGGCGGCTGAGCCGGCTAGAAGCTAACAGAGCTAGAAGCTAACAGTGCTAACAGCACGAACAGTGCTAACAATGGCTAAAGTGTTTGCCAGAGGGGGGAACCGGAGGTTGGGCAGCGTTATTAGCTGTAACTGTTGTATGAGATCAGTGCAGGGCAGTTGCCATCAGCCAACCAGTGGGACACACTCACATGCACTCACATGCACTAACATGCACTAAAAGGCACAAGCGTCCGGCCCGGTTGTGCAAACGAAGCAAGAAGAATCTCAATGAACGCTGTGCAGTTTAAAACTTTTAGATGATGTTACAGCTCATGGCATGCATTATTTTTCAATTGTTTTGTATGAAAAAGTGTATTCCATCGCAGTCAACATCATGTCTGCATTCATTTTTGCCTGTTACATTAACACTGATTTGCAAAAAAAGTCTGATTGTTTTGAAAAGGCAGTACTGTAACTCAAACCAGTTTCCAGAGTGTACCGCTAATAACTTTTTTACAGACATGAATGGGCACCAATGGATTCTTGGAACTTTAACATTTTTAAAGCAGTGAGATGGCTTGACAAATGGCTAGTGGGGGTGTAAAATATACAAGTTGGTGAGTGGGATAAAGTATGCACAACTACTTGGCTAGACCTGTAAATGTAGTGACAGAAAATAATATAATTCCGGTTTATTTTCGCCCCTTTAATCGTCGACCCAGAATGTTCCTGGTATTCCACTTAAATTTCCCCTTGAGCTTCAAAGAGTATCTTCAAAGTTGAATAAAACATGTTTCCCACACTGTTGGACAGCATTACACATACAGTATATTCTCTGTTCTGTCAAATATTAAAATTCAAGACCATTTTTAAAGCTGTATGATTCCATCAAAAAAAATTCTAGATACGCGCATCACATGCACACACAGCTCTTCAGTCTGACATATTTGATATTTTTAGGATCTTGACAGGAATTCAAAATCAAGTTGTGTGCAGCCGTGCTTGGTTGGCCAGTGTGCTTGACTTGCCAAAGGCTCCGTAGGGTTGAAGAGGTTAAAAGACCCTCTTTATGCTTTTGATCCGAGCTGGAGTGATGTATCCTTCTGTGAGTTTTAGTTTATAAAGATTTATGTCAGCCTCTAAAGGTTGGGTAATTGAGTTTCAATGATTTTACCCTCCACTACATCTCTACCTGTGACCACAGACCTACGATGTGAAGTGTAGAGGGTTAGGAAAGAAGCAGAATAAGCCACGTGGCATTTTTTCTTCTTTCTACAATAGAAATGAGTAACCGTCAGTATACTGACCATGAATGGACAGATGGTTAGATTGAAACTTCTCTCACAAATATAAAGAATGAGAGACGCTCAAGACAGATAACCTGAAAGATGTGCTGACAGTCGAACAAGCGGTGAGTCGAACAGACGGGACGGCGCGCCTTCTCCCCGGTTGCCTCTTCTGCACATCAATAATGACTCGGCACGCCCCAAGATGGCAGCTCAATGAGAAACGAAAAAAGAGAAAAGCTCATTATGTCGGTTGTGTGCGGTGGGAATAGAGCCATGACCTTTCCTGATCGCGGCGACACCTCGGCAAACAGAGTTGTACCTGTGAGGCTTTAACACGGCGCTGCTCTCACACACCCCAATTTCTGAGACAAGGAAGTCATTTGAAACAATAACTAAAGACAGATTTTGTCCCAAACGGCAGGAAGCAAGTTTGCCGACTGTGTAGCTGCTGATACTGTTAACGTGCGAATGGGGTTTGTTTCATGGAAGCTGCTGATTCAGTCAATTTACTGAGGCAATTTAATCAATTTACTTCTGATTAAAATTCAGCAAGCATTGATCCATGTCTGATATGATGGACAATATCAACATTGATCAACGACACCATCTGAAGCTGTTAATCTGGGCTGAATTCAATAATCAAATTCCCCAGAAAGCAGCTACATTTTTAATATTATCGTTTGTTTTGGCACGCACTTTTTAGTGGCCCATGTTGTACTGTAACTGCTGTTTCAAAGACTTTACCACCCGGAAAAAATACAATTCGGAGGGAAATTGGCTCCTTCAATCGAAACAGCGCAGCCAACATATCAGATACTAATAAAAAAAAACAATTCAGAAAAAAGCCTTGCAGAATTTGCAGCACACAAGATGTCTGTAAAAAAGGAACAATGTTTGTGGTCTAATTGGCTGCGACTGGCAGCGAGTTAGTGTACGGGGGTGAGGAAGAGGCCAGGAGTAAGAACCCAGATCCACCTCCTGCCTTGTTCTCTCCAACCCGTCTGTTTCTCACTTCAGCATGAATGCCAACAGCGACGAGAGCATGTCTCCTCGCACACTGACACAGTCTTGGCACCTGAGGCTTCGCTAGGGGGCGAAGTCTCTTGGGAAAGTGAATTTATTGTGTCAAACAGAGGATCATTTGTGGATATTCTCTTGATTTTAATTTTTGGGTGCTCATCTCA
Source organism: Taurulus bubalis (assembly GCF_910589615.1). Classification (NCBI taxonomy): domain Eukaryota; kingdom Metazoa; phylum Chordata; class Actinopteri; order Perciformes; family Cottidae; genus Taurulus; species Taurulus bubalis. The sequence continues at coordinate 17,210,313 of NC_136605.1, forward strand.
ATGGTGAACTGACTGTGACCCTGGTCAAAACAGTTCAATACACCATGAAAGGAATAGAAGGGATGATCAGTTTGGACGTGCGCTGAAAATAATGAAAGTACAATTTTTTTTTTACGCATCATGCTAAAAATGAACTTTCTCTCATTAGCCCAGTGAATTTGGGCACAGTAAAAACAAGCTGATAGACTTATTATCAGCATTTGAGTTGACATGACTAACATGTTAGGAAACAGTTACTCACACATGTACATAGATGTGGAGCAACGCGTGTGTTCATTTGGAGTCGTTTACAAGATGTATTCTCCTTTTAGCTCTATTTTGGTTTCCACCAACTTCTGACTATCTCAACCAGCTAGTTGCTGACTTTGTCTGTCTGCTGTTCGGTGGCGTGCAGGTAGTGATTTTTGTTGTGTTGCCTGCCGCGATGGAAAGGCATGCTATGAGAACTGTGAGAATGAACCAAAACAGTACAGTTGGATGTCATAGAACCAAAACCTGGATATCATTGAATATTTTCATAAGTAAAAAGACAAATGTTTTGTTTCTTGTCACAAGTTGCATAGTGTGATTTTAAAGCTCAGCTGAGTGGATTCGTCATATGATGTGATCCCATCTCAAAGACTACATTTACGTAATTTTCTTTTAAGTCAATTGTTAAATGAGGTAACACAAAGTGGATTGTGGCCCACCAATGAAAGCATTGCAATATTTATATATTTGCAGTTTTAAGAACTGGGTGTCTTTGGTGACATAACTGGGGAAAAACTCAGTAGTAATAATGCAAACGGAACATTTCCCACTGCTGCAGCTTCACATTAAAAGGATTAAACTGGCACAACTTAAATTGACTTGTATTATGAAGTAATCATAGGAAATGCAATGTGTTTGTCAATGAGCTCGACAATCAAAATGCATCTACAAAACATAACAAAACAAGGGTCATTTTCAGCATTTTTGGACAAATCAGTTTGAAACGTTGCAGGTCTAACGGAACAGTTCGGAGCAGCAGTGAGCTGCTAGATGAAGAGCTGAAGGTGACAGACTACATCTCCACTTCGCAGACACATGCTGTGTGCAACATTAAATCAGGTCACGGTGGCTCATATAATGATGGAAAAAAGGCCAACCAATGGTTTGCAATTCATTAAAACAACACTAGTTTGTTTCGCTGCCCACAGTGTTCTGGGACACTTGGCAGTAAATAAGGTGTCGCCAAATCCACCAACACTGAATTTCCAGCAAGATGTGGCCGTTTTCAGATTTCTCATCATTTGAAAGTCATTTGACCAGCAGACACATGTCCTCTAAATACCACATCAGCTCAATCATCATTCCTTAAAGTGATTCTGATTTCCAAAGAGGCCGGCCCCTCCAGTGAACTGCATTTGAACACAAAGCGCCAAACCAAATCAGTCTCATCTCACTGCTTCTTATTAGAAGGGAATATGACGGCCCACAATACAATCAAGCAAGAGGTCTTTCTCTTTCCCCGACGTTAATTTCTCCAGGCCTTCCCTGGCCAAGGCGGACATGCTCTATCACAAGTGTGATCTCCATGCTGCACAGCTCATACGAAGCAGACACATTTAGGATATGGTAAATCAGCGCTAATATGATAATAATATGATATATGATACTATGATACCCTCAGTGTTAACATAAAACAACCCCTAAATTGTCATTTGGGAGGCGCTCCTGCAACATCTGGTTCGTCACAACCAACAAAAGAGCTGCTGATGCAGAATATCGTGCAGAATATTATACAGAATATCATGCAGTAGGCGAGGGCCAAACCAAATATAAATGGTGCCATAGAAGATAAATCAATATTTAATAATTCAAATAACATAATGAAACAAATTGAATCTGTTTCAGCATCCCTCTATAGTCATGTCAGATAGTAATCCTGCCATTGAAACAATTCCACTATAATCAGCCCATTATAATCCCATACAGACCTTCCACAGTCTGCCACCAACCAGCATAATTTTTTAGCCCAGTTTGCTCATCTAGCCTCATTTTTCCTTCACACTCAGCCCCGTCCTGGTCCCAGGGTAGTCTATCACACTTAAAGCTTACACTCTTCACAGGCACTTATAAACATTTAAAGCATTTGACTAACCGCCAGGCAAAATTGACTTTGGGATGAAAGACCAGGGGGCTTTTTAAAAAAATGAAAAGGGAAATTCAGCATCAGGACACAGAAGCCCTGATTTAAGGGAGAAGAGAAGAAGAAAAAAAGCAGTTTTATTCTGCAGAAGTAGCAGAGTCACGCAGAGGGTTTTCTCATTTTAATGATCGTGGAAGGGGTATGGGGGTGGGAATGCGGGGCTATGACAGAAGGTGCTTGTGAATAGCTTTTAAATTAGGGGTGTTTTTTGTGCTGGATGGGAGAGAGGAAGCCCAGCACTTCCTTCCCTCTGTCTCCTCTGCCGGCCTCCTCCGCTGTACCCTCCCACCCCACGGCACTGAAAGGAAGCTGGACGAGCACTGGCCTTGCTGGTGAATGAAGCCCTGACGTCACTTGCCCACACAAACACACACACGGACAGACAGACACACGCTGTAAGCACTGTGACTAATAGAGTACTAATGTCCTTTGTGTTGCCTCAGTTATACCTGATTCACGTCTGGCTCCCAGGGGACGGAGCCCCCCAGGTTATTGAAATATTTAGACGTTAGATGTTAGTACAGGTGAATCAATGGTGCCAGTCGATAACTCCCCCCTGGACAGGGATTTCAGGACAGGGGTGTGTAATGCCAGCATGCTACTAGATTCAGGTGAAAACACAGCTGTTGTACTTGATATTGATTTTTTTTTATCCTATTGCACGCAGTGATTTCCACACAAGTAAAGGTTTGTGTAGAGACATATTTGAGTCTGCATTTATTGAGTTAATCTGTGTTTGATAGCAGATATCATTAAGAGGCTGGTTGGAATGGGACAAACCGGGGAATGGGGGAGGAGGTGGTGGGGAATTTGGTTTACAGAGATCTGTATTCGCCACAATTTTATGTTACACTGACAAAGCTGTCCTGTGTACAGATATGCAATACTATGAATCCTTCTGAAGTGCACCAAACACATTAAAGTCACATTGAAATTCTTTCTCACCTCACTAGATAATAATGCTGCACTCCAATTTAACCGTATAATAAGCTGCAGGCAGTATATGAGTCTACATTGCCTGACAGCATAGTTTAACTGGACTGCAAAACAAAACAGTATAATTATAATAAACACAAAAAGGTGTCAAAAAAAACACCTGTGTTTTAAACGTGATGGGGCCTTTGTAAATTTGGATTATTGATAGTAAATCCAGTGTGTCCTTTTAGAATAAACCAGGATCTAGAGCCTCCATACCAAAGAATATAATTGCTTTTCTGCTTGATTACAATTATAATATATATATATATATATATATATATAACAGAGCTAAAGACCGTTCAAGAACAGGAACAAAGGCTAAAACTGTAAGCAAAAACTGAAAACAAGAGATTTTTCACTGCATAACAGCATACAATTTTACACAAATGTCAAAAAGGATAAAAAAAATATGAGTAGATGACATTTTGGACACCCCGATGTAAACCAACCACGATAATTATGGTTGTATGAGTCTATACATTGTTTTTAAGGATAATCCTACCCTTGCCTTTAATTAAGAATTTACCAATAATCTCAACTTTTTCCTTTGGTAAAATTCAGCATGAAATGGATTATGAAAAGATTATATGCTCATCAATGTTTTCTTAAAACAAATTCATCATCACACACTTCAGAAGACGCCACACAGAAAACACGGCAGAGTATTTTTCCTCACATTGGTTTCACTATATCATGCTCCTTTTGTAATAAATATACCATATCCATAACGCAGTAAATGCACTTTTGATGTCCTTTAATGCCTTGTTACCAGTTGAGCTAATCTCTCGTTCTGTACTCCTCAACTGAACGTACAGAAGGTCAATTGAGCTTATGATTGTGTGATAAACTATTAATTAGACAGAACTCCTCCTCATTGCCTCCCTGTTTACTTATTAAGCTCCTTAATTCCATCTCATGACAGCACGTGTAGCCTCAGATGCTGTTACAGTCTCACGCATTTTCTGTGTCCCCCTCCCCCCTCCCTCCCCCGACAACACACACTTCGGTTTGGTTTATTGGAGCAATATTACAATAAGTGCTTATTTTTAGAAAACAGCACAACAGCCTGATGAGGTTTCTTAAACCGGAGCATTCAGCGGTTTTAATCACCACTCATCCTTGTCAAATAGGATATACTGCAGCCCCCTCTGCACTGTATCTGTCTCCACCTCGTCCTCCCACTCAGAGTGACCAAAGATGCGCTGCTGCTCTCATTAGGATGCAGGATGCAGAGAGCAGCCCTGATCTATTCAGGATTGCTCCTACAGGAGCAGGGACCTCCTCCCCCTTCAGAGGGGGCCAAGAGCTGCAGATTAAAAGCCACAGTGTTCATCACCCTGCTAAAGCGCTCCCATTAACAGACATTACATTACCTACCCCACATGTTCAAATCCCTAGCCGGGGACTTCGTACCACTTGTCACGACATGCTGGGATAAAAGTCGCTTTAATGTTAACATCTTCACATTTACTACGCCAGCTCTCGACTTCAAATGAAATCCAGTTATTACTGTCCGTTCTGTGGCGCTGCATGGTCGGGGCGCCGATTTGGTGAACAATTAATCCGTATTTAAGGTTGTTAAGTGTGTTGATAAATTCAATTCCTGCGCGCTAAGGGGGGAGCCGAAGCCAGCAGCTAATCAAAATGTCTCTCAGCCATTTACAGAGCATTGTAAACTGCACAGTTTTTGGGTTGCTCTAAAACCTTTTTGCAGTCTTTCTGAGCTGAGCGTTTGTTGCCCCCAGCTGTTTTTGGAGAGGAGGACTTGGTTCAGCATTTCTGTGTTTCATGTTGCCCTCGCTTTGCTTTTTTTCTATGCTCAGGAGAAACCACGAGTGTGTGTGTGTGTGAGATTTCTTTCAGGAGGTCAAACTGTGTGCGTGTCAACTTTGACTCGTTGACACCGTGTGATTGTTTGTGTTGTGTTTGGTCACATGTTTTGGGATGGGGGTCATTCAGTCGGCCTCATGCGAGAACCGTTTGAGGAAAAGATTTGTGTTGCATTTTCTTGTATTTTAAATTGTCTCTTAGGTAAGAACACGATTTCTGAGTCATGTCCGTTTGAAACTAATGGATTGTATATTTCATTACTTTGAAACAAGTTTGAAACCTTACGTTTCACAATGATGATGACATCATCCTGACTCTGCAATTCTAATTATAGACCGATATCATTCTAAATGTATTCATATAGCCTGACAATATCCACATTCATTTAAATAGTGAAGTATATCGTATAACACTACAATATTATTTGACACCCTCTCTTTGAAATCATGGATGGCCTTGCTGTGGCGAGACATTTTTTATATGAAACCATTTCTTCATCATTTCAGTGACTGTAGACCTTTCTTTATGGATCTCAAGACATCAGGACATCAATAGAGGACATATGAGGCAGGATGCATAGCCTTATATGGTATTATAGTAGCTTGAAGCTCATTTATTATTCCCATGCACGAGCGCTCACTTACACACAGGTGACATTCACGATGTTCAAGCAGGGCATTTACACAGTTATCTGAAGTCAGGAGCGTCTGCTGAATCTAGCGGGGCTCACTCGTATAGACAGGAAAGTTAGATAATAATGGCAAAGTGTTCTTGCAAGGTTCAGTGTTAAATAAAATGTTACATATCTGGGAGTACAAGCTACTTTCTACATGTGTAAGCAGAGTTGATTGAGTTCCTTTACAGTCAGAGAGGGAAGAGACATCTCACCTCCTCCCAGATTACATTCAGGGTCAAAATTGAAGGTTTGCTTCCAAACACAAATCTGTCATTAATAAAACAAACTTGTGAACTCCTCAATAGAGTCATTAGAGTCCGTTTCTGCATGGTTGCTTTTCTGGTAACACATTTGTGCATTTGTTGAGATCAAAAAACTATTTTAGTTTGGATAAAACTGGAGATGAGTTGTTCTTTCACTGACACTCCCCTGGATTATTGATGCTATTACGATTGTTCTACAATCACTTATGATAATATTGAAGTGGAACAGCAGCATAACAATATTTGCTTGTCAAGTTCACATTCTACTTTCAACTAAATATATACTTGCTTCTCCTGGTTTAGATTTCTGACAAAATACTGCTGCTTGTGTGCTGTTTGGCAGCTTTGACAACTATCGGATGTCATATTTCCGAGCATCACATCAGCATGTGAAGGCATCATCAAATGAGCAATATATGTTTGAAAGTGGTCAACAATTAAAACTGCACTACCACAAAAGTTGGCATTTATAAACTAGATATGTACAGTTTAGAAACGTGGATTATATAAATGTAAATTATATAAACTGATGGATTACTTTTGGTACATTAGGGAAATCTTTTTACGTCATACTGAAATCAATGTAAACTGATGGAAATGTTTTGCAGCTAAGCAACAAAAAAGGGGCTCTGGGTAATTGTAGTAATTACAAATACTACAATGGGCCTCATGCAGGAAGCGATATAACAACAACTATTCCTCTTGTTTTTTTAGTATCCACAATTTGACATTATTTTGTTAGTACCCATTCATTTCTGGGATTCAGCTGTGTTTTATAATTTATGCTTTTTTTTAGGTAAGAAAACATTCAGAAAAGAATCATCTTGTTTTTACGAACAGCATATTGTACTTTCTTTTTTTAAATGCATGAATATCATATTATCAAATTTAGATTATGTGATTAAAGTAATTATAATGATTGGATTATTAAATAAATACTGTTGGTCCATTGACCCCATTAGAATATAAATACCCTTAGATGATGATTTATGTTCAGCTTCTGACTGGCTGACATACTGAAGATGCTTTTTGGTTTTATATGGTTTTATATTTACTTTGTTTATGTGTATTCAACTTAAACTCCATTTCACTACTGCTGAGGTTTTTCTGATAGCCTTTTTTTGATGTCATCTTTCCACTTTTGGGGGCTTTTCGCCAGAGTATTGGCAGACCAGCTGCCCTTATATAATACTCTCTAAAAGAAAATCTAAGATCATTTAAAACAATGTTGCAGCATGAGGTCCAATGTTTGAGTCACTTCCTGCCTTGATGTTCATTTATTTGTGTGTAATGCACTGCTGAGGGGATATATGGTTTGCACAATTTAGGTGGTGGAGAGCCCCAGAGTGTGCACTCTTATTATTAAGTATTAATCTAACAGTAGGAGGCTGGTGTGCTGCGCATCCACATACCCGGACACAGCTCGCTGATTCTGTAATTGGAGCGGGGAACAAGACTTTGACATTAACAGGTGCTGTTTTTAAAGTTAAAGGAAACATATCTCATTTTCAGGTATGTATTTGGGGTTTCTACGACAATGTGTTTACATGCTTTAATGTTTAAAGCATTATTTCTTAATCATGTCTCTGTCTGAAACGCTCAGTTTTAGCACCTTTAAGCCTCTTCTCGTGAAAAGCCCAGTTAGCCGTGGGAGGAGATACTCCGAGCGGAGCAGGACATGAGCCTGCATGTGAGATGGGAAGGGGAGCCAGGTCTGAATTGGCTTGTTGAATCACATGTTTTCTGATTTCGGCAGCCCACAAAAGACTGACTGGCAGTTTGTGGGTTGGCAGGAACTCAACACACACTGAACCTAACCGCTCCACCTGAGCTCTGTAACAGCAACATGCTTGTCTGTGTCATTACAAGTATTAGTTTACTACTCAAGGTCAAGGTCACGGTCACAGTCATCAATGTAGGTTTGAGAAAATGGAGCGGTGGCCTCCTATATTGCCACACAAAAAAAAAATAAAAGTCACTTTTGGTTGTAAAAAGAAATATGCCGAATCTTCAGAGTGCAGTCCACGAACCAATGGATGACGTTACAGTGAATACGTTGACTTCCTATTCACAGTCTATGTGAGCTATACTATAAAATACATGAAGGGGAACACTGAGTGTAACACACATCTATGTATCTCCAGTGTGAGGTATTCAAAGACCACAGTATGAACGTGAATCAGTCACATGAGGTTTAGACAGTGTCATGTTGCCGCACACCGTGGCACATTGCACCGAGTGGACAAGATAACATTTAAGATATGCAGAAGACAAAGGAGTGCAGCATCAGCAGTACTCTGCAGTAGATCTTACACTGGGCTCAGTGTTTAATTAGGAATTCAGATGTGAAAAAGGGAGGAATAAACATTCAGACAGTGTGGCGCAACATGTGGAGCAGAGGTGGATACGCTTTAATGATGTGTCCATCTGTCTGTGCCTCTCCAGCTCCGTGACTGTACACGTCACCTTGCATTTATTGTGTATAAATGTCTTTTTTTTTACAAACAAACAAACAAAAACAAACAGCGTGTGCATGCATGCGTGATAAGCAACGCTCTCTCGGCCCCCATCCGTTCAGGCCTCGCCCCGGCCTTCCCTATGAGTGACACACCGACTAACACACAGACAGATAAACACTCACACTGACAAACACGATAAGGCCGTGCCCACGGAACGCTGACACGGACTGACTGATGGACGTCTCCATGGAGACCAGTCACCGAGACTGACACCGCGTCTTCTTGCATCCGAGTGCCGTGCCAACGAAATCAGAGAGGTGAGGGAGACGAGGGAGAAGAAAAGGGGGGGGGGGGGGGGATAAAGGGTGGAAGCACCGGAATGATTACAAGGCCGCGCTGAAGTATTCCTCCGTCTGTGTGTGGATGCGATGCAGATCTGGTCTAGCGGGCCACGTGATCGTCTTCCCTGCCCTTCGGTCTGCTCCTCTCACACCTCAGTCTCACCCATCACTCACACACCTCCATCACTTTTTCCTCCTTTACACTCCTCTCCTCTTTCCCCTGCATCTGCTCCTCTCTTTTCTTTCCCTACACCTAAGGCTTGTTTATTTCCACACCTCACCTCCTCTGCTGATTTCTCCACCCTTCTCCTCTCTCTCTCTCTGCGGGTTCTTCTCTCCACCCCACTCTCTCTCTCTCTCCCTCTCTCCCACGCTGCGCGAAATGGAAGCTCTCACAGAGACCTGAGGTTGCCATAGTAACCTGCCATAGTAACCACTCACCATCTTGCGTGTCTCCGTCACGTCGGCGGGGGCTCGGGGCGTCTGCGGCCCTGCTCTGCAGCTCCCAAAGCGGGGCATCGGTTCAGTAAACCCTGCTGTGTGATGGGAAAAGTTCCCGGATCGAATCTGCTTTCGCCTCGCAAAACTTCCAAACGACAACATGTCTGAGTGAGGCGGAGACTGACAGTTATCTGCAGGTCACTTTGATGCTTTATTAGACAGAGGTCACCACAGGAATTGGCTCTGAACGCTCCAAATAAGCTTTCCTGGTTTCCAACTCACTCCATTTCCACTAAATACTACTCACTTGCATAAAGTTGTATGTCCAATAATACACCACACCCTCCCAATTAACAGCCTTTGTTTTTGTCGTCCACACAGGGAAATCTGAGCCTGAGCGCCTCACCGCTGCACCACCCTTTTTCCAAAGCCACCACAGAAGAAAAGTGCAAGAGGGGCAAAATATATAAATAAACTAGCACAACTGAGTCAACACTCTACATATAGCGGAGAGTCCGGGGAGTGAGAAAGCAAACAGTGGAGCCATGTACGGATTCACGTGACGGCACCGAGAGTAATCGTCTTAACCATACAGCCCTAACCTGCGATTTATCACAGCGATGGCGCCGAGCTCCACTAACTACCTCCTCTGTGGCTCTTAGCGGCCTCCAGGGACCGCTGTCTCGTCACCCCTCTTCTGGAGCCACCGTGACGTCAGTCCACCACCACCATCGCTGCCTAAATATATGACAACCTCCAACGACATCCCAAAAATGACGTCTCAGTACGTGTCATCTTGTGCGACAGTGCGCCCACGCTTCTCTCCAGGCGTCTCATCATCATCTCTCCGAGCGCCGTGGAAATCAAAACCTGTCTGTGTGTCAGGCTTGAGTCACAAGGAGCGGGAAAAAAAAACACAACAACAAGCAGATGAAAATAAAAATAAACTGTTAAAGCATCACACTTTGGTCATCAGGGTTTTCATTTACGCTGCTCTCATGCGCTGTTTCTTGCCATCGGCTTCATCAATATTTATGGTGTCATCGTCAAGATCAGTATGCCACTACCGTGGTGCCTCCAGCCAGTCAGAGAGGCAGACAGAGGAAAGGCCCCAGACTGACTCTGCAATGCTGTATCAAGCTCTTATGCCATCACTGACCCGGAACACACTCCCTCAAGACTCTGCGCCTAGATGCAGCCAAGCCGGCAGCGGCCGCAAAGCCCAGTGGTCACTGAGGCCTGACCGCCTTCATTACCCAATCACATTTACTAATGCTTAATCTAACCAGAAGGAGATAATATCTCTTCTCTTTGCCAAACTCAATATCAGACACGCAGGGCTGACCGCTCTCTCTGGCCGGCTCATTTCAAACGGCATAAAGCCACCCGACTGTTTCCGTCTCTCCAGTTACTGCGATGACTCGCTCGCGAGCGGCTACTTTTGACCGTCTTTAGAAACGCATGATCAAATATTTGGCCGAGCACAGCCAGACAGCCCTCCCACGGCGCGTTCACGAGCTCGCGAGGAGGGAGGGAAAGGAATCGCCTCTGTCCATTTTTTCCGGCATCTCTCGCCACTTTAGGCCGTGATGAGAATACACTCCTCAGGGGAAATCTCACCATTTCTAATTATGTCAATTCAATGGATTATAACATTCATTTTGTGTCATTAACCGTTGCCATTTCTTCCAACTGTTATTCAATAATTAAAGCTCGGACACAGTCATCGTGATCCCAGAGGGGTCCACACCCAGGCCTGGACCAGAGACTTGATCAAGCCAATCACGGCTAATTATATCCACCCCGCCTGTCATAGGCAGCTTAGCGGTCCTGCTGTGGACGGGTCAGTGCTCGTGCACACTCAGCCCCCCCTCCAGTTACCGAGATTCAAATTGTGCCATATCATGCGCAAAAACAAGAATCTCAGATCTCTGTCCCCGAGTTTCGGGCACGACGAGAGCACGTGGCGTCTCAGATGGGGGCTCGTCGTGCTGCATTATCAAGGGACAGCCGGAGGTTGTTCTCACAATGTTCAGCCTCTCGTGGCCGATCGGCGACCCCCCCCCCTATCCTTCAACCTCTGTACATCAGCGAGTTGTGCAGCCATCACTCAACGGCACGCTCGCCCCGTGATGAGATCAGGGACCAGCTTGCCCTGATTAGAGCAGTTTTAGTGTCATCTACAATCTCTGTCTCTCCCATACGCAGGAATTAGTGTATGTTGCATAAACACACTAGCGTGCACAAACGCACACTCACACAGGCACCAATTTAGGGCAACAGTTACTCTCTTTGCATCCTAATGCCGCAGCAGAGACGTCCCTCGGAATTAATGCAGTTCTTTGTCCTTTTAAGTACAGTAAGCGGACGGCGAAAGGCAAAGCGACACAATAACCGGATTGAAAGCATCCGGCCTTCAATTGATGCACGCGGCGATGACATTGTGCAATATTTTAGGGGGTAATGGTTTACATGCTGGACTCCACTCGTGCCCTTTCCCCCCCTTGTGTGTTTGTTTTGACTTTTCCACGTCTTCTCTGGAAATAATCCGCAATGGCTCTACGATTCCAACAGCGCTGGAGCGGCGGGGTGCAGAGCATTATCTCAAAGTCACACCTTCCCTCTAGGCCAGGTGTGCAGGTGTAATTTGCCATGTCCCTGTTAACCCGCTTGCTTGTTTTCATCAAGCTCATCGGCTATGCATAAGTGGTGTGCCTCGGAAATTAAAGAGCAGCCTGGCCTAATACCTCAAATGACTAGAATCGCTCAGCCGGCCCTTAATTTGCGACACATGAAGGACTCGGCGCTCGGTTGCGTGGGACACGTGTGCCGATGTGGTCAAATTAACGATTGGCAGTTAATATTAGCAAAGATGGCCGCACTCTTTCTTTGGTGTTTTTTTTTTAAATCGTCAGATTGGGGAAAAAGTTCTGGATTATTCTTGCTTTGTTTCTTCTAAAGCAGCTCAACTGCTGAGGAAAAAAACGTGCATCTCCTACTAATTGTTGAAAGGAAGCTGGATGATTAAAAAAAAAGAAAATCTACCAAAATGACCACAAGGAAGAGCTTGAAGCCCCCGGTGTCTAAACGTGGAGCCTGTTGCAGGTGCAGAATCCTTAAATGGGGAATAAACTGAATAAAACATTCCTCCAGCACCCCATCAACTAATCTTTGTTAACCTTTCCTTGTGAATCATGACATTGTTCAATTTTAATAACATGCATATTAGTTCAAGTGCTGTCATGACTTTGATCTTCTAGGACTTCAAAGGAGATGTGACCTAAGTTGTGCAATATTTTCCCTCTACTCCCGGGCCTTTACTAATTCAGTACAGCTTGTCCCCGAATTTCTAAAGAATGATGTATTCACCTCCCTCCATCCATGAAAAAAAAAAAAAAAAACATACACAAATGCTGAATAGACCATTTTCTTGTTTTTCTCTGAGTGGCCACATTCTCATAAATGGCCGCCTTTTAGTCACCTGCCCCACTTGGAATTTGTTTCGGCTTAGGTAACGCTTTGGGTCGGGGAGCGGGAGGAGGGCAGCGACAAAGTTCAACACGAACAAATTCCACTGACATGTTGGCCTCGCTTTTGCAGCAGAGGAGACGTCTTTATATTTTTGAAAGCCCTGCCCTGAGCGGGAAGACCTTGCCTTTTTAAATGTGATATCATGTGACAAGCCTCTCATGAAGCCGGGGCCTTGGTGTGCCTGGTGCTGTTGCATACAGCCCCATGACCATGACTTCTTCCTCACTATTGAGCGTTAAGCCCTCCATCAGAGTGGATAAAATACATATTTTTATAGGCAACATAAAAACCTACCATCCTCTTAAAGTTTTACTTCTGTCGGCCCATTTTGGATCTAATGAAATGAATATTCTGTGAAGCGAGAGAGCTCATAAATGGCATGTGTCAGGGTCATTCACTCGGGGGTATAGAGCTATGGCGTAGAAGTTTACAGGTAAGCGTTAAATGTAATACGGTTGCATGAATAAAGATCAGAGGATGTAAAATGCAAGCGGCAAAACAGAAGCGATTAATCGGCCTGTGAGGATAACAACACATTTTAAACAACGCTGGCCATCTGAACCGTGATCTGTCCAACAAAAAAGCTTCACGGCACTCCTCTGGAATGTTAATTCTCATTCATTCCATCCTTCCATACATGCAGAATTTCCAAAAACTTGCAGCCTTGGAGAGTTCTATCAGTGCTTTACCCCCCATCCTCCTCGTTAGAGCCCATGCACCCCCACCCACTTGTCTAATCCTGCCCCAGTGCCCCACTTCACCTTCCAACACCCCATTAATAACATATTCTCTCTATCATACAAACTCAGGAGATCATCCAGCTGGTCCACAGCACACACTGCTCCACACAATCTCCTCCCGCCAGTCCCAGCCCGTTCGGATTTCTCTGAAACACTGCACATTAGCATTCAAATCCTCTCATAACCGTATCATTGTGTCGCAGATAGAGGCAGATCTTCATTCATCAGTCCTAATCTATCTGCTCCTTGTTCTCAGCCGGAGGGGCCCCAGGCTCTGACTCAGAGTTAAACCCACCGCGCATAAAACCCCAAGGTGCCTGCGCATTTTCCTCCAAATGTGGGGTCATCAGAGGAGGCCAGCGAGGGTAACTGAACCCCAACACACCATTAACACTGCGCACGGGCCCGATTAGGGCGGTTTGTTTCAGTATATTTGAGTGAAAGCTACGCGTTCACCGGATCAAATATTAAGCACTGTCAACAGCTTGCGCTACAGAGGATGCTTCTCTCACCGCCAAGGTTAGATCAACTTGTAATGACGAACAAGGAGGACGTAAAGAAAGAATAAGGAAACAAAAGCTGAGAAAAAGTTTGATTTGTGCATATGGATCCAATCCGATAAGGCTAATCATATTAATGTCCCCAATGTTCTCTCCACACACACACACACATACACACGTCTGTCTCGTCATATATGTAATCCCTGGATATCATCCACATGCATGTTGAAAGCCTGTGCACGCGGGGACAGTTCACGCATCAGATCAGGTCATGAATGCGGATTTTCGTTCCAACGCGTTAGTATAGTTTGTTGCGCGTGAAACAAATGCACGAAACTGACCGCGCGCACAAACACAACACACAGCAGACGGAATCAGAACCAAGAGCTCGTGAGTCTGCATCTCGACTTGCGTGGATGTCATCGAGAGAGAAAAAACAGTGAGTGATGAGAGATTTACCTTTATTTTTAGGATGCTGCGTTCAAGTCCTGAAACACATCATGCTCAACACGCGCTGGTCGGATACTCCGAGAGCTCACCTCCCCTCGAATTACAGCGTATTCCACTGCAGAGCCGCCGCCGACGCTGTCTTCTCTCTCTCTCTCTCTCTCTCTCTCTCTCTCTCTCTCTCTCTCTCTCTCTCTCTCTCTCTCTCTCTCTCTCTCTCTCTCTCTCTCTCTCTCTCTCAGATTGATTCACCCTTTCCAAGTGCGCTGCCACCGCTGGTAATGAGAATTGTCTCAGAAATCTTCAGGTGGATGGAACCACTGGCCGACGTCGAGGGGACGTTACACTGCTGCTGCTGCTGCGAGGGCATTTAAAATGGAACTTTATTTATATATTATGCATTCACATTTGTCATATTTTTGGGGTATTTTTCTATGCAAAAATATGGCATGACTGTTGCGCAGACATATCACCAATGCACGTTGCACATAAAACCCATACAGCCCATGCATGGCTAAGTCCTAAATATGAATAAACTCAAAATAAGAGGAAATCATAAACTTCTAATACAATCATTAGAATAATTATATTACTTCCTCTACAGTGCTGCATACAAATAGCCAACTGCACATGTTGTCGTCTTTTCTTTCTGTCTTCTATTATGTTTGCATTTAAATCTAGACACGGTTGCACATGTGTGTCCATATGGTCACATAATCTCTATAATATGATGATGGCGGTGTTTACAGCTTGTTTCAGGGAACATTTGCTGCTTGGCCGGTTCCCTTGGCAACGCTCAAGCACACACAGTGATGAGCCCCACCTGTACATCACTGCCACATTGGACTGGAGTCCTGCCTGCCTCTGCAGCTCCTACATACACGGTGTATACAGTACGGTACATACAGGTGTATTGATTGACACGGGGAGATGGAGGAGGAGGAGGCGAAGGAGAGCAGAGAGAGTGTGTGTGTTTGTTTTTACAGAAACCAAATTCTTCTTGAAAGAGAAGTGATGGGATTGATCTCAAGTGAGAGCAGTTTAGCAGAGGCTCCCCATGGGATTAGAGTAGGAGGAGGACGAGGAGGAGAAGGAGGAGGAGGAGAAGGAGGAGGAGGAGGAGGAGGAGAAGGAGGAGGAGGAGGGAATAATTAAGGGAGGGGGGGGGAGGCCAGGTTGAAGGTCAGATTAAGGTTACAGGTGTGATCAGGGTTGAGTTGTTAATCACCTCAGCAGGATATTAACATGAGGATGTATGTGTGAGAGTGGGTGGGTGGTTGAGTGTCCATCAGATAGCAGAGGCAAAGAGGGGGTGTGGGGTGGGGGGGGTGGGGGGGGCATTCAGACGGGTGATTAGTGCTGGATTGATAACGCTCTATATCGAGACTCAGAGGAACGCTCCTTCTCACATTCTTGCTCCTCAACGGCAGTTCTCTCCATCACAGGCACGTGTTCTCGCACACACTCCTCACACACGTGTCTTCCTTCCAGCTCGGCTCTATCACACACACACACACACACACACAGAGAGAGAAGCACAATTTAGATGGGAAACCAGGTAATGACTGACCGCTGCATACTCAGTCTGGGTCCAGCAACAGGGTGGCCAACCTGTATCTCTCCTATTTAACATTGCACACTGCACACTCGGCATGGCCTTGGCCGCCCTTTTCCACTTTATGCACAATATGTTCTCGTTCACTTGACCCCCCCAACAGACCCCCGCTCTGCAGTGAGGGTCTAGCAGCGTCCACCGCCTGTCCCAGTCCTCTGTAATTCCAACAACAACAGGCTCTAGCTCAGTGCTTTTGCATTGCGTCGCTCCTTCCTCTCTCTCTCTTTCTCCTCTCCCCTCCCCTGCTGCCTTCCTGCCTCCCTCCCTCTCTCTCTCTATTAAATTTCCAGTCACACAACAGTGCAGTGGATATCCCTCCCTCTCTCTAACTCTCACACACTCTCCCCCACCACATCCCTCCCTCCCCTTCTCCCGCCCTCTCTCACACATACATACCTCTGTAGTCTGTGGAGGTGTTGTAGTCGTCCTGGATGTCTCCCTATCGCTGGCTCTCGATATTGACTGTTCTCTCCCTCCTTTACTTTGAACCTCTCAATCTCGCTCACTCTTGATACAAGGCTGCTCTCTTTTCACCTCCAGTTGTCTCATCTCCCCCGGTCTCTCCCTTTCTCCTCCCCCTATTGCCTCATTATTTAAAAGAGCCCCCTCACATTTCCTCCTCTTCCTCCCCAACCCACTCTGTTTGTATCTCTGTACTGCAGTGTCTGCTCAGGCTATATGGTGTGGAGTATAACCTCCCCTCCTCCCTCCTCCCTCCTCCCTCACTCTGGTGGGTGTGCAGGGCTCGCTCCACCCGGCCAGCCTTTAACTGACTGATTGAGTGGACACCACAGGCCGATGAATGAATAAAGATGGGAACCACTGTGAGGATTAATGCGCCTCATATGAAGACAGGAAGCTTGCCATCTAGTATTCCTGCCTCTGCTCTGTGGATGAGGCTGCTCTCTCTCCGTCTGTGCCTTCCCTTGTGTTGCTGTGTGTTATGCTGTGCTGGCATATTGGTTGAGAGACACGCAGGCGCTCCCTTTGCCCCGGGTTATGTTCAGGTCCCGGGGCCACGTCGGCGGTTGCTGCGCCGGGGTGAAACCTCTGCCATCGCCGTGCTGTGCTGGAACGGCGCGGAGAGAGGAAGTGGGGCAGAAACGCCGGTGGTGATGAGAGCACGTCGCCCGCCTTTCTTCTCCCGCCGTTTCTGCATCCCCCGCCTCTTTCCTCACACACTATCTCAAGACTGAACTCTCCACAGCCTCCGAGGCCCGAACGGAGCCCTGATCCGTATCTGATGGTGAAACAGCACGCCACCGGCTGCAGAGACTCCAACCTGTGTGATACCAAATTGAACACTCGGGCCGTCGTGACTAGCAAGCAAGGGGTGAACGCTCCGACGCTTATGCCTGTGTACATCCTGAAACACTGTGTTTTCACCCACAGAGAAAGAAGCTCTTTTAAACACAGAGTTAACCAAGCTTGTATCTCCTCTACTAAAGCCAATACTCCTCCCTTATCAGAAACGGCCCTATCTGGCAACCGCATCCATTAGACCGATAGTACCATTGATCTTCCCACACCCAAGCCAAGTGGACCTCAACCACCAGCCCCTGAGGACAAATCCAATTTTAGGTGTTATATGCTCCTCTGACCCGCACCCTCTTCTTAATCTCTCCATGTGCAGGCTAAACTCATCTACCACCGCGACCATCACAACACATTCACTCTGTGTGTGGTGAGGCTTAATAATAAGACTGTCTCTCCTGCTCCTCCATCGCTCGCTCCTTTCAACACCTCCTCTGGCAAGGCGTAAAACAAACTCTGCCCCCAGGCCGATAAACCCCATTATGCTGAGCAGCACTTCTGCCACCAGACTGTATAATCATCATATCTAGCCCATAGCCTCCCCGAGCTGGCCCTCAAACTGGTCCACTGCCTCTTTCCTCGTGGCGACAACAACCAAAATGCCACGTGACCAACACGGAGCGTGAGCGTTTTCATTTTAGGCCGCTGTGGCTCTGACCCTAAGCTCTAGGCGTTGAAGAGCAGTCAGACCGCTCAGACGTTGGTCATGTGTCACACATGGGCAAGGTTAAGTGCACTTAAAGTATTTAATCACATTTTTAATGCAAATGCCATATATCTATACAAGCCATATTATTACATTTCCATACTCAGAAGCTTCATATTGAGATGTTTAATGCATGACGGCATTATTTTGTCACACCTGCTTCTTTTACATCTTTTTCAGTCAGTGATTCCATCTCTGTGCCCTAATTGCATATATTATGAAGCAGTGGGGTTCCTAGACATTTTTTTTTGTCTGGAGTAGGCCTCAGATAAACTCAAGTACCCCTTCACTGACAGCACATGTTCCTAATGTGTTCATTTGAGTGCATTTTAAACGTATTACATTGCTAATGACATCAAACTAAATATATGAACTATTTATCCATCACACATTCAGCTCTTGCTTTTAGCTTTCTCCAACCTGATATCATGAACATGAAATGTGTCCTATTTCAACAACTTATCTGTCACTTTTAGATCACTTAGTTATTTCAACTATTTACAATACTTTTCGTGGTCTAATCCATTTTCATTATTTAACTATTTCAACCATTTGCAATACTTTTTGCTAAATATTTGGATTTCACACACTTAATTGCAACACAGTTTTTTTGTTTAATTGGCTGAGCTACAATTTTTCCATGTAGCCGGATGGGAATAACAATGTACTACTGATATTGCCATTAAGTATACAAGAGCAATGATGGTCTTTTTTTCTTCTTCCTGCAACTGCAACTTTGAAGACCTTTTGTCTGTTTCTAAACAGGAAGCTGTTATTGGAGCAATTAGCGAGCGGCGTGTCCAGCGGCATTATCAGCCCGATAGCCGACGTTTGAAGTCAAGGTTTTCCTTTTCTTATCAATCCTTATTTTGTTCTGCACAGCTATTGTGAAGTTCACAAGGAAACTTTTAACAAACAAAAGCATGAATGTTCGCCAGTGCGAAAGCCTTCCAGCCACCTGGCAGAAAACAACCAAACCGAGGAAACGAGTGAGAGATGTTGATTTAACCAAATGTATTGACCCATAATCTAGTAAAACTTTGATTTGTAAGTGCTACATTTTAAAGTAAATGTGATGTGTGTGTGTGTGTGTGTGTGTGTGAGAGAGAGAGAGAGAAAGCGCTACAGCCTTGTAACTGCATTTAAAAAAAAATACTTTTCACAAAAACTGTGAGTATATAGAGAATGAGTATAGAGGAAGATCTTAAGTATCAAGCCCGACCTTTTATCATTACATAGTACCGTCTGTATAAATAGTCATTTTCATTTTCTGTAACTGAGAAACCAATCTACTTCCTGTTTACACCGGCACACTCGTTTTCTAAAAAGATGCTGAAATGTAGTTTGTTCTTATTTTAAAACCCTATTTCAAAACAAACGTATTAGCGTGGAAGTATCCTTGGTAGCCAGCGTTTACCATTTATTCCAGTTAATAGTAGGTCCTCATTTTCGTCGTAGGTTGCTTTGTTGAATAGTTGTTGAGTCTATCTATCAAAAACACCACAAATAAAATAATGTTTGTATTCATGCCTGGATACTTCAATTAGCCAGTGTGAACTTTCTAAATACTGAAAAATGCAGTTGAATTACAGTATAATTGGAATACTGGGCTTTATATAACTGAATATTTTTCACAAGAGGCCTGTCTGACACAGCTGCATTGCTGCATTGCATTTTGGTCTACACAGAGTTGGTTGTCTTGTGGAATTTGACCCAAAATGATGAGAATTTTAAGTTTCTTTTCACTGCAGTCGACAAGTTCTCACAGAAGAAGCAACACGTGGAGCTCAACAGCTTTCTTCACTCTTAACGTTGCACTGATACTCTTTTACGAGACCAGATTTTTAATAATAATTTGAAAACACAGGACTGATATTTGTGAGAGAATCTTTATTCAGAGAACATGTATGGCTCTCTCTCCGGGTGTATAAGGCCCAGATGGCTTTGATGGCCCTGCATCCCCATATTCCCAAAGCAACCCCCACATGACACCCCAGGGGACACGATCTCCGAATCCACAAATCACATGTAGACAGCTGCCTCCCCAATGGGGGCTTTGAACGTTGCTCACTCAGTTTCTATGCACCCAACCTCCCCAGGAATGAAGGAAACAACCAGAACTGGGACCTCCCATTCTACATCTTTTGGTTTGCCAGGTCTGTCTATCAAACCTGATCAAACTCAGGCGACTGTAGCCAAGTTGTAGAGCCGGTCCTTCCATCAGAAGACCGGCGGTTCGATCCTCGGATCTGCCTAGTCCATGTGGATGTGTCAATGGGCAAGACACTTAACCCCAAATTTCTCCAAAATGCTGTGCATTTGGTGTATGTGTGGGTATGAATGGTTATAATGGGCAGGTGGCACCTTGCATCAGGGAATGACATGAAGTGTAAAAGTGCTTTGAGTGGTCGGAAGACTAGAAAGGCGATGTACAAGTGAAAGTCCTTTTAACCATTAATATACCAACCTCTGGATCCCGCAGGAGAAGATGGAGGACATGGGCTACATTGCCTCAGCAGCTACCAGCCACGGTGACCCAAATCTCGACGAACCAAATAGATGGAAACTCTCGTATTTTCAATCGCATAATCCTGATTCATGTCATATTTTCATTTCCAAGCCATAATCAGTGCTGAGGCAACAGCTTCACATTATCTTTCTTTATGAAATTAATCACAGGTCCATGTGTTGTAGTGTCTCCACTAACCCTGCAAGTATCAGAAATGGTGACATAAAGTCCTCTATACGGTTTATTTCTACACTTCTAATGTTAAATTGAACTCTGTATTTCAATGAATAAATTAAATGTGTCAATACTGCACACAACTTCAGTATCACCATGTCATACTAACACCATGAGCCATGGTGAGGAAATATAGAGGATCCAATGGAGCCAGAATGTTCCTTGAAGAGTGTCATATAAAATGCATCAAATTAATGTCGCCTATATGAATCTAGGAAGGTTTAATTAAAGGGTAAAACATTACAAATATTGCCATTATTATGTCATTCATTAAGAATGTATATTTTTTAAATGATATGGGGATGCTTGTCAAATGTCCATTAAGTCAGTTTAGTCACCATTTTATGTACCCTGCAGTTCATCACATGGACCTGTGAACATGTTCGCTGTTAATAAAAGAGATACTGAAAAACTTATGAACTCAGACAGGCAGTAATAGTTCAATAGTGAGATGGAGGCAGATAGATGGAGATGGAGAGAGAGTGAGAGAGAGAGAGAGAGGAAGATAAAGTGAGTCTAAGCCGGGGCTCCGAGGGCCGGCCAGTGATTAAGGGATGGGAGGGATGAACACCAGCCACTGAGGAACTAGTGTCTATCTGTGTGAGTCCATGTGAAAGCGGCGCTGAGGAAAAGCTCAGAAACAAGAACCCACTGTCACGGTATCTTAGCAACCGTCTCTGTCTCCCAGGTGACAGGGAGTGACATCACTTCCTGTTGCTGAGTGTGTATATGTGTGTACACAGTGTCCAAGTGTTTAAAAAAAAAAAAAAAAAAAAGACAGCCAATGCAAGTGTCGTGAACGTATGCGGCTGAGCAAAATTCACGCGCGTTTCTCTTCTCCGCGCACGGACGACTCGGCTCTGCAGCTCCAGCTCCTGCACACATCAGTCACTGTGAGACCTGACAGGATGGCGTTTGCTGGTGTGCAGGATTTTAACTTGCATGCATTGTGTTTGTGCATGCAAAAGCAGACTGGGGGCATATATGTGGAGCCTGTGCCTTGTGCGCATGCGGTCAGCCTGATTGTACATTATGCCAAAGGAAACATGGCCAACTGATGCCATCTGGTAGGACTACTTGGCAAGAGGGGACTCTCTATGGTTCCACGACATATTGGAGTAGTTAAAATTAACACTGTGACACTATTTGGCAGAAAAATACACTGAACTATCTATTACTGTGTCTATTTCAGTCTCTCCCTCACCCCTACGTTCACACAGGGGAGGCAGGACTGTGGAGACTCTGGCTGGCCATCACAAGCTCATCAACAGCAAAACCTCTTCAGAATGAAGACGACTTCTTCAATGATGTAGTCCAACATTTTATTGTGTCCTCATAAAACAACTTTATCAATAATAAAAGAAAAAAAATCTAAAAGAAAAAAGGTAAAATCTTAATAAAAAAAAAAAGGAAAAGAATTACAATATTTCTCATTTCAGTGATAAAATTCTCAACAAAAAACACATAGAAAAGTAGTTTCCAGAGGCATAATTTACTGTTTCCACTGGTTTGGCTTCATCCAGTGAGTAGCGTGGAGGATTAGCGCGCCGTCGGTTTGACCACTTACATGAAAAAACTAATGCTCGCATTGTCTGCCCCTAATTAACTTCAGCGGCTCAGTCCCGTAAAAAAAAAAAAAAAAAAAAAAAAGGAGAAAAAAAAATATTGTGATTTGTTCCTTCATTATGTAGAACATTTGTAGCAATAAAGCAACAGAGCGGATGCATGTGTCCAAAATGGCTGCTGAGATTCAACTGAAAATCCAGTTCCTGACTCCACAAAGCTGGATCAGATAAGGTCCATGAGGATTTCATCCTCCATGACACTGGAGACCTGGGTCATCCCCGGCTGAGGGCCTCGCTGACCTCCAGACATCAGCATCTGACCTGCAAACAGGTTTGGGACGTTTGGGAGGGGAGAGAGAGATATTTAAATTAGGGATTCTCTTTACTACTTCAGAATTTATACTTTCTATAGTGAATACTTATAAGTGAATATTTTACCCACAAAATGACAGTTTGTATATCAATTACTCACACCGCATTGATTTCTTGAAGAAAATGTGTTTTTCCTCACAAACCTCCACAGTGAACGGAGAATCAAAAAACAAGATCAGTCTGGATGATTTGCAGTAACTGGGGGGCCGTTAGTATTGGGCGTGCAACTGGATAAATGAGGCTTGGCTCATACAGCACAAGTTGGGATTTTTGTGTGTTGAGTTTGTGAACGTATGTTTTGATATAGTTTTGCTGTTGTTAAACGCCACCCACATTTACTTTCATTCATCAACACCGTTCTCCGTTTTTTGATACTTCGCTCACTGTGGAGGCAAGTTTCCTTAAAGAATTCAAGGTAACACGGGTGAGTAATTCCATTATCCCATGAATTAAACATATAGTAAATTAGTTTCTCCCATGCAGCCATCTGCTTTCAATCACTTGCTAGGAATGTCAACTGAGAGGCCCCTGAGATTTGATTGACATCCGTAAACATTGAGGTCTTCACTGTCGTGTAGTGTATAGTGATTTTAAATGTTTTCGTTGTGCATAAATAGACTGTACCGGCTCAAAGCTCAGACATCTGGGACTTCTAAGTCAACAATGAGACAGACGTATTCCTGTACTATGTTGTCAGAAAATCAAACCTGAACAAACAATGAGCAAAGAAAGACTAGAATAATGTAGATGTGGCTGTATATGCCTTTGAAGAAATAA